>NC_140596.1:36262167-36862167 GCF_057381915.1 Diplotaxodon limnothrissa
ATAGAAGACTCAGACAAACATGTTTATGGCTTTATATTATAGAACTCAAGGTCCCCGTGCTGGGAAAACAGGATTTGCAGCTGTTTGAGCTAAGACTTTCAAGTTATACACATAATGAAAACCTATACTTTGTTTCGGTCGAGTTCCCCTTTCAAATGCATGTAACAGTGAGAAACGCACTGTCTTGGCGAAATAAAGCGTTTTTGTACAACTTCATATAAATAGCTGTAACTTTTGATAGAAGACTCAGACAAACATGTTTATGGCTTTATCTTATAGAACTCAAGGTCCCCGTGCTGGAAAAACAGGATTTGTAGCTGTTTGAGCTAAGATTTCCAAGTTATACACATAATGAAAACCTATACTTTGTTTCGGTCGAGTTCCCCATTCAAATGCATGTAACAGTGAGAAACGCACTGTCTTGGCGAAATAAAGCGTTTTTGTACAACTTCATATAAATAGCTGTAACTTTTGATAGAAGACTCAGACAAACATGTTTATGGCTTTATCTTATAGAACTCAAGGTCCCCGTGCTGGAAAAACAGGATTTGTAGCTGTTTGAGCTAAGATTTCCAAGTTATACACATAATGAAAACCTATACTTTGTTTCGGTCGAGTTCCCCATTCAAATGCATGTAACAGTGAGAAACGCACTGTCTTGGCGAAATAAAGCGTTTTTGTACAACTTCATATAAATAGCTGTAACTTTTGATAGAAGACTCAGACAAACATGTTTATGGCTTTATCTTATAGAACTCAAGGTCCCCGTGCTGGGAAAACAGGATTTGCAGCTGTTTGAGCTAAGATTTCCAAGTTATACACATAATGAAAACCTATACTTTGTTTCGGTCGAGTTCCCCATTCAAATGCATGTAACAGTGAGAAACGCACTGTCTTGGCGAAAGAAAGCGTTTTTGTACAACTTCATATAAATAGCTGTAACTTTTGATAGAAGACTCAGACAAACATGTTTATGGCTTTATCTTATAGAACTCAAGGTCCCCGTGCTGGAAAAACAGGATTTGTAGCTGTTTGAGCTAAGATTTCCAAGTTATACACATAATGAAAACCTATACTTTGTTTCGGTCGAGTTCCCCATTCAAATGCATGTAACAGTGAGAAACGCACTGTCTTGGCGAAATAAAGCGTTTTTGTACAACTTCATATAAATAGCTGTAACTTTTGATAGAAGACTCAGACAAACATGTTTATGGCTTTATCTTATAGAACTCAAGGTCCCCGTGCTGGAAAAACAGGATTTGTAGCTGTTTGAGCTAAGATTTCCAAGTTATACACATAATGAAAACCTATACTTTGTTTCGGTCGAGTTCCCCATTCAAATGCATGTAACAGTGAGAAACGCACTGTCTTGGCGAAATAAAGCGTTTTTGTACAACTTCATATAAATAGCTGTAACTTTTGATAGAAGACTCAGACAAACATGTTTATGGCTTTATCTTATAGAACTCAAGGTCCCCGTGCTGGGAAAACAGGATTTGCAGCTGTTTGAGCTAAGATTTCCAAGTTATACACATAATGAAAACCTATACTTTGTTTCGGTCGAGTTCCCCATTCAAATGCATGTAACAGTGAGAAACGCACTGTCTTGGCGAAAGAAAGCGTTTTTGTACAACTTCATATAAATAGCTGTAACTTTTGATAGAAGACTCAGACAAACATGTTTATGGCTTTATCTTATAGAACTCAAGGTCCCCGTGCTGGGAAAACAGGATTTGCAGCTGTTTGAGCTAAGACTTTCAAGTTATACACATAATGAAACCTATACTTTGTTTCGGGCGAGTTCCCCATTCAAATGCATGCAACAGTGAGAAACGCACTGTCTTCACGAAAGAAAGCGTTTTTGTACAACTTCATATAAATAGCTGTAACTTTTGATAGAAGACTCAGACAAACATGTTTATGGCTTTATCTTATAGAACTCAAGGTCGCCGTGTTGGGAAAACAGGATTTGCAGCTGTTTGAGCTAAGATTTCCAAGTTATACACATAATGAAAACCTATACTTTGTTTCGGTCGAGTTCCCCATTCAAATGCATGTAACAGTGAGAAACGCACTGTCTTGGCGAAAGAAAGCGTTTTTGTACAACTTCATATAAATAGCTGTAACTTTTGATAGAAGACTCAGACAAACATGTTTATGGCTTTATATTATAGAACTCAAGGTCCCCGTGCTGGGAAAACAGGATTTGCAGCTGTTTGAGCTAAGACTTTCAAGTTATACACATAATGAAAACCTATACTTTGTTTCGGTCGAGTTCCCCTTTCAAATGCATGTAACAGTGAGAAACGCACTGTCTTGGCGAAATAAAGCGTTTTTGTACAACTTCATATAAATAGCTGTAACTTTTGATAGAAGACTCAGACAAACATGTTTATGGCTTTATCTTATAGAACTCAAGGTCCCCGTGCTGGAAAAACAGGATTTGTAGCTGTTTGAGCTAAGATTTCCAAGTTATACACATAATGAAAACCTATACTTTGTTTCGGTCGAGTTCCCCTTTCAAATGCATGTAACAGTGAGAAACGCACTGTCTTGGCGAAATAAAGCGTTTTTGTACAACTTCATATAAATAGCTGTAACTTTTGATAGAAGACTCAGACAAACATGTTTATGGCTTTATCTTATAGAACTCAAGGTCCCCGTGCTGGAAAAACAGGATTTGTAGCTGTTTGAGCTAAGATTTCCAAGTTATACACATAATGAAAACCTATACTTTGTTTCGGTCGAGTTCCCCATTCAAATGCATGTAACAGTGAGAAACGCACTGTCTTGGCGAAATAAAGCGTTTTTGTACAACTTCATATAAATAGCTGTAACTTTTGATAGAAGACTCAGACAAACATGTTTATGGCTTTATCTTATAGAACTCAAGGTCCCCGTGCTGGGAAAACAGGATTTGCAGCTGTTTGAGCTAAGATTTCCAAGTTATACACATAATGAAAACCTATACTTTGTTTCGGTCGAGTTCCCCATTCAAATGCATGTAACAGTGAGAAACGCACTGTCTTGGCGAAAGAAAGCGTTTTTGTACAACTTCATATAAATAGCTGTAACTTTTGATAGAAGACTCAGACAAACATGTTTATGGCTTTATCTTATAGAACTCAAGGTCCCCGTGCTGGGAAAACAGGATTTGCAGCTGTTTGAGCTAAGACTTTCAAGTTATACACATAATGAAACCTATACTTTGTTTCGGGCGAGTTCCCCATTCAAATGCATGCAACAGTGAGAAACGCACTGTCTTCACGAAAGAAAGCGTTTTTGTACAACTTCATATAAATAGCTGTAACTTTTGATAGAAGACTCAGACAAACATGTTTATGGCTTTATCTTATAGAACTCAAGGTCGCCGTGTTGGGAAAACAGGATTTGCAGCTGTTTGAGCTAAGACTTTCAAGTTATACACATAATGAAAACCTATACTTTGTTTCGGTCGAGTTCCCCTTTCAAATGCATGTAACAGTGAGAAACGCACTGTCTTGGCGAAATAAAGCGTTTTTGTACAACTTCATATAAATAGCTGTAACTTTTGATAGAAGACTCAGACAAACATGTTTATGGCTTTATATTATAGAACTCAAGGTCCCCGTGCTGGGAAAACAGGATTTGCAGCTGTTTGAGCTAAGACTTTCAAGTTATACACATAATGAAAACCTATACTTTGTTTCGGTCGAGTTCCCCTTTCAAATGCATGTAACAGTGAGAAACGCACTGTCTTGGCGAAATAAAGCGTTTTTGTACAACTTCATATAAATAGCTGTAACTTTTGATAGAAGACTCAGACAAACATGTTTATGGCTTTATCTTATAGAACTCAAGGTCCCCGTGCTGGGAAAACAGGTTTTGCAGCTGTTTGAGCTAAGATTTCCAAATTATTCACATAATGAAAACCTATACTTTGTTTCGGTCGAGTTCCCCATTCAAATGCATGTAACAGTGAGAAACGCACTGTCTTGGCGAAATAAAGCGTTTTTGTACAACTTCATATAAATAGCTGTAACTTTTGATAGAAGACTCAGACAAACATGTTTATGGCTTTATCTTATAGAACTCAAGGTCCCCGTGCTGGAAAAACAGGATTTGTAGCTGTTTGAGCTAAGATTTCCAAGTTATACACATAATGAAAACCTATACTTTGTTTCGGTCGAGTTCCCCATTCAAATGCATGTAACAGTGAGAAACGCACTGTCTTGGCGAAAGAAAGCGTTTTTGTACAACTTCATATAAATAGCTGTAACTTTTGATAGAAGACTCAGACAAACATGTTTATGGCTTTATCTTATAGAACTCAAGGTCCCCGTGCAGGGAAAACAGGATTTGCAGCTGTTTGAGCTAAGATTTTCAAGTTATACACATAATGAAACCTATACTTTGTTTCGGGCGAGTTCCCCATTCAAATGCATGCAACAGTGAGAAACGCACTGTCTTCACGAAAGAAAGCGTTTTTGTACAACTTCATATAAATAGCTGTAACTTTTGATAGAAGACTCAGACAAACATGTTTATGGCTTTATCTTATAGAACTCAAGGTCCCCGTGCTGGGAAAACAGGTTTTGCAGCTGTTTGAGCTAAGATTTCCAAATTATTCACATAATGAAAACCTATACTTTGTTTCGGTCGAGTTCCCCATTCAAATGCATGTAACAGTGAGAAACGCACTGTCTTGGCGAAAGAAAGCGTTTTTGTACAACTTCATATAAATAGCTGTAACTTTTGATAGAAGACTCAGACAAACATGTTTATGGCTTTATCTTATAGAACTCAAGGTCCCCGTGCAGGGAAAACAGGATTTGCAGCTGTTTGAGCTAAGATTTTCAAGTTATACACATAATGAAACCTATACTTTGTTTCGGGCGAGTTCCCCATTCAAATGCATGCAACAGTGAGAAACGCACTGTCTTCACGAAAGAAAGCGTTTTTGTACAACTTCATATAAATAGCTGTAACTTTTGATAGAAGACTCAGACAAACATGTTTATGGCTTTATCTTATAGAACTCAAGGTCCCCGTGCTGGGAAAACAGGTTTTGCAGCTGTTTGAGCTAAGATTTCCAAATTATTCACATAATGAAAACCTATACTTTGTTTCGGTCGAGTTCCCCATTCAAATGCATGTAACAGTGAGAAACGCACTGTCTTGGCGAAATAAAGCGTTTTTGTACAACTTCATATAAATAGCTGTAACTTTTGATAGAAGACTCAGACAAACATGTTTATGGCTTTATCTTATAGAACTCAAGGTCCCCGTGCTGGAAAAACAGGATTTGTAGCTGTTTGAGCTAAGATTTCCAAGTTATACACATAATGAAAACCTATACTTTGTTTCGGTCGAGTTCCCCATTCAAATGCATGTAACAGTGAGAAACGCACTGTCTTGGCGAAAGAAAGCGTTTTTGTACAACTTCATATAAATAGCTGTAACTTTTGATAGAAGACTCAGACAAACATGTTTATGGCTTTATCTTATAGAACTCAAGGTCCCCGTGCTGGGAAAACAGGATTTGCAGCTGTTTGAGCTAAGACTTTCAAGTTATACACATAATGAAACCTATACTTTGTTTCGGGCGAGTTCCCCATTCAAATGCATGCAACAGTGAGAAACGCACTGTCTTCACGAAAGAAAGCGTTTTTGTACAACTTCATATAAATAGCTGTAACTTTTGATAGAAGACTCAGACAAACATGTTTATGGCTTTATCTTATAGAACTCAAGGTCCCCGTGCTGGAAAAACAGGATTTGTAGCTGTTTGAGCTAAGATTTCCAAGTTATACACATAATGAAAACCTATACTTTGTTTCGGTCGAGTTCCCCATTCAAATGCATGTAACAGTGAGAAACGCATTGTCTTGGCGAAATAAAGCGTTTTTGAACAACTTCATATAAATCGCTGTAACTTTTGATAGAAGACTCAGACAAACATGTTCATGGCTTTATCTTATAGAACTCAAGGTCCCCGTGCTGGAAAAACAGGATTTGTAGCTGTTTGAGCTAAGATTTCCAAGTTATACACATAATGAAAACCTATACTTTGTTTCGGTCGAGTTCCCCATTCAAATGCATGTAACAGTGAGAAACGCACTGTCTTGGCGAAATAAAGCGTTTTTGTACAACTTCATATAAATAGCTGTAACTTTTGATAGAAGACTCAGACAAACATGTTTATGGCTTTATCTTATAGAACTCAAGGTCCCCGTGCTGGGAAAACAGGATTTGTAGCTGTTTGAGCTAAGATTTCCAAGTTATACACATAATGAAAACCTATACTTTGTTTCGGTCGAGTTCCCCATTCAAATGCATGTAACAGTGAGAAACGCACTGTCTTGGCGAAAGAAAGCGTTTTTGTACAACTTCATATAAATAGCTGTAACTTTTGATAGAAGACTCAGACAAACATGTTTATGGCTTTATCTTATAGAACTCAAGGTCCCCGTGCTGGGAAAACAGGATTTGCAGCTGTTTGAGCTAAGATTTTCAAGTTATACACATAATGAAACCTATACTTTGTTTCGGGCGAGTTCCCCATTCAAATGCATGCAACAGTGAGAAACGCACTGTCTTCACGAAAGAAAGCGTTTTTGTACAACTTCATATAAATAGCTGTAACTTTTGATAGAAGACTCAGACAAACATGTTTATGGCTTTATCTTATAGAACTCAAGGTCCCCGTGCTGGGAAAACAGGATTTGCAGCTGTTTGAGCTAAGACTTTCAAGTTATACACATAATGAAAACCTATACTTTGTTTCGGTCGAGTTCCCCTTTCAAATGCATGTAACAGTGAGAAACGCACTGTCTTGGCGAAATAAAGCGTTTTTGTACAACTTCATATAAATAGCTGTAACTTTTGATAGAAGACTCAGACAAACATGTTTATGGCTTTATCTTATAGAACTCAAGGTCCCCGTGCTGGAAAAACAGGATTTGTAGCTGTTTGAGCTAAGATTTCCAAGTTATACACATAATGAAAACCTATACTTTGTTTCGGTCGAGTTCCCCATTCAAATGCATGTAACAGTGAGAAACGCACTGTCTTGGCGAAATAAAGCGTTTTTGTACAACTTCATATAAATAGCTGTAACTTTTGATAGAAGACTCAGACAAACATGTTTATGGCTTTATCTTATAGAACTCAAGGTCCCCGTGCTGGGAAAACAGGATTTGCAGCTGTTTGAGCTAAGATTTCCAAGTTATACACATAATGAAAACCTATACTTTGTTTCGGTCGAGTTCCCCATTCAAATGCATGTAACAGTGAGAAACGCACTGTCTTGGCGAAAGAAAGCGTTTTTGTACAACTTCATATAAATAGCTGTAACTTTTGATAGAAGACTCAGACAAACATGTTTATGGCTTTATCTTATAGAACTCAAGGTCCCCGTGCTGGAAAAACAGGATTTGTAGCTGTTTGAGCTAAGATTTCCAAGTTATACACATAATGAAAACCTATACTTTGTTTCGGTCGAGTTCCCCATTCAAATGCATGTAACAGTGAGAAACGCACTGTCTTGGCGAAAAAAAGCGTTTTTGTACAACTTCATATAAATAGCTGTAACTTTTGATAGAAGACTCAGACAAACATGTTTATGGCTTTATCTTATAGAACTCAAGGTCCCCGTGCTGGAAAAACAGGATTTGTAGCTGTTTGAGCTAAGATTTCCAAGTTATACACATAATGAAAACCTATACTTTGTTTCGGTCGAGTTCCCCATTCAAATGCATGTAACAGTGAGAAACGCACTGTCTTGGCGAAATAAAGCGTTTTTGTACAACTTCATATAAATAGCTGTAACTTTTGATAGAAGACTCAGACAAACATGTTTATGGCTTTATCTTATAGAACTCAAGGTCCCCGTGCTGGGAAAACAGGATTTGCAGCTGTTTGAGCTAAGATTTCCAAGTTATACACATAATGAAAACCTATACTTTGTTTCGGTCGAGTTCCCCATTCAAATGCATGTAACAGTGAGAAACGCACTGTCTTGGCGAAAGAAAGCGTTTTTGTACAACTTCATATAAATAGCTGTAACTTTTGATAGAAGACTCAGACAAACATGTTTATGGCTTTATCTTATAGAACTCAAGGTCCCCGTGCTGGGAAAACAGGATTTGCAGCTGTTTGAGCTAAGACTTTCAAGTTATACACATAATGAAACCTATACTTTGTTTCGGTCGAGTTCCCCATTCAAATGCATGTAACAGTGAGAAACGCACTGTCTTGGCGAAAGAAAGCGTTTTTGTACAACTTCATATAAATAGCTGTAACTTTTGATAGAAGACTCAGACAAACATGTTTATGGCTTTATCTTATAGAACTCAAGGTCCCCGTGCTGGGAAAACAGGATTTGCAGCTGTTTGAGCTAAGACTTTCAAGTTATACACATAATGAAAACCTATACTTTGTTTCGGTCGAGTTCCCCTTTCAAATGCATGTAACAGTGAGAAACGCACTGTCTTGGCGAAATAAAGCGTTTTTGTACAACTTCATATAAATAGCTGTAACTTTTGATAGAAGACTCAGACAAACATGTTTATGGCTTTATCTTATAGAACTCAAGGTCCCCGTGCTGGGAAAACAGGTTTTGCAGCTGTTTGAGCTAAGATTTCCAAATTATTCACATAATGAAAACCTATACTTTGTTTCGGTCGAGTTCCCCATTCAAATGCATGTAACAGTGAGAAACGCACTGTCTTGGCGAAATAAAGCGTTTTTGTACAACTTCATATAAATAGCTGTAACTTTTGATAGAAGACTCAGACAAACATGTTTATGGCTTTATCTTATAGAACTCAAGGTCCCCGTGCTGGAAAAACAGGATTTGTAGCTGTTTGAGCTAAGATTTCCAAGTTATACACATAATGAAAACCTATACTTTGTTTCGGTCGAGTTCCCCATTCAAATGCATGTAACAGTGAGAAACGCACTGTCTTGGCGAAATAAAGCGTTTTTGTACAACTTCATATAAATAGCTGTAACTTTTGATAGAAGACTCAGACAAACATGTTTATGGCTTTATCTTATAGAACTCAAGGTCCCCGTGCTGGGAAAACAGGATTTGCAGCTGTTTGAGCTAAGATTTCCAAGTTATACACATAATGAAAACCTATACTTTGTTTCGGTCGAGTTCCCCATTCAAATGCATGTAACAGTGAGAAACGCACTGTCTTGGCGAAAGAAAGCGTTTTTGTACAACTTCATATAAATAGCTGTAACTTTTGATAGAAGACTCAGACAAACATGTTTATGGCTTTATCTTATAGAACTCAAGGTCCCCGTGCTGGGAAAACAGGATTTGCAGCTGTTTGAGCTAAGATTTCCAAGTTATACACATAATGAAAACCTATACTTTGTTTCGGTCGAGTTCCCCATTCAAATGCATGTAACAGTGAGAAACGCACTGTCTTGGCGAAAGAAAGCGTTTTTGTACAACTTCATATAAATAGCTGTAACTTTTGATAGAAGACTCAGACAAACATGTTTATGGCTTTATCTTATAGAACTCAAGGTCCCCGTGCTGGGAAAACAGGATTTGCAGCTGTTTGAGCTAAGACTTTCAAGTTATACACATAATGAAACCTATACTTTGTTTCGGGCGAGTTCCCCATTCAAATGCATGCAACAGTGAGAAACGCACTGTCTTCACGAAATAAAGCGTTTTTGTACAACTTCATATAAATAGCTGTAACTTTTGATAGAAGACTCAGACAAACATGTTTATGGCTTTATCTTATAGAACTCAAGGTCGCCGTGTTGGGAAAACAGGATTTGCAGCTGTTTGAGCTAAGACTTTCAAGTTATACACATAATGAAAACCTATACTTTGTTTCGGTCGAGTTCCCCTTTCAAATGCATGTAACAGTGAGAAACGCACTGTCTTGGCGAAATAAAGCGTTTTTGTACAACTTCATATAAATAGCTGTAACTTTTGATAGAAGACTCAGACAAACATGTTTATGGCTTTATATTATAGAACTCAAGGTCCCCGTGCTGGGAAAACAGGATTTGCAGCTGTTTGAGCTAAGACTTTCAAGTTATACACATAATGAAAACCTATACTTTGTTTCGGTCGAGTTCCCCTTTCAAATGCATGTAACAGTGAGAAACGCACTGTCTTGGCGAAATAAAGCGTTTTTGTACAACTTCATATAAATAGCTGTAACTTTTGATAGAAGACTCAGACAAACATGTTTATGGCTTTATCTTATAGAACTCAAGGTCCCCGTGCTGGGAAAACAGGTTTTGCAGCTGTTTGAGCTAAGATTTCCAAATTATTCACATAATGAAAACCTATACTTTGTTTCGGTCGAGTTCCCCATTCAAATGCATGTAACAGTGAGAAACGCACTGTCTTGGCGAAATAAAGCGTTTTTGTACAACTTCATATAAATAGCTGTAACTTTTGATAGAAGACTCAGACAAACATGTTTATGGCTTTATCTTATAGAACTCAAGGTCCCCGTGCTGGAAAAACAGGATTTGTAGCTGTTTGAGCTAAGATTTCCAAGTTATACACATAATGAAAACCTATACTTTGTTTCGGTCGAGTTCCCCATTCAAATGCATGTAACAGTGAGAAACGCACTGTCTTGGCGAAAGAAAGCGTTTTTGTACAACTTCATATAAATAGCTGTAACTTTTGATAGAAGACTCAGACAAACATGTTTATGGCTTTATCTTATAGAACTCAAGGTCCCCGTGCAGGGAAAACAGGATTTGCAGCTGTTTGAGCTAAGATTTTCAAGTTATACACATAATGAAACCTATACTTTGTTTCGGGCGAGTTCCCCATTCAAATGCATGCAACAGTGAGAAACGCACTGTCTTCACGAAAGAAAGCGTTTTTGTACAACTTCATATAAATAGCTGTAACTTTTGATAGAAGACTCAGACAAACATGTTTATGGCTTTATCTTATAGAACTCAAGGTCCCCGTGCTGGGAAAACAGGTTTTGCAGCTGTTTGAGCTAAGATTTCCAAATTATTCACATAATGAAAACCTATACTTTGTTTCGGTCGAGTTCCCCATTCAAATGCATGTAACAGTGAGAAACGCACTGTCTTGGCGAAATAAAGCGTTTTTGTACAACTTCATATAAATAGCTGTAACTTTTGATAGAAGACTCAGACAAACATGTTTATGGCTTTATCTTATAGAACTCAAGGTCGCCGTGTTGGGAAAACAGGATTTGCAGCTGTTTGAGCTAAGACTTTCAAGTTATACACATAATGAAAACCTATACTTTGTTTCGGTCGAGTTCCCCTTTCAAATGCATGTAACAGTGAGAAACGCACTGTCTTGGCGAAATAAAGCGTTTTTGTACAACTTCATATAAATAGCTGTAACTTTTGATAGAAGACTCAGACAAACATGTTTATGGCTTTATATTATAGAACTCAAGGTCCCCGTGCTGGGAAAACAGGATTTGCAGCTGTTTGAGCTAAGACTTTCAAGTTATACACATAATGAAAACCTATACTTTGTTTCGGTCGAGTTCCCCTTTCAAATGCATGTAACAGTGAGAAACGCACTGTCTTGGCGAAATAAAGCGTTTTTGTACAACTTCATATAAATAGCTGTAACTTTTGATAGAAGACTCAGACAAACATGTTTATGGCTTTATCTTATAGAACTCAAGGTCCCCGTGCTGGGAAAACAGGTTTTGCAGCTGTTTGAGCTAAGATTTCCAAATTATTCACATAATGAAAACCTATACTTTGTTTCGGTCGAGTTCCCCATTCAAATGCATGTAACAGTGAGAAACGCACTGTCTTGGCGAAAGAAAGCGTTTTTGTACAACTTCATATAAATAGCTGTAACTTTTGATAGAAGACTCAGACAAACATGTTTATGGCTTTATCTTATAGAACTCAAGGTCCCCGTGCAGGGAAAACAGGATTTGCAGCTGTTTGAGCTAAGATTTTCAAGTTATACACATAATGAAACCTATACTTTGTTTCGGGCGAGTTCCCCATTCAAATGCATGCAACAGTGAGAAACGCACTGTCTTCACGAAAGAAAGCGTTTTTGTACAACTTCATATAAATAGCTGTAACTTTTGATAGAAGACTCAGACAAACATGTTTATGGCTTTATCTTATAGAACTCAAGGTCCCCGTGCTGGGAAAACAGGTTTTGCAGCTGTTTGAGCTAAGATTTCCAAATTATTCACATAATGAAAACCTATACTTTGTTTCGGTCGAGTTCCCCATTCAAATGCATGTAACAGTGAGAAACGCACTGTCTTGGCGAAATAAAGCGTTTTTGTACAACTTCATATAAATAGCTGTAACTTTTGATAGAAGACTCAGACAAACATGTTTATGGCTTTATCTTATAGAACTCAAGGTCCCCGTGCTGGAAAAACAGGATTTGTAGCTGTTTGAGCTAAGATTTCCAAGTTATACACATAATGAAAACCTATACTTTGTTTCGGTCGTGTTCCCCATTCAAATGCATGTAACAGTGAGAAACGCACTGTCTTGGCGAAATAAAGCGTTTTTGTACAACTTCACATAAATAGCTGTAACTTTTGATAGAAGACTCAGACAAACATGTTTATGGCTTTATCTTATAGAACTCAAGGTCCCCGTGCTGGGAAAACAGGATTTGTAGCTGTTTGAGCTAAGATTTCCAAGTTATACACATAATGAAAACCTATACTTTGTTTCGGTCGAGTTCCCCATTCAAATGCATGTAACAGTGAGAAACGCACTGTCTTGGCGAAAGAAAGCGTTTTTGTACAACTTCATATAAATAGCTGTAACTTTTGATAGAAGACTCAGACAAACATGTTTATGGCTTTATCTTATAGAACTCAAGGTCCCCGTGCTGGGAAAACAGGATTTGCAGCTGTTTGAGCTAAGACTTTCAAGTTATACACATAATGAAACCTATACTTTGTTTCGGGCGAGTTCCCCATTCAAATGCATGCAACAGTGAGAAACGCACTGTCTTCACGAAAGAAAGCGTTTTTGTACAACTTCATATAAATAGCTGTAACTTTTGATAGAAGACTCAGACAAACATGTTTATGGCTTTATCTTATAGAACTCAAGGTCCCCGTGCTGGAAAAACAGGATTTGTAGCTGTTTGAGCTAAGATTTCCAAGTTATACACATAATGAAAACCTATACTTTGTTTCGGTCGAGTTCCCCATTCAAATGCATGTAACAGTGAGAAACGCATTGTCTTGGCGAAATAAAGCGTTTTTGAACAACTTCATATAAATCGCTGTAACTTTTGATAGAAGACTCAGACAAACATGTTCATGGCTTTATCTTATAGAACTCAAGGTCCCCGTGCTGGAAAAACAGGATTTGTAGCTGTTTGAGCTAAGATTTCCAAGTTATACACATAATGAAAACCTATACTTTGTTTCGGTCGAGTTCCCCATTCAAATGCATGTAACAGTGAGAAACGCACTGTCTTGGCGAAATAAAGCGTTTTTGTACAACTTCATATAAATCGCTGTAACTTTTGATAGAAGACTCAGACAAACATGTTTATGGCTTTATCTTATAGAACTCAAGGTCCCCGTGCTGGGAAAACAGGATTTGTAGCTGTTTGAGCTAAGATTTCCAAGTTATACACATAATGAAAACCTATACTTTGTTTCGGTCGAGTTCCCCATTCAAATGCATGTAACAGTGAGAAACGCACTGTCTTGGCGAAAGAAAGCGTTTTTGTACAACTTCATATAAATAGCTGTAACTTTTGATAGAAGACTCAGACAAACATGTTTATGGCTTTATCTTATAGAACTCAAGGTCCCCGTGCTGGGAAAACAGGATTTGCAGCTGTTTGAGCTAAGATTTTCAAGTTATACACATAATGAAACCTATACTTTGTTTCGGGCGAGTTCCCCATTCAAATGCATGCAACAGTGAGAAACGCACTGTCTTGGCGAAAGAAAGCGTTTTTGTACAACTTCATATAAATAGCTGTAACTTTTGATAGAAGACTCAGACAAACATGTTTATGGCTTTATCTTATAGAACTCAAGGTCCCCGTGCTGGGAAAACAGGATTTGCAGCTGTTTGAGCTAAGACTTTCAAGTTATACACATAATGAAAACCTATACTTTGTTTCGGTCGAGTTCCCCTTTCAAATGCATGTAACAGTGAGAAACGCACTGTCTTGGCGAAATAAAGCGTTTTTGTACAACTTCATATAAATAGCTGTAACTTTTGATAGAAGACTCAGACAAACATGTTTATGGCTTTATCTTATAGAACTCAAGGTCCCCGTGCTGGAAAAACAGGATTTGTAGCTGTTTGAGCTAAGATTTCCAAGTTATACACATAATGAAAACCTATACTTTGTTTCGGTCGAGTTCCCCATTCAAATGCATGTAACAGTGAGAAACGCACTGTCTTGGCGAAATAAAGCGTTTTTGTACAACTTCATATAAATAGCTGTAACTTTTGATAGAAGACTCAGACAAACATGTTTATGGCTTTATCTTATAGAACTCAAGGTCCCCGTGCTGGGAAAACAGGATTTGCAGCTGTTTGAGCTAAGATTTCCAAGTTATACACATAATGAAAACCTATACTTTGTTTCGGTCGAGTTCCCCATTCAAATGCATGTAACAGTGAGAAACGCACTGTCTTGGCGAAAGAAAGCGTTTTTGTACAACTTCATATAAATAGCTGTAACTTTTGATAGAAGACTCAGACAAACATGTTTATGGCTTTATCTTATAGAACTCAAGGTCCCCGTGCTGGAAAAACAGGATTTGTAGCTGTTTGAGCTAAGATTTCCAAGTTATACACATAATGAAAACCTATACTTTGTTTCGGTCGAGTTCCCCATTCAAATGCATGTAACAGTGAGAAACGCACTGTCTTGGCGAAAGAAAGCGTTTTTGTACAACTTCATATAAATAGCTGTAACTTTTGATAGAAGACTCAGACAAACATGTTTATGGCTTTATCTTATAGAACTCAAGGTCCCCGTGCTGGAAAAACAGGATTTGTAGCTGTTTGAGCTAAGATTTCCAAGTTATACACATAATGAAAACCTATACTTTGTTTCGGTCGAGTTCCCCATTCAAATGCATGTAACAGTGAGAAACGCACTGTCTTGGCGAAATAAAGCGTTTTTGTACAACTTCATATAAATAGCTGTAACTTTTGATAGAAGACTCAGACAAACATGTTTATGGCTTTATCTTATAGAACTCAAGGTCCCCGTGCTGGGAAAACAGGATTTGCAGCTGTTTGAGCTAAGATTTCCAAGTTATACACATAATGAAAACCTATACTTTGTTTCGGTCGAGTTCCCCATTCAAATGCATGTAACAGTGAGAAACGCACTGTCTTGGCGAAAGAAAGCGTTTTTGTACAACTTCATATAAATAGCTGTAACTTTTGATAGAAGACTCAGACAAACATGTTTATGGCTTTATCTTATAGAACTCAAGGTCCCCGTGCTGGGAAAACAGGATTTGCAGCTGTTTGAGCTAAGACTTTCAAGTTATACACATAATGAAACCTATACTTTGTTTCGGGCGAGTTCCCCATTCAAATGCATGCAACAGTGAGAAACGCACTGTCTTCACGAAATAAAGCGTTTTTGTACAACTTCATATAAATAGCTGTAACTTTTGATAGAAGACTCAGACAAACATGTTTATGGCTTTATATTATAGAACTCAAGGTCCCCGTGCTGGGAAAACAGGATTTGCAGCTGTTTGAGCTAAGATTTCCAAGTTATACACATAATGAAAACCTATACTTTGTTTCGGTCGAGTTCCCCATTCAAATGCATGTAACAGTGAGAAACGCACTGTCTTGGCGAAAGAAAGCGTTTTTGTACAACTTCATATAAATAGCTGTAACTTTTGATAGAAGACTCAGACAAACATGTTTATGGCTTTATCTTATAGAACTCAAGGACCCCGTGCTGGGAAAACAGGATTTGCAGCTGTTTGAGCTAAGACTTTCAAGTTATACACATAATGAAACCTATACTTTGTTTCGGGCGAGTTCCCCATTCAAATGCATGCAACAGTGAGAAACGCACTGTCTTGGCGAAATAAAGCGTTTTTGTACAACTTCACATAAATAGCTGTAACTTTTGATAGAAGACTCAGACAAACATGTTTATGGCTTTATCTTATAGAACTCAAGGTCCCCGTGCTGGGAAAACAGGATTTGTAGCTGTTTGAGCTAAGATTTCCAAGTTATACACATAATGAAAACCTATACTTTGTTTCGGTCGAGTTCCCCATTCAAATGCATGTAACAGTGAGAAACGCACTGTCTTGGCGAAAGAAAGCGTTTTTGTACAACTTCATATAAATAGCTGTAACTTTTGATAGAAGACTCAGACAAACATGTTTATGGCTTTATCTTATAGAACTCAAGGTCCCCGTGCTGGGAAAACAGGATTTGCAGCTGTTTGAGCTAAGACTTTCAAGTTATACACATAATGAAACCTATACTTTGTTTCGGGCGAGTTCCCCATTCAAATGCATGCAACAGTGAGAAACGCACTGTCTTCACGAAAGAAAGCATTTTTGTACAACTTCATATAAATAGCTGTAACTTTTGATAGAAGACTCAGACAAACATGTTTATGGCTTTATCTTATAGAACTCAAGGTCCCCGTGCTGGAAAAACAGGATTTGTAGCTGTTTGAGCTAAGATTTCCAAGTTATACACATAATGAAAACCTATACTTTGTTTCGGTCGAGTTCCCCATTCAAATGCATGTAACAGTGAGAAACGCACTGTCTTGGCGAAAGAAAGCGTTTTTGTACAACTTCATATAAATAGCTGTAACTTTTGATAGAAGACTCAGACAAACATGTTTATGGCTTTATCTTATAGAACTCAAGGTCCCCGTGCTGGGAAAACAGGATTTGCAGCTGTTTGAGCTAAGATTTCCAAGTTATACACATAATGAAACCTATACTTTGTTTCGGGCGAGTTCCCCATTCAAATGCATGCAACAGTGAGAAACGCACTGTCTTCACGAAAGAAAGCGTTTTTGTACAACTTCATATAAATAGCTGTAACTTTTGATAGAAGACTCAGACAAACATGTTTATGGCTTTATCTTATAGAACTCAAGGTCCCCGTGCTGGGAAAACAGGATTTGCAGCTGTTTGAGCTAAGACTTTCAAGTTATACACATAATGAAACCTATACTTTGTTTCGGGCAAGTTCCCCATTCAAATGCATGCAACAGTGAGAAACGCACTGTCTTGGCGAAATAAAGCGTTTTTGTACAACTTCATATAAACAGCTGTAACTTTTGATAGAAGACTCAGACAAACATGTTTATGGCTTGATCTTATAGAACTCAAGGTCCCCGTGCTGGAAAAACAGGATTTGTAGCTGTTTGAGCTAAGATTTCCAGTTATACACATAATGAAAACCTATACTTTGTTTCGGTCGAGT
This sequence comes from Diplotaxodon limnothrissa, assembly GCF_057381915.1. Classification (NCBI taxonomy): domain Eukaryota; kingdom Metazoa; phylum Chordata; class Actinopteri; order Cichliformes; family Cichlidae; genus Diplotaxodon; species Diplotaxodon limnothrissa. The sequence goes on from NC_140596.1 coordinate 36,279,595, forward strand.
TCCCCATTCAAATGCATGTAACAGTGAGAAACGCACTGTCTTGGCGAAATAAAGCGTTTTTGTACAACTTCATATAAATAGCTGTAACTTTTGATAGAAGACTCAGACAAACATGTTTATGGCTTTATCTTATAGAACTCAAGGACCCCGTGCTGGGAAAACAGGATTTGCAGCTGTTTGAGCTAAGACTTTCAAGTTATACACATAATGAAACCTATACTTTGTTTCGGGCGAGTTCCCCATTCAAATGCATGCAACAGTGAGAAACGCACTGTCTTGGCGAAATAAAGCGTTTTTGTACAACTTCACATAAATAGCTGTAACTTTTGATAGAAGACTCAGACAAACATGTTTATGGCTTTATCTTATAGAACTCAAGGTCCCCGTGCTGGGAAAACAGGATTTGTAGCTGTTTGAGCTAAGATTTCCAAGTTATACACATAATGAAAACCTATACTTTGTTTCGGTCGAGTTCCCCATTCAAATGCATGTAACAGTGAGAAACGCACTGTCTTGGCGAAAGAAAGCGTTTTTGTACAACTTCATATAAATAGCTGTAACTTTTGATAGAAGACTCAGACAAACATGTTTATGGCTTTATCTTATAGAACTCAAGGTCCCCGTGCTGGGAAAACAGGATTTGCAGCTGTTTGAGCTAAGACTTTCAAGTTATACACATAATGAAACCTATACTTTGTTTCGGGCGAGTTCCCCATTCAAATGCATGCAACAGTGAGAAACGCACTGTCTTCACGAAAGAAAGCATTTTTGTACAACTTCATATAAATAGCTGTAACTTTTGATAGAAGACTCAGACAAACATGTTTATGGCTTTATCTTATAGAACTCAAGGTCCCCGTGCTGGAAAAACAGGATTTGTAGCTGTTTGAGCTAAGATTTCCAAGTTATACACATAATGAAAACCTATACTTTGTTTCGGTCGAGTTCCCCATTCAAATGCATGTAACAGTGAGAAACGCACTGTCTTGGCGAAAGAAAGCGTTTTTGTACAACTTCATATAAATAGCTGTAACTTTTGATAGAAGACTCAGACAAACATGTTTATGGCTTTATCTTATAGAACTCAAGGTCCCCGTGCTGGGAAAACAGGATTTGCAGCTGTTTGAGCTAAGACTTTCAAGTTATACACATAATGAAACCTATACTTTGTTTCGGGCGAGTTCCCCATTCAAATGCATGCAACAGTGAGAAACGCACTGTCTTGGCGAAATAAAGCGTTTTTGTACAACTTCATATAAATAGCTGTAACTTTTGATAGAAGACTCAGACAAACATGTTTATGGCTTTATCTTATAGAACTCAAGGTCCCCGTGCTGGAAAAAGAGGATTTGTAGCTGTTTGAGCTAAGATTTCCAAGTTATACACATAATGAAAACCTATACTTTGTTTCAGTCGAGTTCCCCATTCAAATGCATGTAACAGTGAGAAACGCACTGTCTTGGCGAAATAAAGCGTTTTTGTACAACTTTATATAAATAGCTGTAACTTTTGATAGAAGACTCAGACAAACATGTTTATGGCTTTATCTTATAGAACTCAAGGTCCCCGTGCTGGGAAAACAGGATTTGCAGCTGTTTGAGCTAAGATTTTCTAGTTATACACATAATGAAAACCTATACTTTGTTTCGGTCGAGTTCCCCATTCAAATGCATGTAACAGTGAGAAACGCACTGTCTTCACGAAAGAAAGCGTTTTTGTACAACAACATATAAATAGCTGTAACTTTTGATAGAAGACTCAGACAAACATGTTTATGGCTTTATCTTATAGAACTCAAGGTCCCCGTGCTGGGAAAACAGGTTTTGCAGCTGTTTGAGCTAAGATTTCCAAATTATTCACATAATGAAAACCTATACTTTGCTTCGGTCGAGTTCCCCATTCAAATGCATGTAACAGTGAGAAACGCACTGTCTTGGCGAAATAAAGCGTTTTTGTACAACTTCATATAAATAGCTGTAACTTTTGATAGAAGACTCAGACAAACATGTTTATGGCTTTATCTTATAGAACTCAAGGTCCCCGTGCTGGGAAAACAGGATTTGCAGCTGTTTGAGCTAAGACTTTCAAGTTATACACATAATGAAACCTATACTTTGTTTCGGGCGAGTTCCCCATTCAAATGCATGCAACAGTGAGAAACGCACTGTCTTGGCGAAATAAAGCGTTTTTGTACAACTTCATATAAATAGCTGTAACTTTTGATAGAAGACTCAGACAAACATGTTTATGGCTTTATCTTATAGAACTCAAGGTCCCCGTGCTGGGAAAACAGGTTTTGTAGCTGTTTGAGCTAAGATTTCCAAATTATTCACATAATGAAAACCTATACTTTGTTTCGGTCGAGTTCCCCATTCAAATGCATGTAACAGTGAGAAACGCACTGTCTTGGCGAAATAAAGCGTTTTTGTACAACTTTATATAAATAGCTGTAACTTTTGATAGAAGACTCAGACAAACATGTTTATGGCTTTATCTTATAGAACTCAAGGTCCCCGTGCTGGAAAAACAGGATTTGTAGCTGTTTGAGCTAAGATTTCCAAGTTATACACATAATGAAAACCTATACTTTGTTTCAGTCGAGTTCCCCATTCAAATGCATGTAACAGTGAGAAACGCACTGTCTTGGCGAAATAAAGCGTTTTTGTACAACTTTATATAAATAGCTGTAACTTTTGATAGAAGACTCAGACAAACATGTTTATGGCTTTATCTTATAGAACTCAAGGTCCCCGTGCTGGGAAAACAGGATTTGCAGCTGTTTGAGCTAAGATTTTCAAGTTATACACATAATGAAAACCTATACTTTGTTTCGGTCGAGTTCCCCATTCAAATGCATGTAACAGTGAGAAACGCACTGTCTTCACGAAAGAAAGCGTTTTTGTACAACAACATATAAATAGCTGTAACTTTTGATAGAAGACTCAGACAAACATGTTTATGGCTTTATCTTATAGAACTCAAGGTCCCCGTGCTGGGAAAACAGGTTTTGCAGCTGTTTGAGCTAAGATTTCCAAATTATTCACATAATGAAAACCTATACTTTGCTTCGGTCGAGTTCCCCTTTCAAATGCATGTAACAGTGAGAAACGCACTGTCTTGGCGAAATAAAGCGTTTTTGTACAACTTCATATAAATAGCTGTAACTTTTGATAGAAGACTCAGACAAACATGTTTATGGCTTTATCTTATAGAACTCAAGGTCCCCGTGCTGGGCAAACAGGATTTGCAGCTGTTTGAGCTAAGATTTTCAAGTTATACACATAATGAAACCTATACTTTGTTTCGGGCGAGTTCCCCATTCAAATGCATGCAACAGTGAGAAACGCACTGTCTTGGCGAAATAAAGCGTTTTTGTACAACTTTATATAAATAGCTGTAACTTTTGATAGAAGACTCAGACAAACATGTTTATGGCTTTATCTTATAGAACTCAAGGTCCCCGTGCTGGGAAAACAGGATTTGCAGCTGTTTGAGCCAAGACTTTCAAGTTATACACATAATGAAACCTATACTTTGTTTCGGGCGAGTTCCCCATTCAAATGCATGCAACAGTGAGAAACGCACTGTCTTGGCGAAATAAAGCGTTTTTGTACAACTTCACATAAATAGCTGTAACTTTTGATAGAAGACTCAGACAAACATGTTTATGGCTTTATCTTATAGAACTCAAGGTCCCCGTGTTGGGAAAACAGGATTTGCAGCTGTTTGAGCTAAGACTTTCAAGTTATACACATAATGAAAACCTATACTTTGTTTCGGTCGAGTTCCCCTTTCAAATGCATGTAACAGTGAGAAACGCACTGTCTTGGCGAAATAAAGCGTTTTTGTACAACTTCATATAAATAGCTGTAACTTTTGATAGAAGACTCAGACAAACATGTTTATGGCTTTATCTTATAGAACTCAAGGTCCCCGTGCTGGGAAAACAGGATTTGTAGCTGTTTGAGCTAAGATTTCCAAGTTATACACATAATGAAAACCTATACTTTGTTTCGGTCGAGTTCCCCATTCAAATGCATGTAACAGTGAGAAACGCATTGTCTTGGCGAAATAAAGCGTTTTTGAACAACTTCATATAAATCGCTGTTACTTTTGATAGAAGACTCAGAAACACATGTTCATGGCTTTATCTTATAGAACTCAATATCCCCGTGCTGGGCAAACAGGTTTTGCAGCTGTTTGAGCTAAGATTTTCAAGTTATACACATAATGAAACCTATACTTTGTTTCGGGCGAGTTCCCCATTCAAATGCATGCAACAGTGAGAAACGCACTGTCTTGGCGAAATAAAGCGTTTTTGTACAACTTTATATAAATAGCTGTAACTTTTGATAGAAGACTCAGACAAACATGTTTATGGCTTTATCTTATAGAACTCAAGGTCCCCGTGCTGGGAAAACAGGATTTGCAGCTGTTTGAGCCAAGACTTTCAAGTTATACACATAATGAAACCTATACTTTGTTTCGGGCGAGTTCCCCATTCAAATGCATGCAACAGTGAGAAACGCACTGTCTTGGCGAAATAAAGCGTTTTTGTACAACTTCACATAAATAGCTGTAACTTTTGATAGAAGACTCAGACAAACATGTTTATGGCTTTATCTTATAGAACTCAAGGTCCCCGTGCTGGGAAACAGGATTTGCAGCTGTTTGAGCTAAGATTTTCAAGTTATACACATAATGAAAACCTATACTTTGTTTCGGTCGAGTTCCCCATTCAAATGCATGTAACAGTGAGAAACGCACTGTCTTGGCGAAAGAAAGCGTTTTTGTACAACTTCATATAAATAGCTGTAACTTTTGATAGAAGACTCAGACAAACATGTTTATGGCTTTATATTATATAACTCAAGGTCCCCGTGCTGGGCAAACAGGATTTGCAGCTGTTTGAGCTAAGATTTTCAAGTTATACACATAATGAAACCTATACTTTGTTTCGGGCGAGTTCCCCATTCAAATGCATGCAACAGTGAGAAACGCACTGTCTTGGCGAAATAAAGCGTTTTTGTACAACTTTATATAAATAGCTGTAACTTTTGATAGAAGACTCAGACAAACATGTTTATGGCTTTATCTTATAGAACTCAAGGTCCCCGTGCTGGAAAAACAGGATTTGTAGCTGTTTGAGCTAAGATTTTAAAATTATTCACATAATGAAAACCTATACTTTGTTTCGGTCGAGTTCCCCATTCAAATGCATGTAACAGTGAGAAACGCACTGTCTTGGCGAAAGAAAGCGTTTTTGTACAACTTCATATAAATAGCTGTAACTTTTGATAGAAGACTCAGACAAACATGTTTATGGCTTTATATTATATAACTCAAGGTCCCCGTGCTGGGCAAACAGGATTTGCAGCTGTTTGAGCTAAGATTTTCAAGTTATACACATAATGAAACCTATACTTTGTTTCGGGCGAGTTCCCCATTCAAATGCATGCAACAGTGAGAAACGCACTGTCTTGGCGAAATAAAGCGTTTTTGTACAACTTTATATAAATAGCTGTAACTTTTGATAGAAGACTCAGACAAACATGTTTATGGCTTTATCTTATAGAACTCAAGGTCCCCGTGCTGGGAAAACAGGATTTGCAGCTGTTTGAGCCAAGACTTTCAAGTTATACACATAATGAAACCTATACTTTGTTTCGGGCGAGTTCCCCATTCAAATGCATGCAACAGTGAGAAACGCACTGTCTTGGCGAAAGAAAGCGTTTTTGTACAACAACATATAAATAGCTGTAACTTTTGATAGAAGACTCAGACAAACATGTTTATGGCTTTATCTTATAGAACTCAAGGTCCCCGTGCTGGGAAAACAGGTTTTGCAGCTGTTTGAGCTAAGATTTCCAAATTATTCACATAATGAAAACCTATACTTTGCTTCGGTCGAGTTCCCCATTCAAATGCATGTAACAGTGAGAAACGCACTGTCTTGGCGAAATAAAGCGTTTTTGAACAACTTCATATAAATCGCTGTAACTTTTGATAGAAGACTCAGACAAACATGTTCATGGCTTTATCTTATAGAACTCAATATCCCCGTGCTGGGCAAACAGGTTTTGCAGCCGATTGAGCTAAGATTTTAAAATTATTCACATAATGAAAACCTATACTTTGTTTCAGGCGAGTTTCCCATTCAAATGCATGTAACAGTGAGAAACGCATTGTCTTGGCGAAAGAAAGCGTTTTTGTACAACTTCATATAAATAGCTGTAACTTTTGATAGAAGACTCAGACAAACATGTTTATGGCTTTATCTTATAGAACTCAAGGTCCCCGTGCTGGGAAAACAGGATTTGCAGCTGTTTGAGCTAAGACTTTCAAGTTATACACATAATGAAACCTATACTTTGTTTCGGGCGAGTTCCCCATTCAAATGCATGCAACAGTGAGAAACGCACTGTCTTCACGAAAGAAAGCGTTTTTGTACAACTTTATATAAATAGCTGTAACTTTTGATAGAAGACTCAGACAAACATGTTTATGGCTTTATCTTATAGAACTCAAGGTCCCCGTGCTGGAAAAACAGGATTTGTAGCTGTTTGAGCTAAGATTTCCAAGTTATACACATAATGAAAACCTATACTTTGTTTCGGTCGAGTTCCCCATTCAAATGCATGTAACAGTGAGAAACGCACTGTCTTGGCGAAAGAAAGCGTTTTTGTACAACTTCATATAAATAGCTGTAACTTTTGATAGAAGACTCAGACAAACATGTTTATGGCTTTATATTATATAACTCAAGGTCCCCGTGCTGGGCAAACAGGATTTGCAGCTGTTTGAGCTAAGATTTTCAAGTTATACACATAATGAAACCTATACTTTGTTTCGGGCGAGTTCCCCATTCAAATGCATGCAACAGTGAGAAACGCACTGTCTTGGCGAAATAAAGCGTTTTTGTACAACTTTATATAAATAGCTGTAACTTTTGATAGAAGACTCAGACAAACATGTTTATGGCTTTATCTTATAGAACTCAAGGTCCCCGTGCTGGAAAAACAGGATTTGTAGCTGTTTGAGCTAAGATTTCCAAGTTATACACATAATGAAAACCTATACTTTGTTTCGGTCGAGTTCCCCATTCAAATGCATGTAACAGTGAGAAACGCACTGTCTTGGCGAAAGAAAGCGTTTTTGTACAACTTCATATAAATAGCTGTAACTTTTGATAGAAGACTCAGACAAACATGTTTATGGCTTTATATTATATAACTCAAGGTCCCCGTGCTGGGCAAACAGGATTTGCAGCTGTTTGAGCTAAGATTTTCAAGTTATACACATAATGAAACCTATACTTTGTTTCGGGCGAGTTCCCCATTCAAATGCATGCAACAGTGAGAAACGCACTGTCTTGGCGAAATAAAGCGTTTTTGTACAACTTTATATAAATAGCTGTAACTTTTGATAGAAGACTCAGACAAACATGTTTATGGCTTTATCTTATAGAACTCAAGGTCCCCGTGCTGGGAAAACAGGATTTGCAGCTGTTTGAGCCAAGACTTTCAAGTTATACACATAATGAAACCTATACTTTGTTTCGGGCGAGTTCCCCATTCAAATGCATGCAACAGTGAGAAACGCACTGTCTTGGCGAAATAAAGCGTTTTTGTACAACTTTACATAAATAGCTGTAACTTTTGATAGAAGACTCAGACAAACATGTTTATGGCTTTATCTTATAGAACTCAAGGTCCCCGTGCTGGGAAAACAGGATTTGCAGCTGTTTGAGCTAAGACTTTCAAGTTATACACATAATGAAACCTATACTTTGTTTCGGGCGAGTTCCCCATTCAAATGCATGCAACAGTGAGAAACGCACTGTCTTCGCGAAATAAAGCGTTTTTGTACAACTTCATATAAATAGCTGTAACTTTTGATAGAAGACTCAGACAAACATGTTTATGGCTTTATCTTATAGAACTCAAGGTCCCCGTGCTGGGAAAACAGGTTTTGTAGCTGTTTGAGCTAAGATTTCCAAATTATTCACATAATGAAAACCTATACTTTGTTTCGGTCGAGTTCCCCATTCAAATGCATGTAACAGTGAGAAACGCACTGTCTTGGCGAAATAAAGCGTTTTTGTACAACTTTATATAAATAGCTGTAACTTTTGATAGAAGACTCAGACAAACATGTTTATGGCTTTATCTTATAGAACTCAAGGTCCCCGTGCTGGATAAACAGGATTTGTAGCTGTTTGAGCTAAGATTTTCAAGTTATACACATAATGAAAACCTATACTTTGTTTCGGTCGAGTTCCCCATTCAAATGCATGTAACAGTGAGAAACGCACTGTCTTGGCGAAATAAAGCGTTTTTGTACAACTTTATATAAATAGCTGTAACTTTTGATAGAAGACTCAGACAAACATGTTTATGGCTTTATCTTATAGAACTCAAGGTCCCCGTGCTGGGAAAACAGGATTTGCAGCTGTTTGAGCCAAGACTTTCAAGTTATACACATAATGAAACCTATACTTTGTTTCGGGCGAGTTCCCCATTCAAATGCATGCAACAGTGAGAAACGCACTGTCTTGGCGAAATAAAGCGTTTTTGTACAACTTCACATAAATAGCTGTAACTTTTGATAGAAGACTCAGACAAACATGTTTATGGCTTTATCTTATAGAACTCAAGGTCCCCGTGCTGGGAAACAGGATTTGCAGCTGTTTGAGCTAAGATTTTCAAGTTATACACATAATGAAAACCTATACTTTGTTTCGGTCGAGTTCCCCATTCAAATGCATGTAACAGTGAGAAACGCACTGTCTTCACGAAAGAAAGCGTTTTTGTACAACAACATATAAATCGCTGTAACTTTTGATAGAAGACTCAGACAAACATGTTTATGGCTTTATCTTATAGAACTCAAGGTCCCCGTGCTGGGAAAACAGGATTTGCAGCTGTTTGAGCTAAGATTTCCAAATTATTCACATAATGAAAACCTATACTTTGCTTCGGTCGAGTTCCCCATTCAAATGCATGTAACAGTGAGAAACGCACTGTCTTGGCGAAATAAAGCGTTTTTGAACAACTTCATATAAATCGCTGTAACTTTTGATAGAAGACTCAGACAAACATGTTCATGGCTTTATCTTATAGAACTCAATATCCCCGTGCTGGGCAAACAGGTTTTGCAGCCGATTGAGCTAAGATTTTAAAATTATTCACATAATGAAAACCTATACTTTGTTTCAGGCGAGTTTCCCATTCAAATGCATGTAACAGTGAGAAACGCATTGTCTTGGCGAAAGAAAGCGTTTTTGTACAACTTCATATAAATAGCTGTAACTTTTGATAGAAGACTCAGACAAACATGTTTATGGCTTTATCTTATAGAACTCAAGGTCCCCGTGCTGGGAAAACAGGATTTGCAGCTGTTTGAGCTAAGACTTTCAAGTTATACACATAATGAAACCTATACTTTGTTTCGGGCGAGTTCCCCATTCAAATGCATGCAACAGTGAGAAACGCACTGTCTTCACGAAAGAAAGCGTTTTTGTACAACTTTATATAAATAGCTGTAACTTTTGATAGAAGACTCAGACAAACATGTTTATGGCTTTATCTTATAGAACTCAAGGTCCCCGTGCTGGAAAAACAGGATTTGTAGCTGTTTGAGCTAAGATTTCCAAGTTATACACATAATGAAAACCTATACTTTGTTTCGGTCGAGTTCCCCATTCAAATGCATGTAACAGTGAGAAACGCACTGTCTTGGCGAAAGAAAGCGTTTTTGTACAACTTCATATAAATAGCTGTAACTTTTGATAGAAGACTCAGACAAACATGTTTATGGCTTTATATTATATAACTCAAGGTCCCCGTGCTGGGCAAACAGGATTTGCAGCTGTTTGAGCTAAGATTTTCAAGTTATACACATAATGAAACCTATACTTTGTTTCGGGCGAGTTCCCCATTCAAATGCATGCAACAGTGAGAAACGCACTGTCTTGGCGAAATAAAGCGTTTTTGTACAACTTTATATAAATAGCTGTAACTTTTGATAGAAGACTCAGACAAACATGTTTATGGCTTTATCTTATAGAACTCAAGGTCCCCGTGCTGGAAAAACAGGATTTGTAGCTGTTTGAGCTAAGATTTCCAAGTTATACACATAATGAAAACCTATACTTTGTTTCGGTCGAGTTCCCCATTCAAATGCATGTAACAGTGAGAAACGCACTGTCTTGGCGAAAGAAAGCGTTTTTGTACAACTTCATATAAATAGCTGTAACTTTTGATAGAAGACTCAGACAAACATGTTTATGGCTTTATATTATATAACTCAAGGTCCCCGTGCTGGGCAAACAGGATTTGCAGCTGTTTGAGCTAAGATTTTCAAGTTATACACATAATGAAACCTATACTTTGTTTCGGGCGAGTTCCCCATTCAAATGCATGCAACAGTGAGAAACGCACTGTCTTGGCGAAATAAAGCGTTTTTGTACAACTTTATATAAATAGCTGTAACTTTTGATAGAAGACTCAGACAAACATGTTTATGGCTTTATCTTATAGAACTCAAGGTCCCCGTGCTGGAAAAACAGGATTTGTAGCTGTTTGAGCTAAGATTTCCAAGTTATACACATAATGAAAACCTATACTTTGTTTCGGTCGAGTTCCCCATTCAAATGCATGTAACAGTGAGAAACGCACTGTCTTGGCGAAAGAAAGCGTTTTTGTACAACTTCATATAAATAGCTGTAACTTTTGATAGAAGACTCAGACAAACATGTTTATGGCTTTATATTATATAACTCAAGGTCCCCGTGCTGGGCAAACAGGATTTGCAGCTGTTTGAGCTAAGATTTTCAAGTTATACACATAATGAAACCTATACTTTGTTTCGGGCGAGTTCCCCATTCAAATGCATGCAACAGTGAGAAACGCACTGTCTTGGCGAAATAAAGCGTTTTTGTACAACTTTATATAAATAGCTGTAACTTTTGATAGAAGACTCAGACAAACATGTTTATGGCTTTATCTTATAGAACTCAAGGTCCCCGTGCTGGGAAAACAGGATTTGCAGCTGTTTGAGCCAAGACTTTCAAGTTATACACATAATGAAACCTATACTTTGTTTCGGGCGAGTTCCCCATTCAAATGCATGCAACAGTGAGAAACGCACTGTCTTGGCGAAATAAAGCGTTTTTGTACAACTTTACATAAATAGCTGTAACTTTTGATAGAAGACTCAGACAAACATGTTTATGGCTTTATCTTATAGAACTCAAGGTCGCCGTGTTGGGAAAACAGGATTTGCAGCTGTTTGAGCTAAGACTTTCAAGTTATACACATAATGAAAACCTATACTTTGTTTCGGTCGAGTTCCCCTTTCAAATGCATGTAACAGTGAGAAACGCACTGTCTTGGCGAAATAAAGCGTTTTTGTACAACTTCATATAAATAGCTGTAACTTTTGATAGAAGACTCAGACAAACATGTTTATGGCTTTATATTATAGAACTCAAGGTCCCCGTGCTGGGAAAACAGGATTTGCAGCTGTTTGAGCTAAGACTTTCAAGTTATACACATAATGAAAACCTATACTTTGTTTCGGTCGAGTTCCCCTTTCAAATGCATGTAACAGTGAGAAACGCACTGTCTTGGCGAAATAAAGCGTTTTTGTACAACTTCATATAAATAGCTGTAACTTTTGATAGAAGACTCAGACAAACATGTTTATGGCTTTATCTTATAGAACTCAAGGTCCCCGTGCTGGGAAAACAGGTTTTGCAGCTGTTTGAGCTAAGATTTCCAAATTATTCACATAATGAAAACCTATACTTTGTTTCGGTCGAGTTCCCCATTCAAATGCATGTAACAGTGAGAAACGCACTGTCTTGGCGAAATAAAGCGTTTTTGTACAACTTCATATAAATAGCTGTAACTTTTGATAGAAGACTCAGACAAACATGTTTATGGCTTTATCTTATAGAACTCAAGGTCCCCGTGCTGGAAAAACAGGATTTGTAGCTGTTTGAGCTAAGATTTCCAAGTTATACACATAATGAAAACCTATACTTTGTTTCGGTCGAGTTCCCCATTCAAATGCATGTAACAGTGAGAAACGCACTGTCTTGGCGAAATAAAGCGTTTTTGTACAACTTCATATAAATAGCTGTAACTTTTGATAGAAGACTCAGACAAACATGTTTATGGCTTTATCTTATAGAACTCAAGGTCCCCGTGCTGGGAAAACAGGATTTGCAGCTGTTTGAGCTAAGATTTCCAAGTTATACACATAATGAAAACCTATACTTTGTTTCGGTCGAGTTCCCCATTCAAATGCATGTAACAGTGAGAAACGCACTGTCTTGGCGAAAGAAAGCGTTTTTGTACAACTTCATATAAATAGCTGTAACTTTTGATAGAAGACTCAGACAAACATGTTTATGGCTTTATCTTATAGAACTCAAGGTCCCCGTGCTGGGAAAACAGGATTTGCAGCTGTTTGAGCTAAGATTTCCAAGTTATACACATAATGAAAACCTATACTTTGTTTCGGTCGAGTTCCCCATTCAAATGCATGTAACAGTGAGAAACGCACTGTCTTGGCGAAAGAAAGCGTTTTTGTACAACTTCATATAAATAGCTGTAACTTTTGATAGAAGACTCAGACAAACATGTTTATGGCTTTATCTTATAGAACTCAAGGTCCCCGTGCTGGGAAAACAGGATTTGCAGCTGTTTGAGCTAAGACTTTCAAGTTATACACATAATGAAACCTATACTTTGTTTCGGGCGAGTTCCCCATTCAAATGCATGCAACAGTGAGAAACGCACTGTCTTCACGAAATAAAGCGTTTTTGTACAACTTCATATAAATAGCTGTAACTTTTGATAGAAGACTCAGACAAACATGTTTATGGCTTTATCTTATAGAACTCAAGGTCGCCGTGTTGGGAAAACAGGATTTGCAGCTGTTTGAGCTAAGACTTTCAAGTTATACACATAATGAAAACCTATACTTTGTTTCGGTCGAGTTCCCCTTTCAAATGCATGTAACAGTGAGAAACGCACTGTCTTGGCGAAATAAAGCGTTTTTGTACAACTTCATATAAATAGCTGTAACTTTTGATAGAAGACTCAGACAAACATGTTTATGGCTTTATATTATAGAACTCAAGGTCCCCGTGCTGGGAAAACAGGATTTGCAGCTGTTTGAGCTAAGACTTTCAAGTTATACACATAATGAAAACCTATACTTTGTTTCGGTCGAGTTCCCCTTTCAAATGCATGTAACAGTGAGAAACGCACTGTCTTGGCGAAATAAAGCGTTTTTGTACAACTTCATATAAATAGCTGTAACTTTTGATAGAAGACTCAGACAAACATGTTTATGGCTTTATCTTATAGAACTCAAGGTCCCCGTGCTGGGAAAACAGGTTTTGCAGCTGTTTGAGCTAAGATTTCCAAATTATTCACATAATGAAAACCTATACTTTGTTTCGGTCGAGTTCCCCATTCAAATGCATGTAACAGTGAGAAACGCACTGTCTTGGCGAAATAAAGCGTTTTTGTACAACTTCATATAAATAGCTGTAACTTTTGATAGAAGACTCAGACAAACATGTTTATGGCTTTATCTTATAGAACTCAAGGTCCCCGTGCTGGAAAAACAGGATTTGTAGCTGTTTGAGCTAAGATTTCCAAGTTATACACATAATGAAAACCTATACTTTGTTTCGGTCGAGTTCCCCATTCAAATGCATGTAACAGTGAGAAACGCACTGTCTTGGCGAAAGAAAGCGTTTTTGTACAACTTCATATAAATAGCTGTAACTTTTGATAGAAGACTCAGACAAACATGTTTATGGCTTTATCTTATAGAACTCAAGGTCCCCGTGCAGGGAAAACAGGATTTGCAGCTGTTTGAGCTAAGATTTTCAAGTTATACACATAATGAAACCTATACTTTGTTTCGGGCGAGTTCCCCATTCAAATGCATGCAACAGTGAGAAACGCACTGTCTTCACGAAAGAAAGCGTTTTTGTACAACTTCATATAAATAGCTGTAACTTTTGATAGAAGACTCAGACAAACATGTTTATGGCTTTATCTTATAGAACTCAAGGTCCCCGTGCTGGGAAAACAGGTTTTGCAGCTGTTTGAGCTAAGATTTCCAAATTATTCACATAATGAAAACCTATACTTTGTTTCGGTCGAGTTCCCCATTCAAATGCATGTAACAGTGAGAAACGCACTGTCTTGGCGAAAGAAAGCGTTTTTGTACAACTTCATATAAATAGCTGTAACTTTTGATAGAAGACTCAGACAAACATGTTTATGGCTTTATCTTATAGAACTCAAGGTCCCCGTGCTGGGCAAACAGGATTTGCAGCTGTTTGAGCTAAGATTTTCAAGTTATACACATAATGAAACCTATACTTTGTTTCGGGCGAGTTCCCCATTCAAATGCATGCAACAGTGAGAAACGCACTGTCTTGGCGAAATAAAGCGTTTTTGTACAACTTTACATAAATAGCTGTAACTTTTGATAGAAGACTCAGACAAACATGTTTATGGCTTTATCTTATAGAACTCAAGGTCGCCGTGTTGGGAAAACAGGATTTGCAGCTGTTTGAGCTAAGACTTTCAAGTTATACACATAATGAAAACCTATACTTTGTTTCGGTCGAGTTCCCCTTTCAAATGCATGTAACAGTGAGAAACGCACTGTCTTGGCGAAATAAAGCGTTTTTGTACAACTTCATATAAATAGCTGTAACTTTTGATAGAAGACTCAGACAAACATGTTTATGGCTTTATATTATAGAACTCAAGGTCCCCGTGCTGGGAAAACAGGATTTGCAGCTGTTTGAGCTAAGACTTTCAAGTTATACACATAATGAAAACCTATACTTTGTTTCGGTCGAGTTCCCCTTTCAAATGCATGTAACAGTGAGAAACGCACTGTCTTGGCGAAATAAAGCGTTTTTGTACAACTTCATATAAATAGCTGTAACTTTTGATAGAAGACTCAGACAAACATGTTTATGGCTTTATCTTATAGAACTCAAGGTCCCCGTGCTGGGAAAACAGGTTTTGCAGCTGTTTGAGCTAAGATTTCCAAATTATTCACATAATGAAAACCTATACTTTGTTTCGGTCGAGTTCCCCATTCAAATGCATGTAACAGTGAGAAACGCACTGTCTTGGCGAAATAAAGCGTTTTTGTACAACTTCATATAAATAGCTGTAACTTTTGATAGAAGACTCAGACAAACATGTTTATGGCTTTATCTTATAGAACTCAAGGTCCCCGTGCTGGAAAAACAGGATTTGTAGCTGTTTGAGCTAAGATTTCCAAGTTATACACATAATGAAAACCTATACTTTGTTTCGGTCGAGTTCCCCATTCAAATGCATGTAACAGTGAGAAACGCACTGTCTTGGCGAAATAAAGCGTTTTTGTACAACTTCATATAAATAGCTGTAACTTTTGATAGAAGACTCAGACAAACATGTTTATGGCTTTATCTTATAGAACTCAAGGTCCCCGTGCTGGGAAAACAGGATTTGCAGCTGTTTGAGCTAAGATTTCCAAGTTATACACATAATGAAAACCTATACTTTGTTTCGGTCGAGTTCCCCATTCAAATGCATGTAACAGTGAGAAACGCACTGTCTTGGCGAAAGAAAGCGTTTTTGTACAACTTCATATAAATAGCTGTAACTTTTGATAGAAGACTCAGACAAACATGTTTATGGCTTTATCTTATAGAACTCAAGGTCCCCGTGCTGGGAAAACAGGATTTGCAGCTGTTTGAGCTAAGATTTCCAAGTTATACACATAATGAAAACCTATACTTTGTTTCGGTCGAGTTCCCCATTCAAATGCATGTAACAGTGAGAAACGCACTGTCTTGGCGAAAGAAAGCGTTTTTGTACAACTTCATATAAATAGCTGTAACTTTTGATAGAAGACTCAGACAAACATGTTTATGGCTTTATCTTATAGAACTCAAGGTCCCCGTGCTGGGAAAACAGGATTTGCAGCTGTTTGAGCTAAGACTTTCAAGTTATACACATAATGAAACCTATACTTTGTTTCGGGCGAGTTCCCCATTCAAATGCATGCAACAGTGAGAAACGCACTGTCTTCACGAAATAAAGCGTTTTTGTACAACTTCATATAAATAGCTGTAACTTTTGATAGAAGACTCAGACAAACATGTTTATGGCTTTATCTTATAGAACTCAAGGTCGCCGTGTTGGGAAAACAGGATTTGCAGCTGTTTGAGCTAAGACTTTCAAGTTATACACATAATGAAAACCTATACTTTGTTTCGGTCGAGTTCCCCTTTCAAATGCATGTAACAGTGAGAAACGCACTGTCTTGGCGAAATAAAGCGTTTTTGTACAACTTCATATAAATAGCTGTAACTTTTGATAGAAGACTCAGACAAACATGTTTATGGCTTTATATTATAGAACTCAAGGTCCCCGTGCTGGGAAAACAGGATTTGCAGCTGTTTGAGCTAAGACTTTCAAGTTATACACATAATGAAAACCTATACTTTGTTTCGGTCGAGTTCCCCTTTCAAATGCATGTAACAGTGAGAAACGCACTGTCTTGGCGAAATAAAGCGTTTTTGTACAACTTTATATAAATAGCTGTAACTTTTGATAGAAGACTCAGACAAACATGTTTATGGCTTTATCTTATAGAACTCAAGGTCCCCGTGCTGGGAAAACAGGTTTTGCAGCTGTTTGAGCTAAGATTTCCAAATTATTCACATAATGAAAACCTATACTTTGTTTCGGTCGAGTTCCCCATTCAAATGCATGTAACAGTGAGAAACGCACTGTCTTGGCGAAATAAAGCGTTTTTGTACAACTTCATATAAATAGCTGTAACTTTTGATAGAAGACTCAGACAAACATGTTTATGGCTTTATCTTATAGAACTCAAGGTCCCCGTGCTGGAAAAACAGGATTTGTAGCTGTTTGAGCTAAGATTTCCAAGTTATACACATAATGAAAACCTATACTTTGTTTCGGTCGAGTTCCCCATTCAAATGCATGTAACAGTGAGAAACGCACTGTCTTGGCGAAAGAAAGCGTTTTTGTACAACTTCATATAAATAGCTGTAACTTTTGATAGAAGACTCAGACAAACATGTTTATGGCTTTATCTTATAGAACTCAAGGTCCCCGTGCAGGGAAAACAGGATTTGCAGCTGTTTGAGCTAAGATTTTCAAGTTATACACATAATGAAACCTATACTTTGTTTCGGGCGAGTTCCCCATTCAAATGCATGCAACAGTGAGAAACGCACTGTCTTCACGAAAGAAAGCGTTTTTGTACAACTTCATATAAATAGCTGTAACTTTTGATAGAAGACTCAGACAAACATGTTTATGGCTTTATCTTATAGAACTCAAGGTCCCCGTGCTGGGAAAACAGGTTTTGCAGCTGTTTGAGCTAAGATTTCCAAATTATTCACATAATGAAAACCTATACTTTGTTTCGGTCGAGTTCCCCATTCAAATGCATGTAACAGTGAGAAACGCACTGTCTTGGCGAAATAAAGCGTTTTTGTACAACTTCATATAAATAGCTGTAACTTTTGATAGAAGACTCAGACAAACATGTTTATGGCTTTATCTTATAGAACTCAAGGTCGCCGTGTTGGGAAAACAGGATTTGCAGCTGTTTGAGCTAAGACTTTCAAGTTATACACATAATGAAAACCTATACTTTGTTTCGGTCGAGTTCCCCTTTCAAATGCATGTAACAGTGAGAAACGCACTGTCTTGGCGAAATAAAGCGTTTTTGTACAACTTCATATAAATAGCTGTAACTTTTGATAGAAGACTCAGACAAACATGTTTATGGCTTTATATTATAGAACTCAAGGTCCCCGTGCTGGGAAAACAGGATTTGCAGCTGTTTGAGCTAAGACTTTCAAGTTATACACATAATGAAAACCTATACTTTGTTTCGGTCGAGTTCCCCTTTCAAATGCATGTAACAGTGAGAAACGCACTGTCTTGGCGAAATAAAGCGTTTTTGTACAACTTCATATAAATAGCTGTAACTTTTGATAGAAGACTCAGACAACATGTTTATGGCTTTATCTTATAGAACTCAAGGTCGCCGTGTTGGGAAAACAGGATTTGCAGCTGTTTGAGCTAAGACTTTCAAGTTATACACATAATGAAAACCTATACTTTGTTTCGGTCGAGTTCCCCTTTCAAATGCATGTAACAGTGAGAAACGCACTGTCTTGGCGAAATAAAGCGTTTTTGTACAACTTCATATAAATAGCTGTAACTTTTGATAGAAGACTCAGACAAACATGTTTATGGCTTTATATTATAGAACTCAAGGTCCCCGTGCTGGGAAAACAGGATTTGCAGCTGTTTGAGCTAAGATTTTCAAGTTATACACATAATGAAACCTATACTTTGTTTCGGGCGAGTTCCCCATTCAAATGCATGCAACAGTGAGAAACGCACTGTCTTCACGAAAGAAAGCGTTTTTGTACAACTTCATATAAATAGCTGTAACTTTTGATAGAAGACTCAGACAAACATGTTTATGGCTTTATCTTATAGAACTCAAGGTCCCCGTGCTGGGAAAACAGGTTTTGCAGCTGTTTGAGCTAAGATTTCCAAATTATTCACATAATGAAAACCTATACTTTGTTTCGGTCGAGTTCCCCATTCAAATGCATGTAACAGTGAGAAACGCACTGTCTTGGCGAAAGAAAGCGTTTTTGTACAACTTCATATAAATAGCTGTAACTTTTGATAGAAGACTCAGACAAACATGTTTATGGCTTTATCTTATAGAACTCAAGGTCCCCGTGCTGGGCAAACAGGATTTGCAGCTGTTTGAGCTAAGATTTTCAAGTTATACACATAATGAAACCTATACTTTGTTTCGGGCGAGTTCCCCATTCAAATGCATGCAACAGTGAGAAACGCACTGTCTTGGCGAAATAAAGCGTTTTTGTACAACTTTATATAAATAGCTGTAACTTTTGATAGAAGACTCAGACAAACATGTTTATGGCTTTATCTTATAGAACTCAAGGTCCCCGTGCTGGGAAAACAGGATTTGCAGCTGTTTGAGCCAAGACTTTCAAGTTATACACATAATGAAACCTATACTTTGTTTCGGGCGAGTTCCCCATTCAAATGCATGCAACAGTGAGAAACGCACTGTCTTGGCGAAATAAAGCGTTTTTGTACAACTTTACATAAATAGCTGTAACTTTTGATAGAAGACTCAGACAAACATGTTTATGGCTTTATCTTATAGAACTCAAGGTCGCCGTGTTGGGAAAACAGGATTTGCAGCTGTTTGAGCTAAGACTTTCAAGTTATACACATAATGAAAACCTATACTTTGTTTCGGTCGAGTTCCCCTTTCAAATGCATGTAACAGTGAGAAACGCACTGTCTTGGCGAAATAAAGCGTTTTTGTACAACTTCATATAAATAGCTGTAACTTTTGATAGAAGACTCAGACAAACATGTTTATGGCTTTATATTATAGAACTCAAGGTCCCCGTGCTGGGAAAACAGGATTTGCAGCTGTTTGAGCTAAGACTTTCAAGTTATACACATAATGAAAACCTATACTTTGTTTCGGTCGAGTTCCCCTTTCAAATGCATGTAACAGTGAGAAACGCACTGTCTTGGCGAAATAAAGCGTTTTTGTACAACTTCATATAAATAGCTGTAACTTTTGATAGAAGACTCAGACAAACATGTTTATGGCTTTATCTTATAGAACTCAAGGTCCCCGTGCTGGGAAAACAGGTTTTGCAGCTGTTTGAGCTAAGATTTCCAAATTATTCACATAATGAAAACCTATACTTTGTTTCGGTCGAGTTCCCCATTCAAATGCATGTAACAGTGAGAAACGCACTGTCTTGGCGAAATAAAGCGTTTTTGTACAACTTCATATAAATAGCTGTAACTTTTGATAGAAGACTCAGACAAACATGTTTATGGCTTTATCTTATAGAACTCAAGGTCCCCGTGCTGGAAAAACAGGATTTGTAGCTGTTTGAGCTAAGATTTCCAAGTTATACACATAATGAAAACCTATACTTTGTTTCGGTCGAGTTCCCCATTCAAATGCATGTAACAGTGAGAAACGCACTGTCTTGGCGAAATAAAGCGTTTTTGTACAACTTCATATAAATAGCTGTAACTTTTGATAGAAGACTCAGACAAACATGTTTATGGCTTTATCTTATAGAACTCAAGGTCCCCGTGCTGGGAAAACAGGATTTGCAGCTGTTTGAGCTAAGATTTCCAAGTTATACACATAATGAAAACCTATACTTTGTTTCGGTCGAGTTCCCCATTCAAATGCATGTAACAGTGAGAAACGCACTGTCTTGGCGAAAGAAAGCGTTTTTGTACAACTTCATATAAATAGCTGTAACTTTTGATAGAAGACTCAGACAAACATGTTTATGGCTTTATCTTATAGAACTCAAGGTCCCCGTGCT
The DNA here is from genome assembly GCF_057381915.1 of Diplotaxodon limnothrissa. NCBI lineage: Eukaryota > Metazoa > Chordata > Actinopteri > Cichliformes > Cichlidae > Diplotaxodon > Diplotaxodon limnothrissa. The sequence continues at coordinate 36,300,098 of NC_140596.1, forward strand.
GGGAAAACAGGATTTGCAGCTGTTTGAGCTAAGATTTCCAAGTTATACACATAATGAAAACCTATACTTTGTTTCGGTCGAGTTCCCCATTCAAATGCATGTAACAGTGAGAAACGCACTGTCTTGGCGAAAGAAAGCGTTTTTGTACAACTTCATATAAATAGCTGTAACTTTTGATAGAAGACTCAGACAAACATGTTTATGGCTTTATCTTATAGAACTCAAGGTCCCCGTGCTGGGAAAACAGGATTTGCAGCTGTTTGAGCTAAGACTTTCAAGTTATACACATAATGAAACCTATACTTTGTTTCGGGCGAGTTCCCCATTCAAATGCATGCAACAGTGAGAAACGCACTGTCTTCACGAAATAAAGCGTTTTTGTACAACTTCATATAAATAGCTGTAACTTTTGATAGAAGACTCAGACAAACATGTTTATGGCTTTATCTTATAGAACTCAAGGTCGCCGTGTTGGGAAAACAGGATTTGCAGCTGTTTGAGCTAAGACTTTCAAGTTATACACATAATGAAAACCTATACTTTGTTTCGGTCGAGTTCCCCTTTCAAATGCATGTAACAGTGAGAAACGCACTGTCTTGGCGAAATAAAGCGTTTTTGTACAACTTCATATAAATAGCTGTAACTTTTGATAGAAGACTCAGACAAACATGTTTATGGCTTTATATTATAGAACTCAAGGTCCCCGTGCTGGGAAAACAGGATTTGCAGCTGTTTGAGCTAAGACTTTCAAGTTATACACATAATGAAAACCTATACTTTGTTTCGGTCGAGTTCCCCTTTCAAATGCATGTAACAGTGAGAAACGCACTGTCTTGGCGAAATAAAGCGTTTTTGTACAACTTTATATAAATAGCTGTAACTTTTGATAGAAGACTCAGACAAACATGTTTATGGCTTTATCTTATAGAACTCAAGGTCCCCGTGCTGGGAAAACAGGTTTTGCAGCTGTTTGAGCTAAGATTTCCAAATTATTCACATAATGAAAACCTATACTTTGTTTCGGTCGAGTTCCCCATTCAAATGCATGTAACAGTGAGAAACGCACTGTCTTGGCGAAATAAAGCGTTTTTGTACAACTTCATATAAATAGCTGTAACTTTTGATAGAAGACTCAGACAAACATGTTTATGGCTTTATCTTATAGAACTCAAGGTCCCCGTGCTGGAAAAACAGGATTTGTAGCTGTTTGAGCTAAGATTTCCAAGTTATACACATAATGAAAACCTATACTTTGTTTCGGTCGAGTTCCCCATTCAAATGCATGTAACAGTGAGAAACGCACTGTCTTGGCGAAAGAAAGCGTTTTTGTACAACTTCATATAAATAGCTGTAACTTTTGATAGAAGACTCAGACAAACATGTTTATGGCTTTATCTTATAGAACTCAAGGTCCCCGTGCAGGGAAAACAGGATTTGCAGCTGTTTGAGCTAAGATTTTCAAGTTATACACATAATGAAACCTATACTTTGTTTCGGGCGAGTTCCCCATTCAAATGCATGCAACAGTGAGAAACGCACTGTCTTCACGAAAGAAAGCGTTTTTGTACAACTTCATATAAATAGCTGTAACTTTTGATAGAAGACTCAGACAAACATGTTTATGGCTTTATCTTATAGAACTCAAGGTCCCCGTGCTGGGAAAACAGGTTTTGCAGCTGTTTGAGCTAAGATTTCCAAATTATTCACATAATGAAAACCTATACTTTGTTTCGGTCGAGTTCCCCATTCAAATGCATGTAACAGTGAGAAACGCACTGTCTTGGCGAAATAAAGCGTTTTTGTACAACTTCATATAAATAGCTGTAACTTTTGATAGAAGACTCAGACAAACATGTTTATGGCTTTATCTTATAGAACTCAAGGTCGCCGTGTTGGGAAAACAGGATTTGCAGCTGTTTGAGCTAAGACTTTCAAGTTATACACATAATGAAAACCTATACTTTGTTTCGGTCGAGTTCCCCTTTCAAATGCATGTAACAGTGAGAAACGCACTGTCTTGGCGAAATAAAGCGTTTTTGTACAACTTCATATAAATAGCTGTAACTTTTGATAGAAGACTCAGACAAACATGTTTATGGCTTTATATTATAGAACTCAAGGTCCCCGTGCTGGGAAAACAGGATTTGCAGCTGTTTGAGCTAAGACTTTCAAGTTATACACATAATGAAAACCTATACTTTGTTTCGGTCGAGTTCCCCTTTCAAATGCATGTAACAGTGAGAAACGCACTGTCTTGGCGAAATAAAGCGTTTTTGTACAACTTCATATAAATAGCTGTAACTTTTGATAGAAGACTCAGACAACATGTTTATGGCTTTATCTTATAGAACTCAAGGTCGCCGTGTTGGGAAAACAGGATTTGCAGCTGTTTGAGCTAAGACTTTCAAGTTATACACATAATGAAAACCTATACTTTGTTTCGGTCGAGTTCCCCTTTCAAATGCATGTAACAGTGAGAAACGCACTGTCTTGGCGAAATAAAGCGTTTTTGTACAACTTCATATAAATAGCTGTAACTTTTGATAGAAGACTCAGACAAACATGTTTATGGCTTTATATTATAGAACTCAAGGTCCCCGTGCTGGGAAAACAGGATTTGCAGCTGTTTGAGCTAAGACTTTCAAGTTATACACATAATGAAAACCTATACTTTGTTTCGGTCGAGTTCCCCTTTCAAATGCATGTAACAGTGAGAAACGCACTGTCTTGGCGAAATAAAGCGTTTTTGTACAACTTCATATAAATAGCTGTAACTTTTGATAGAAGACTCAGACAACATGTTTATGGCTTTATCTTATAGAACTCAAGGTCCCCGTGCTGGGAAAACAGGTTTTGCAGCTGTTTGAGCTAAGATTTCCAAATTATTCACATAATGAAAACCTATACTTTGTTTCGGTCGAGTTCCCCATTCAAATGCATGTAACAGTGAGAAACGCACTGTCTTGGCGAAATAAAGCGTTTTTGTACAACTTCATATAAATAGCTGTAACTTTTGATAGAAGACTCAGACAAACATGTTTATGGCTTTATCTTATAGAACTCAAGGTCCCCGTGCTGGAAAAACAGGATTTGTAGCTGTTTGAGCTAAGATTTCCAAGTTATACACATAATGAAAACCTATACTTTGTTTCGGTCGAGTTCCCCATTCAAATGCATGTAACAGTGAGAAACGCACTGTCTTGGCGAAAGAAAGCGTTTTTGTACAACTTCATATAAATAGCTGTAACTTTTGATAGAAGACTCAGACAAACATGTTTATGGCTTTATCTTATAGAACTCAAGGTCCCCGTGCAGGGAAAACAGGATTTGCAGCTGTTTGAGCTAAGATTTTCAAGTTATACACATAATGAAACCTATACTTTGTTTCGGGCGAGTTCCCCATTCAAATGCATGCAACAGTGAGAAACGCACTGTCTTCACGAAAGAAAGCGTTTTTGTACAACTTCATATAAATAGCTGTAACTTTTGATAGAAGACTCAGACAAACATGTTTATGGCTTTATCTTATAGAACTCAAGGTCCCCGTGCTGGGAAAACAGGTTTTGCAGCTGTTTGAGCTAAGATTTCCAAATTATTCACATAATGAAAACCTATACTTTGTTTCGGTCGAGTTCCCCATTCAAATGCATGTAACAGTGAGAAACGCACTGTCTTGGCGAAATAAAGCGTTTTTGTACAACTTCATATAAATAGCTGTAACTTTTGATAGAAGACTCAGACAAACATGTTTATGGCTTTATCTTATAGAACTCAAGGTCGCCGTGTTGGGAAAACAGGATTTGCAGCTGTTTGAGCTAAGACTTTCAAGTTATACACATAATGAAAACCTATACTTTGTTTCGGTCGAGTTCCCCTTTCAAATGCATGTAACAGTGAGAAACGCACTGTCTTGGCGAAATAAAGCGTTTTTGTACAACTTCATATAAATAGCTGTAACTTTTGATAGAAGACTCAGACAAACATGTTTATGGCTTTATATTATAGAACTCAAGGTCCCCGTGCTGGGAAAACAGGATTTGCAGCTGTTTGAGCTAAGACTTTCAAGTTATACACATAATGAAAACCTATACTTTGTTTCGGTCGAGTTCCCCTTTCAAATGCATGTAACAGTGAGAAACGCACTGTCTTGGCGAAATAAAGCGTTTTTGTACAACTTCATATAAATAGCTGTAACTTTTGATAGAAGACTCAGACAAACATGTTTATGGCTTTATCTTATAGAACTCAAGGTCCCCGTGCTGGGAAAACAGGTTTTGCAGCTGTTTGAGCTAAGATTTCCAAATTATTCACATAATGAAAACCTATACTTTGTTTCGGTCGAGTTCCCCATTCAAATGCATGTAACAGTGAGAAACGCACTGTCTTGGCGAAAGAAAGCGTTTTTGTACAACTTCATATAAATAGCTGTAACTTTTGATAGAAGACTCAGACAAACATGTTTATGGCTTTATCTTATAGAACTCAAGGTCCCCGTGCAGGGAAAACAGGATTTGCAGCTGTTTGAGCTAAGATTTTCAAGTTATACACATAATGAAACCTATACTTTGTTTCGGGCGAGTTCCCCATTCAAATGCATGCAACAGTGAGAAACGCACTGTCTTCACGAAAGAAAGCGTTTTTGTACAACTTCATATAAATAGCTGTAACTTTTGATAGAAGACTCAGACAAACATGTTTATGGCTTTATCTTATAGAACTCAAGGTCCCCGTGCTGGGAAAACAGGTTTTGCAGCTGTTTGAGCTAAGATTTCCAAATTATTCACATAATGAAAACCTATACTTTGTTTCGGTCGAGTTCCCCATTCAAATGCATGTAACAGTGAGAAACGCACTGTCTTGGCGAAATAAAGCGTTTTTGTACAACTTCATATAAATAGCTGTAACTTTTGATAGAAGACTCAGACAAACATGTTTATGGCTTTATCTTATAGAACTCAAGGTCCCCGTGCTGGAAAAACAGGATTTGTAGCTGTTTGAGCTAAGATTTCCAAGTTATACACATAATGAAAACCTATACTTTGTTTCGGTCGTGTTCCCCATTCAAATGCATGTAACAGTGAGAAACGCACTGTCTTGGCGAAATAAAGCGTTTTTGTACAACTTCACATAAATAGCTGTAACTTTTGATAGAAGACTCAGACAAACATGTTTATGGCTTTATCTTATAGAACTCAAGGTCCCCGTGCTGGGAAAACAGGATTTGTAGCTGTTTGAGCTAAGATTTCCAAGTTATACACATAATGAAAACCTATACTTTGTTTCGGTCGAGTTCCCCATTCAAATGCATGTAACAGTGAGAAACGCACTGTCTTGGCGAAAGAAAGCGTTTTTGTACAACTTCATATAAATAGCTGTAACTTTTGATAGAAGACTCAGACAAACATGTTTATGGCTTTATCTTATAGAACTCAAGGTCCCCGTGCTGGGAAAACAGGATTTGCAGCTGTTTGAGCTAAGACTTTCAAGTTATACACATAATGAAACCTATACTTTGTTTCGGGCGAGTTCCCCATTCAAATGCATGCAACAGTGAGAAACGCACTGTCTTCACGAAAGAAAGCGTTTTTGTACAACTTCATATAAATAGCTGTAACTTTTGATAGAAGACTCAGACAAACATGTTTATGGCTTTATCTTATAGAACTCAAGGTCCCCGTGCTGGAAAAACAGGATTTGTAGCTGTTTGAGCTAAGATTTCCAAGTTATACACATAATGAAAACCTATACTTTGTTTCGGTCGAGTTCCCCATTCAAATGCATGTAACAGTGAGAAACGCATTGTCTTGGCGAAATAAAGCGTTTTTGAACAACTTCATATAAATCGCTGTAACTTTTGATAGAAGACTCAGACAAACATGTTCATGGCTTTATCTTATAGAACTCAAGGTCCCCGTGCTGGAAAAACAGGATTTGTAGCTGTTTGAGCTAAGATTTCCAAGTTATACACATAATGAAAACCTATACTTTGTTTCGGTCGAGTTCCCCATTCAAATGCATGTAACAGTGAGAAACGCACTGTCTTGGCGAAATAAAGCGTTTTTGTACAACTTCATATAAATCGCTGTAACTTTTGATAGAAGACTCAGACAAACATGTTTATGGCTTTATCTTATAGAACTCAAGGTCCCCGTGCTGGGAAAACAGGATTTGTAGCTGTTTGAGCTAAGATTTTCAAGTTATACACATAATGAAAACCTATACTTTGTTTCGGTCGAGTTCCCCATTCAAATGCATGTAACAGTGAGAAACGCACTGTCTTGGCGAAAGAAAGCGTTTTTGTACAACTTCATATAAATAGCTGTAACTTTTGATAGAAGACTCAGACAAACATGTTTATGGCTTTATCTTATAGAACTCAAGGTCCCCGTGCTGGGAAAACAGGATTTGCAGCTGTTTGAGCTAAGATTTCCAAGTTATACACATAATGAAAACCTATACTTTGTTTCGGTCGAGTTCCCCATTCAAATGCATGTAACAGTGAGAAACGCACTGTCTTGGCGAAAGAAAGCGTTTTTGTACAACTTCATATAAATAGCTGTAACTTTTGATAGAAGACTCAGACAAACATGTTTATGGCTTTATCTTATAGAACTCAAGGTCCCCGTGCTGGAAAAACAGGATTTGTAGCTGTTTGAGCTAAGATTTCCAAGTTATACACATAATGAAAACCTATACTTTGTTTCGGTCGAGTTCCCCATTCAAATGCATGTAACAGTGAGAAACGCACTGTCTTGGCGAAAGAAAGCGTTTTTGTACAACTTCATATAAATAGCTGTAACTTTTGATAGAAGACTCAGACAAACATGTTTATGGCTTTATCTTATAGAACTCAAGGTCCCCGTGCTGGAAAAACAGGATTTGTAGCTGTTTGAGCTAAGATTTCCAAGTTATACACATAATGAAAACCTATACTTTGTTTCGGTCGAGTTCCCCATTCAAATGCATGTAACAGTGAGAAACGCACTGTCTTGGCGAAATAAAGCGTTTTTGTACAACTTCATATAAATAGCTGTAACTTTTGATAGAAGACTCAGACAAACATGTTTATGGCTTTATCTTATAGAACTCAAGGTCCCCGTGCTGGGAAAACAGGATTTGCAGCTGTTTGAGCTAAGATTTCCAAGTTATACACATAATGAAAACCTATACTTTGTTTCGGTCGAGTTCCCCATTCAAATGCATGTAACAGTGAGAAACGCACTGTCTTGGCGAAAGAAAGCGTTTTTGTACAACTTCATATAAATAGCTGTAACTTTTGATAGAAGACTCAGACAAACATGTTTATGGCTTTATCTTATAGAACTCAAGGTCCCCGTGCTGGAAAAACAGGATTTGTAGCTGTTTGAGCTAAGATTTCCAAGTTATACACATAATGAAAACCTATACTTTGTTTCGGTCGAGTTCCCCATTCAAATGCATGTAACAGTGAGAAACGCACTGTCTTGGCGAAATAAAGCGTTTTTGTACAACTTCACATAAATAGCTGTAACTTTTGATAGAAGACTCAGACAAACATGTTTATGGCTTTATCTTATCGAACTCAAGGTCCCCGTGCTGGGAAAACAGGATTTGTAGCTGTTTGAGCTAAGATTTCCAAGTTATACACATAATGAAAACCTATACTTTGTTTCGGTCGAGTTCCCCATTCAAATGCATGCAACAGTGAGAAACGCACTGTCTTCACGAAAGAAAGCGTTTTTGTACAACTTCATATAAATAGCTGTAACTTTTGATAGAAGACTCAGACAAACATGTTTATGGCTTTATCTTATAGAACTCAAGGTCCCCGTGCTGGGAAAACAGGTTTTGCAGCTGTTTGAGCTAAGATTTCCAAATTATTCACATAATGAAAACCTATACTTTGTTTCGGTCGAGTTCCCCATTCAAATGCATGTAACAGTGAGAAACGCACTGTCTTGGCGAAATAAAGCATTTTTGTACAACTTCATATAAATAGCTGTAACTTTTGATAGAAGACTCAGACAAACATGTTTATGGCTTTATCTTATAGAACTCAAGGTCCCCGTGCTGGAAAAACAGGATTTGTAGCTGTTTGAGCTAAGATTTCCAAGTTATACACATAATGAAAACCTATACTTTGTTTCGGTCGAGTTCCCCATTCAAATGCATGTAACAGTGAGAAACGCACTGTCTTGGCGAAAGAAAGCGTTTTTGTACAACTTCATATAAATAGCTGTAACTTTTGATAGAAGACTCAGACAAACATGTTTATGGCTTTATCTTATAGAACTCAAGGTCCCCGTGCTGGGAAAACAGGATTTGCAGCTGTTTGAGCTAAGACTTTCAAGTTATACACATAATGAAACCTATACTTTGTTTCGGGCGAGTTCCCCATTCAAATGCATGCAACAGTGAGAAACGCACTGTCTTCACGAAAGAAAGCGTTTTTGTACAACTTCATATAAATAGCTGTAACTTTTGATAGAAGACTCAGACAAACATGTTTATGGCTTTATCTTATAGAACTCAAGGTCGCCGTGTTGGGAAAACAGGATTTGCAGCTGTTTGAGCTAAGACTTTCAAGTTATACACATAATGAAAACCTATACTTTGTTTCGGTCGAGTTCCCCTTTCAAATGCATGTAACAGTGAGAAACGCACTGTCTTGGCGAAATAAAGCGTTTTTGTACAACTTCATATAAATAGCTGTAACTTTTGATAGAAGACTCAGACAAACATGTTTATGGCTTTATCTTATAGAACTCAAGGTCCCCGTGCTGGGAAAACAGGATTTGCAGCTGTTTGAGCTAAGACTTTCAAGTTATACACATAATGAAACCTATACTTTGTTTCGGGCGAGTTCCCCATTCAAATGCATGCAACAGTGAGAAACGCACTGTCTTCACGAAAGAAAGCGTTTTTGTACAACTTCATATAAATAGCTGTAACTTTTGATAGAAGACTCAGACAAACATGTTTATGGCTTTATCTTATAGAACTCAAGGTCCCCGTGCTGGAAAAACAGGATTTGTAGCTGTTTGAGCTAAGATTTCCAAGTTATACACATAATGAAAACCTATACTTTGTTTCGGTCGAGTTCCCCATTCAAATGCATGTAACAGTGAGAAACGCACTGTCTTGGCGAAATAAAGCGTTTTTGTACAACTTCACATAAATAGCTGTAACTTTTGATAGAAGACTCAGACAAACATGTTTATGGCTTTATCTTATCGAACTCAAGGTCCCCGTGCTGGGAAAACAGGATTTGTAGCTGTTTGAGCTAAGATTTCCAAGTTATACACATAATGAAAACCTATACTTTGTTTCGGTCGAGTTCCCCATTCAAATGCATGCAACAGTGAGAAACGCACTGTCTTCACGAAAGAAAGCGTTTTTGTACAACTTCATATAAATAGCTGTAACTTTTGATAGAAGACTCAGACAAACATGTTTATGGCTTTATCTTATAGAACTCAAGGTCCCCGTGCTGGAAAAACAGGATTTGTAGCTGTTTGAGCTAAGATTTCCAAGTTATACACATAATGAAAACCTATACTTTGTTTCGGTCGAGTTCCCCATTCAAATGCATGTAACAGTGAGAAACGCACTGTCTTGGCGAAATAAAGCGTTTTTGTACAACTTCACATAAATAGCTGTAACTTTTGATAGAAGACTCAGACAAACATGTTTATGGCTTTATCTTATCGAACTCAAGGTCCCCGTGCTGGGAAAACAGGATTTGTAGCTGTTTGAGCTAAGATTTCCAAGTTATACACATAATGAAAACCTATACTTTGTTTCGGTCGAGTTCCCCATTCAAATGCATGCAACAGTGAGAAACGCACTGTCTTCACGAAAGAAAGCGTTTTTGTACAACTTCATATAAATAGCTGTAACTTTTGATAGAAGACTCAGACAAACATGTTTATGGCTTTATCTTATAGAACTCAAGGTCCCCGTGCTGGGAAAACAGGTTTTGCAGCTGTTTGAGCTAAGATTTCCAAATTATTCACATAATGAAAACCTATACTTTGTTTCGGTCGAGTTCCCCATTCAAATGCATGTAACAGTGAGAAACGCACTGTCTTGGCGAAATAAAGCATTTTTGTACAACTTCATATAAATAGCTGTAACTTTTGATAGAAGACTCAGACAAACATGTTTATGGCTTTATCTTATAGAACTCAAGGTCCCCGTGCTGGAAAAACAGGATTTGTAGCTGTTTGAGCTAAGATTTCCAAGTTATACACATAATGAAAACCTATACTTTGTTTCGGTCGAGTTCCCCATTCAAATGCATGTAACAGTGAGAAACGCACTGTCTTGGCGAAAGAAAGCGTTTTTGTACAACTTCATATAAATAGCTGTAACTTTTGATAGAAGACTCAGACAAACATGTTTATGGCTTTATCTTATAGAACTCAAGGTCCCCGTGCTGGGAAAACAGGATTTGCAGCTGTTTGAGCTAAGACTTTCAAGTTATACACATAATGAAACCTATACTTTGTTTCGGGCGAGTTCCCCATTCAAATGCATGCAACAGTGAGAAACGCACTGTCTTCACGAAAGAAAGCGTTTTTGTACAACTTCATATAAATAGCTGTAACTTTTGATAGAAGACTCAGACAAACATGTTTATGGCTTTATCTTATAGAACTCAAGGTCGCCGTGTTGGGAAAACAGGATTTGCAGCTGTTTGAGCTAAGACTTTCAAGTTATACACATAATGAAAACCTATACTTTGTTTCGGTCGAGTTCCCCTTTCAAATGCATGTAACAGTGAGAAACGCACTGTCTTGGCGAAATAAAGCGTTTTTGTACAACTTCATATAAATAGCTGTAACTTTTGATAGAAGACTCAGACAAACATGTTTATGGCTTTATCTTATAGAACTCAAGGTCCCCGTGCTGGGAAAACAGGATTTGCAGCTGTTTGAGCTAAGACTTTCAAGTTATACACATAATGAAACCTATACTTTGTTTCGGGCGAGTTCCCCATTCAAATGCATGCAACAGTGAGAAACGCACTGTCTTCACGAAAGAAAGCGTTTTTGTACAACTTCATATAAATAGCTGTAACTTTTGATAGAAGACTCAGACAAACATGTTTATGGCTTTATCTTATAGAACTCAAGGTCCCCGTGCTGGAAAAACAGGATTTGTAGCTGTTTGAGCTAAGATTTCCAAGTTATACACATAATGAAAACCTATACTTTGTTTCGGTCGAGTTCCCCATTCAAATGCATGTAACAGTGAGAAACGCACTGTCTTGGCGAAATAAAGCGTTTTTGTACAACTTCACATAAATAGCTGTAACTTTTGATAGAAGACTCAGACAAACATGTTTATGGCTTTATCTTATCGAACTCAAGGTCCCCGTGCTGGGAAAACAGGATTTGTAGCTGTTTGAGCTAAGATTTCCAAGTTATACACATAATGAAAACCTATACTTTGTTTCGGTCGAGTTCCCCATTCAAATGCATGCAACAGTGAGAAACGCACTGTCTTCACGAAAGAAAGCGTTTTTGTACAACTTCATATAAATAGCTGTTACTTTTGATAGAAGACTCAGACAAACATGTTTATGGCTTTATCTTATAGAACTCAAGGTCCCCGTGCTGGGAAAACAGGTTTTGCAGCTGTTTGAGCTAAGATTTCCAAATTATTCACATAATGAAAACCTATACTTTGTTTCGGTCGAGTTCCCCATTCAAATGCATGTAACAGTGAGAAACGCACTGTCTTGGCGAAATAAAGCGTTTTTGTACAACTTCATATAAATAGCTGTAACTTTTGATAGAAGACTCAGACAAACATGTTTATGGCTTTATCTTATAGAACTCAAGGTCCCCGTGCTGGAAAAACAGGATTTGTAGCTGTTTGAGCTAAGATTTCCAAGTTATACACATAATGAAAACCTATACTTTGTTTCGGTCGAGTTCCCCATTCAAATGCATGTAACAGTGAGAAACGCACTGTCTTGGCGAAATAAAGCGTTTTTGTACAACTTCATATAAATAGCTGTAACTTTTGATAGAAGACTCAGACAAACATGTTTATGGCTTTATCTTATAGAACTCAAGGTCCCCGTGCTGGGAAAACAGGATTTGTAGCTGTTTGAGCTAAGATTTCCAAGTTATACACATAATGAAAACCTATACTTTGTTTCGGTCGAGTTCCCCATTCAAATGCATGTAACAGTGAGAAACGCACTGTCTTGGCGAAATAAAGCGTTTTTGTACAACTTCATATAAACAGCTGTAACTTTTGATAGAAGACTCAGACAAACATGTTTATGGCTTTATCTTATAGAACTCAAGGTCCCCGTGCTGGAAAAACAGGATTTGTAGCTGTTTGAGCTAAGATTTCCAAGTTATTCACATAATGAAAACCTATACTTTGTTTCGGTCGAGTTCCCCATTCAAATGCATGTAACAGTGAGAAACGCACTGTCTTGGCGAAATAAAGCGTTTTTGTACAACTTCATATAAATAGCTGTAACTTTTGATAGAAGACTCAGACAAACATGTTTATGGCTTTATCTTATAGAACTCAAGGTCCCCGTGCTGGGAAAACAGGATTTGTAGCTGTTTGAGCTAAGATTTCCAAGTTATACACATAATGAAAACCTATACTTTGTTTCGGTCGAGTTCCCCATTCAAATGCATGTAACAGTGAGAAACGCACTGTCTTGGCGAAATAAAGCGTTTTTGTACAACTTCATATAAATAGCTGTAACTTTTGATAGAAGACTCAGACAAACATGTTTATGGCTTTATCTTATAGAACTCAAGGTCCCCGTGCTGGGAAAACAGGATTTGTAGCTGTTTGAGCTAAGATTTCCAAGTTATACACATAATGAAAACCTATACTTTGTTTCGGTCGAGTTCCCCATTCAAATGCATGTAACAGTGAGAAACGCACTGTCTTGGCGAAAGAAAGCGTTTTTGTACAACTTCATATAAATAGCTGTAACTTTTGATAGAAGACTCAGACAAACATGTTTATGGCTTTATCTTATAGAACTCAAGGTCCCCGTGCTGGGAAAACAGGATTTGCAGCTGTTTGAGCTAAGACTTTCAAGTTATACACATAATGAAACCTATACTTTGTTTCGGGCGAGTTCCCCATTCAAATGCATGCAACAGTGAGAAACGCACTGTCTTCACGAAAGAAAGCGTTTTTGTACAACTTCATATAAATAGCTGTAACTTTTGATAGAAGACTCAGACAAACATGTTTATGGCTTTATCTTATAGAACTCAAGGTCCCCGTGCTGGGAAAACAGGATTTGCAGCTGTTTGAGCTAAGACTTTCAAGTTATACACATAATGAAACCTATACTTTGTTTCGGGCGAGTTCCCCATTCAAATGCATGCAACAGTGAGAAACGCACTGTCTTGGCGAAATAAAGCGTTTTTGTACAACTTCATATAAACAGCTGTAACTTTTGATAGAAGACTCAGACAAACATGTTTATGGCTTTATCTTATAGAACTCAAGGTCCCCGTGCTGGAAAAACAGGATTTGTAGCTGTTTGAGCTAAGATTTCCAGTTATACACATAATGAAAACCTATACTTTGTTTCGGTCGAGTTCCCCATTCAAATGCATGTAACAGTGAGAAACGCACTGTCTTGGCGAAATAAAGCGTTTTTGTACAACTTCATATAAATAGCTGTAACTTTTGATAGAAGACTCAGACAAACATGTTTATGGCTTTATCTTATAGAACTCAAGGACCCCGTGCTGGGAAAACAGGATTTGCAGCTGTTTGAGCTAAGACTTTCAAGTTATACACATAATGAAACCTATACTTTGTTTCGGGCGAGTTCCCCATTCAAATGCATGCAACAGTGAGAAACGCACTGTCTTGGCGAAATAAAGCGTTTTTGTACAACTTCACATAAATAGCTGTAACTTTTGATAGAAGACTCAGACAAACATGTTTATGGCTTTATCTTATAGAACTCAAGGTCCCCGTGCTGGGAAAACAGGATTTGTAGCTGTTTGAGCTAAGATTTCCAAGTTATACACATAATGAAAACCTATACTTTGTTTCGGTCGAGTTCCCCATTCAAATGCATGTAACAGTGAGAAACGCACTGTCTTGGCGAAAGAAAGCGTTTTTGTACAACTTCATATAAATAGCTGTAACTTTTGATAGAAGACTCAGACAAACATGTTTATGGCTTTATCTTATAGAACTCAAGGTCCCCGTGCTGGGAAAACAGGATTTGCAGCTGTTTGAGCTAAGACTTTCAAGTTATACACATAATGAAACCTATACTTTGTTTCGGGCGAGTTCCCCATTCAAATGCATGCAACAGTGAGAAACGCACTGTCTTCACGAAAGAAAGCATTTTTGTACAACTTCATATAAATAGCTGTAACTTTTGATAGAAGACTCAGACAAACATGTTTATGGCTTTATCTTATAGAACTCAAGGTCCCCGTGCTGGAAAAACAGGATTTGTAGCTGTTTGAGCTAAGATTTCCAAGTTATACACATAATGAAAACCTATACTTTGTTTCGGTCGAGTTCCCCATTCAAATGCATGTAACAGTGAGAAACGCACTGTCTTGGCGAAAGAAAGCGTTTTTGTACAACTTCATATAAATAGCTGTAACTTTTGATAGAAGACTCAGACAAACATGTTTATGGCTTTATCTTATAGAACTCAAGGTCCCCGTGCTGGGAAAACAGGATTTGCAGCTGTTTGAGCTAAGACTTTCAAGTTATACACATAATGAAACCTATACTTTGTTTCGGGCGAGTTCCCCATTCAAATGCATGCAACAGTGAGAAACGCACTGTCTTGGCGAAATAAAGCGTTTTTGTACAACTTCATATAAATAGCTGTAACTTTTGATAGAAGACTCAGACAAACATGTTTATGGCTTTATCTTATAGAACTCAAGGTCCCCGTGCTGGAAAAACAGGATTTGTAGCTGTTTGAGCTAAGATTTCCAAGTTATACACATAATGAAAACCTATACTTTGTTTCGGTCGAGTTCCCCATTCAAATGCATGTAACAGTGAGAAACGCACTGTCTTGGCGAAATAAAGCGTTTTTGTACAACTTCATATAAATAGCTGTAACTTTTGATAGAAGACTCAGACAAACATGTTTATGGCTTTATCTTATAGAACTCAAGGTCCCCGTGCTGGAAAAAGAGGATTTGTAGCTGTTTGAGCTAAGATTTCCAAGTTATACACATAATGAAAACCTATACTTTGTTTCAGTCGAGTTCCCCATTCAAATGCATGTAACAGTGAGAAACGCACTGTCTTGGCGAAATAAAGCGTTTTTGTACAACTTTATATAAATAGCTGTAACTTTTGATAGAAGACTCAGACAAACATGTTTATGGCTTTATCTTATAGAACTCAAGGTCCCCGTGCTGGGAAAACAGGATTTGCAGCTGTTTGAGCTAAGATTTTCTAGTTATACACATAATGAAAACCTATACTTTGTTTCGGTCGAGTTCCCCATTCAAATGCATGTAACAGTGAGAAACGCACTGTCTTCACGAAAGAAAGCGTTTTTGTACAACAACATATAAATAGCTGTAACTTTTGATAGAAGACTCAGACAAACATGTTTATGGCTTTATCTTATAGAACTCAAGGTCCCCGTGCTGGGAAAACAGGTTTTGCAGCTGTTTGAGCTAAGATTTCCAAATTATTCACATAATGAAAACCTATACTTTGCTTCGGTCGAGTTCCCCATTCAAATGCATGTAACAGTGAGAAACGCACTGTCTTGGCGAAATAAAGCGTTTTTGTACAACTTCATATAAATAGCTGTAACTTTTGATAGAAGACTCAGACAAACATGTTTATGGCTTTATCTTATAGAACTCAAGGTCCCCGTGCTGGGAAAACAGGATTTGCAGCTGTTTGAGCTAAGACTTTCAAGTTATACACATAATGAAACCTATACTTTGTTTCGGGCGAGTTCCCCATTCAAATGCATGCAACAGTGAGAAACGCACTGTCTTGGCGAAATAAAGCGTTTTTGTACAACTTCATATAAATAGCTGTAACTTTTGATAGAAAACTCAGACAAACATGTTTATGGCTTTATCTTATAGAACTCAAGGTCCCCGTGCTGGGAAAACAGGTTTTGTAGCTGTTTGAGCTAAGATTTCCAAATTATTCACATAATGAAAACCTATACTTTGTTTCGGTCGAGTTCCCCATTCAAATGCATGTAACAGTGAGAAACGCACTGTCTTGGCGAAATAAAGCGTTTTTGTACAACTTTATATAAATAGCTGTAACTTTTGATAGAAGACTCAGACAAACATGTTTATGGCTTTATCTTATAGAACTCAAGGTCCCCGTGCTGGAAAAACAGGATTTGTAGCTGTTTGAGCTAAGATTTCCAAGTTATACACATAATGAAAACCTATACTTTGTTTCAGTCGAGTTCCCCATTCAAATGCATGTAACAGTGAGAAACGCACTGTCTTGGCGAAATAAAGCGTTTTTGTACAACTTTATATAAATAGCTGTAACTTTTGATAGAAGACTCAGACAAACATGTTTATGGCTTTATCTTATAGAACTCAAGGTCCCCGTGCTGGGAAAACAGGATTTGCAGCTGTTTGAGCTAAGATTTTCAAGTTATACACATAATGAAAACCTATACTTTGTTTCGGTCGAGTTCCCCATTCAAATGCATGTAACAGTGAGAAACGCACTGTCTTGGCGAAAGAAAGCGTTTTTGTACAACTTCATATAAATAGCTGTAACTTTTGATAGAAGACTCAGACAAACATGTTTATGGCTTTATCTTATAGAACTCAAGGTCCCCGTGCTGGGAAAACAGGATTTGCAGCTGTTTGAGCTAAGACTTTCAAGTTATACACATAATGAAACCTATACTTTGTTTCGGGCGAGTTCCCCATTCAAATGCATGCAACAGTGAGAAACGCACTGTCTTCACGAAAGAAAGCATTTTTGTACAACTTCATATAAATAGCTGTAACTTTTGATAGAAGACTCAGACAAACATGTTTATGGCTTTATCTTATAGAACTCAAGGTCCCCGTGCTGGAAAAACAGGATTTGTAGCTGTTTGAGCTAAGATTTCCAAGTTATACACATAATGAAAACCTATACTTTGTTTCGGTCGAGTTCCCCATTCAAATGCATGTAACAGTGAGAAACGCACTGTCTTGGCGAAAGAAAGCGTTTTTGTACAACTTCATATAAATAGCTGTAACTTTTGATAGAAGACTCAGACAAACATGTTTATGGCTTTATCTTATAGAACTCAAGGTCCCCGTGCTGGGAAAACAGGATTTGCAGCTGTTTGAGCTAAGACTTTCAAGTTATACACATAATGAAACCTATACTTTGTTTCGGGCGAGTTCCCCATTCAAATGCATGCAACAGTGAGAAACGCACTGTCTTGGCGAAATAAAGCGTTTTTGTACAACTTCATATAAATAGCTGTAACTTTTGATAGAAGACTCAGACAAACATGTTTATGGCTTTATCTTATAGAACTCAAGGTCCCCGTGCTGGAAAAACAGGATTTGTAGCTGTTTGAGCTAAGATTTCCAAGTTATACACATAATGAAAACCTATACTTTGTTTCGGTTGAGTTCCCCATTCAAATGCATGTAACAGTGAGAAACGCACTGTCTTGGCGAAATAAAGCGTTTTTGTACAACTTCATATAAATAGCTGTAACTTTTGATAGAAGACTCAGACAAACATGTTTATGGCTTTATCTTATAGAACTCAAGGTCCCCGTGCTGGAAAAAGAGGATTTGTAGCTGTTTGAGCTAAGATTTCCAAGTTATACACATAATGAAAACCTATACTTTGTTTCAGTCGAGTTCCCCATTCAAATGCATGTAACAGTGAGAAACGCACTGTCTTGGCGAAATAAAGCGTTTTTGTACAACTTTATATAAATAGCTGTAACTTTTGATAGAAGACTCAGACAAACATGTTTATGGCTTTATCTTATAGAACTCAAGGTCCCCGTGCTGGGAAAACAGGATTTGCAGCTGTTTGAGCTAAGATTTTCTAGTTATACACATAATGAAAACCTATACTTTGTTTCGGTCGAGTTCCCCATTCAAATGCATGTAACAGTGAGAAACGCACTGTCTTCACGAAAGAAAGCGTTTTTGTACAACAACATATAAATAGCTGTAACTTTTGATAGAAGACTCAGACAAACATGTTTATGGCTTTATCTTATAGAACTCAAGGTCCCCGTGCTGGGAAAACAGGTTTTGCAGCTGTTTGAGCTAAGATTTCCAAATTATTCACATAATGAAAACCTATACTTTGCTTCGGTCGAGTTCCCCATTCAAATGCATGTAACAGTGAGAAACGCACTGTCTTGGCGAAATAAAGCGTTTTTGTACAACTTCATATAAATAGCTGTAACTTTTGATAGAAGACTCAGACAAACATGTTTATGGCTTTATCTTATAGAACTCAAGGTCCCCGTGCTGGGAAAACAGGATTTGCAGCTGTTTGAGCTAAGACTTTCAAGTTATACACATAATGAAACCTATACTTTGTTTCGGGCGAGTTCCCCATTCAAATGCATGCAACAGTGAGAAACGCACTGTCTTGGCGAAATAAAGCGTTTTTGTACAACTTCATATAAATAGCTGTAACTTTTGATAGAAAACTCAGACAAACATGTTTATGGCTTTATCTTATAGAACTCAAGGTCCCCGTGCTGGGAAAACAGGTTTTGTAGCTGTTTGAGCTAAGATTTCCAAATTATTCACATAATGAAAACCTATACTTTGTTTCGGTCGAGTTCCCCATTCAAATGCATGTAACAGTGAGAAACGCACTGTCTTGGCGAAATAAAGCGTTTTTGTACAACTTTATATAAATAGCTGTAACTTTTGATAGAAGACTCAGACAAACATGTTTATGGCTTTATCTTATAGAACTCAAGGTCCCCGTGCTGGAAAAACAGGATTTGTAGCTGTTTGAGCTAAGATTTCCAAGTTATACACATAATGAAAACCTATACTTTGTTTCAGTCGAGTTCCCCATTCAAATGCATGTAACAGTGAGAAACGCACTGTCTTGGCGAAATAAAGCGTTTTTGTACAACTTTATATAAATAGCTGTAACTTTTGATAGAAGACTCAGACAAACATGTTTATGGCTTTATCTTATAGAACTCAAGGTCCCCGTGCTGGGAAAACAGGATTTGCAGCTGTTTGAGCTAAGATTTTCAAGTTATACACATAATGAAAACCTATACTTTGTTTCGGTCGAGTTCCCCATTCAAATGCATGTAACAGTGAGAAACGCACTGTCTTCACGAAAGAAAGCGTTTTTGTACAACAACATATAAATAGCTGTAACTTTTGATAGAAGACTCAGACAAACATGTTTATGGCTTTATCTTATAGAACTCAAGGTCCCCGTGCTGGGAAAACAGGTTTTGCAGCTGTTTGAGCTAAGATTTCCAAATTATTCACATAATGAAAACCTATACTTTGCTTCGGTCGAGTTCCCCTTTCAAATGCATGTAACAGTGAGAAACGCACTGTCTTGGCGAAATAAAGCGTTTTTGTACAACTTCATATAAATAGCTGTAACTTTTGATAGAAGACTCAGACAAACATGTTTATGGCTTTATCTTATAGAACTCAAGGTCCCCGTGCTGGGCAAACAGGATTTGCAGCTGTTTGAGCTAAGATTTTCAAGTTATACACATAATGAAACCTATACTTTGTTTCGGGCGAGTTCCCCATTCAAATGCATGCAACAGTGAGAAACGCACTGTCTTGGCGAAATAAAGCGTTTTTGTACAACTTTATATAAATAGCTGTAACTTTTGATAGAAGACTCAGACAAACATGTTTATGGCTTTATCTTATAGAACTCAAGGTCCCCGTGCTGGAAAAACAGGATTTGTAGCTGTTTGAGCTAAGATTTCCAAGTTATACACATAATGAAAACCTATACTTTGTTTCGGTCGAGTTCCCCATTCAAATGCATGTAACAGTGAGAAACGCACTGTCTTGGCGAAATAAAGCGTTTTTGTACAACTTCATATAAATAGCTGTAACTTTTGATAGAAGACTCAGACAAACATGTTTATGGCTTTATCTTATAGAACTCAAGGTCCCCGTGCTGGAAAAAGAGGATTTGTAGCTGTTTGAGCTAAGATTTCCAAGTTATACACATAATGAAAACCTATACTTTGTTTCAGTCGAGTTCCCCATTCAAATGCATGTAACAGTGAGAAACGCACTGTCTTGGCGAAATAAAGCGTTTTTGTACAACTTTATATAAATAGCTGTAACTTTTGATAGAAGACTCAGACAAACATGTTTATGGCTTTATCTTATAGAACTCAAGGTCCCCGTGCTGGGAAAACAGGATTTGCAGCTGTTTGAGCTAAGATTTTCTAGTTATACACATAATGAAAACCTATACTTTGTTTCGGTCGAGTTCCCCATTCAAATGCATGTAACAGTGAGAAACGCACTGTCTTCACGAAAGAAAGCGTTTTTGTACAACAACATATAAATAGCTGTAACTTTTGATAGAAGACTCAGACAAACATGTTTATGGCTTTATCTTATAGAACTCAAGGTCCCCGTGCTGGGAAAACAGGTTTTGCAGCTGTTTGAGCTAAGATTTCCAAATTATTCACATAATGAAAACCTATACTTTGCTTCGGTCGAGTTCCCCATTCAAATGCATGTAACAGTGAGAAACGCACTGTCTTGGCGAAATAAAGCGTTTTTGTACAACTTCATATAAATAGCTGTAACTTTTGATAGAAGACTCAGACAAACATGTTTATGGCTTTATCTTATAGAACTCAAGGTCCCCGTGCTGGGAAAACAGGATTTGCAGCTGTTTGAGCTAAGACTTTCAAGTTATACACATAATGAAACCTATACTTTGTTTCGGGCGAGTTCCCCATTCAAATGCATGTAACAGTGAGAAACGCACTGTCTTGGCGAAATAAAGCGTTTTTGTACAACTTTATATAAATAGCTGTAACTTTTGATAGAAGACTCAGACAAACATGTTTATGGCTTTATCTTATAGAACTCAAGGTCCCCGTGCTGGGAAAACAGGTTTTGCAGCTGTTTGAGCTAAGATTTCCAAATTATTCACATAATGAAAACCTATACTTTGCTTCGGTCGAGTTCCCCTTTCAAATGCATGTAACAGTGAGAAACGCACTGTCTTGGCGAAATAAAGCGTTTTTGTACAACTTCATATAAACAGCTGTAACTTTTGATAGAAGACTCAGACAAACATGTTTATGGCTTTATCTTATAGAACTCAAGGTCCCCGTGCTGGAAAAACAGGATTTGTAGCTGTTTGAGCTAAGATTTCCAAGTTATTCACATAATGAAAACCTATACTTTGTTTCGGTCGAGTTCCCCATTCAAATGCATGTAACAGTGAGAAACGCACTGTCTTGGCGAAATAAAGCGTTTTTGTACAACTTCATATAAATAGCTGTAACTTTTGATAGAAGACTCAGACAAACATGTTTATGGCTTTATCTTATAGAACTCAAGGTCCCCGTGCTGGGAAAACAGGATTTGTAGCTGTTTGAGCTAAGATTTCCAAGTTATACACATAATGAAAACCTATACTTTGTTTCGGTCGAGTTCCCCATTCAAATGCATGTAACAGTGAGAAACGCACTGTCTTGGCGAAATAAAGCGTTTTTGTACAACTTCATATAAATAGCTGTAACTTTTGATAGAAGACTCAGACAAACATGTTTATGGCTTTATCTTATAGAACTCAAGGTCCCCGTGCTGGGAAAACAGGATTTGTAGCTGTTTGAGCTAAGATTTCCAAGTTATACACATAATGAAAACCTATACTTTGTTTCGGTCGAGTTCCCCATTCAAATGCATGTAACAGTGAGAAACGCACTGTCTTGGCGAAAGAAAGCGTTTTTGTACAACTTCATATAAATAGCTGTAACTTTTGATAGAAGACTCAGACAAACATGTTTATGGCTTTATCTTATAGAACTCAAGGTCCCCGTGCTGGGAAAACAGGATTTGCAGCTGTTTGAGCTAAGACTTTCAAGTTATACACATAATGAAACCTATACTTTGTTTCGGGCGAGTTCCCCATTCAAATGCATGCAACAGTGAGAAACGCACTGTCTTCACGAAAGAAAGCATTTTTGTACAACTTCATATAAATAGCTGTAACTTTTGATAGAAGACTCAGACAAACATGTTTATGGCTTTATCTTATAGAACTCAAGGTCCCCGTGCTGGAAAAAGAGGATTTGTAGCTGTTTGAGCTAAGATTTCCAAGTTATACACATAATGAAAACCTATACTTTGTTTCAGTCGAGTTCCCCATTCAAATGCATGTAACAGTGAGAAACGCACTGTCTTGGCGAAATAAAGCGTTTTTGTACAACTTTATATAAATAGCTGTAACTTTTGATAGAAGACTCAGACAAACATGTTTATGGCTTTATCTTATAGAACTCAAGGTCCCCGTGCTGGGAAAACAGGATTTGCAGCTGTTTGAGCTAAGATTTTCTAGTTATACACATAATGAAAACCTATACTTTGTTTCGGTCGAGTTCCCCATTCAAATGCATGTAACAGTGAGAAACGCACTGTCTTCACGAAAGAAAGCGTTTTTGTACAACAACATATAAATAGCTGTAACTTTTGATAGAAGACTCAGACAAACATGTTTATGGCTTTATCTTATAGAACTCAAGGTCCCCGTGCTGGGAAAACAGGTTTTGCAGCTGTTTGAGCTAAGATTTCCAAATTATTCACATAATGAAAACCTATACTTTGCTTCGGTCGAGTTCCCCATTCAAATGCATGTAACAGTGAGAAACGCACTGTCTTGGCGAAATAAAGCGTTTTTGTACAACTTCATATAAATAGCTGTAACTTTTGATAGAAGACTCAGACAAACATGTTTATGGCTTTATCTTATAGAACTCAAGGTCCCCGTGCTGGGAAAACAGGATTTGCAGCTGTTTGAGCTAAGACTTTCAAGTTATACACATAATGAAACCTATACTTTGTTTCGGGCGAGTTCCCCATTCAAATGCATGTAACAGTGAGAAACGCACTGTCTTGGCGAAATAAAGCGTTTTTGTACAACTTTATATAAATAGCTGTAACTTTTGATAGAAGACTCAGACAAACATGTTTATGGCTTTATCTTATAGAACTCAAGGTCCCCGTGCTGGGAAAACAGGATTTGCAGCTGTTTGAGCTAAGATTTTCAAGTTATACACATAATGAAAACCTATACTTTGTTTCGGTCGAGTTCCCCATTCAAATGCATGTAACAGTGAGAAACGCACTGTCTTCACGAAAGAAAGCGTTTTTGTACAACAACATATAAATAGCTGTAACTTTTGATAGAAGACTCAGACAAACATGTTTATGGCTTTATCTTATAGAACTCAAGGTCCCCGTGCTGGGAAAACAGGTTTTGCAGCTGTTTGAGCTAAGATTTCCAAATTATTCACATAATGAAAACCTATACTTTGCTTCGGTCGAGTTCCCCTTTCAAATGCATGTAACAGTGAGAAACGCACTGTCTTGGCGAAATAAAGCGTTTTTGTACAACTTCATATAAATAGCTGTAACTTTTGATAGAAGACTCAGACAAACATGTTTATGGCTTTATCTTATAGAACTCAAGGTCCCCGTGCTGGGCAAACAGGATTTGCAGCTGTTTGAGCTAAGATTTTCAAGTTATACACATAATGAAACCTATACTTTGTTTCGGGCGAGTTCCCCATTCAAATGCATGCAACAGTGAGAAACGCACTGTCTTGGCGAAATAAAGCGTTTTTGTACAACTTTATATAAATAGCTGTAACTTTTGATAGAAGACTCAGACAAACATGTTTATGGCTTTATCTTATAGAACTCAAGGTCCCCGTGCTGGGAAAACAGGATTTGCAGCTGTTTGAGCCAAGACTTTCAAGTTATACACATAATGAAACCTATACTTTGTTTCGGGCGAGTTCCCCATTCAAATGCATGCAACAGTGAGAAACGCACTGTCTTGGCGAAATAAAGCGTTTTTGTACAACTTCACATAAATAGCTGTAACTTTTGATAGAAGACTCAGACAAACATGTTTATGGCTTTATCTTATAGAACTCAAGGTCCCCGTGCTGGGAAAACAGGATTTGCAGCTGTTTGAGCTAAGATTTTCAAGTTATACACATAATGAAAACCTATACTTTGTTTCGGTCGAGTTCCCCATTCAAATGCATGTAACAGTGAGAAACGCACTGTCTTCACGAAAGAAAGCGTTTTTGTACAACTTCATATAAATAGCTGTAACTTTTGATAGAAGACTCAGACAAACATGTTTATGGCTTTATCTTATAGAACTCAAGGTCCCCGTGCTGGGAAAACAGGATTTGTAGCTGTTTGAGCTAAGATTTCCAAGTTATACACATAATGAAAACCTATACTTTGCTTCGGTCGAGTTCCCCTTTCAAATGCATGTAACAGTGAGAAACGCACTGTCTTGGCGAAATAAAGCGTTTTTGTACAACTTCATATAAATAGCTGTAACTTTTGATAGAAGACTCAGACAAACATGTTTATGGCTTTATCTTATAGAACTCAAGGTCCCCGTGCTGGGCAAACAGGATTTGCAGCTGTTTGAGCTAAGATTTTCAAGTTATACACATAATGAAACCTATACTTTGTTTCGGGCGAGTTCCCCATTCAAATGCATGCAACAGTGAGAAACGCACTGTCTTGGCGAAATAAAGCGTTTTTGTACAACTTTATATAAATAGCTGTAACTTTTGATAGAAGACTCAGACAAACATGTTTATGGCTTTATCTTATAGAACTCAAGGTCCCCGTGCTGGGAAAACAGGATTTGCAGCTGTTTGAGCCAAGACTTTCAAGTTATACACATAATGAAACCTATACTTTGTTTCGGGCGAGTTCCCCATTCAAATGCATGCAACAGTGAGAAACGCACTGTCTTGGCGAAATAAAGCGTTTTTGTACAACTTCACATAAATAGCTGTAACTTTTGATAGAAGACTCAGACAAACATGTTTATGGCTTTATCTTATAGAACTCAAGGTCCCCGTGTTGGGAAAACAGGATTTGCAGCTGTTTGAGCTAAGACTTTCAAGTTATACACATAATGAAAACCTATACTTTGTTTCGGTCGAGTTCCCCTTTCAAATGCATGTAACAGTGAGAAACGCACTGTCTTGGCGAAATAAAGCGTTTTTGTACAACTTCATATAAATAGCTGTAACTTTTGATAGAAGACTCAGACAAACATGTTTATGGCTTTATCTTATAGAACTCAAGGTCCCCGTGCTGGGAAAACAGGATTTGTAGCTGTTTGAGCTAAGATTTCCAAGTTATACACATAATGAAAACCTATACTTTGTTTCGGTCGAGTTCCCCATTCAAATGCATGTAACAGTGAGAAACGCATTGTCTTGGCGAAATAAAGCGTTTTTGAACAACTTCATATAAATCGCTGTTACTTTTGATAGAAGACTCAGAAACACATGTTCATGGCTTTATCTTATAGAACTCAATATCCCCGTGCTGGGCAAACAGGTTTTGCAGCTGTTTGAGCTAAGATTTTCAAGTTATACACATAATGAAACCTATACTTTGTTTCGGGCGAGTTCCCCATTCAAATGCATGCAACAGTGAGAAACGCACTGTCTTGGCGAAATAAAGCGTTTTTGTACAACTTTATATAAATAGCTGTAACTTTTGATAGAAGACTCAGACAAACATGTTTATGGCTTTATCTTATAGAACTCAAGGTCCCCGTGCTGGGAAAACAGGATTTGCAGCTGTTTGAGCCAAGACTTTCAAGTTATACACATAATGAAACCTATACTTTGTTTCGGGCGAGTTCCCCATTCAAATGCATGCAACAGTGAGAAACGCACTGTCTTGGCGAAATAAAGCGTTTTTGTACAACTTCACATAAATAGCTGTAACTTTTGATAGAAGACTCAGACAAACATGTTTATGGCTTTATCTTATAGAACTCAAGGTCCCCGTGCTGGGAAACAGGATTTGCAGCTGTTTGAGCTAAGATTTTCAAGTTATACACATAATGAAAACCTATACTTTGTTTCGGTCGAGTTCCCCATTCAAATGCATGTAACAGTGAGAAACGCACTGTCTTGGCGAAATAAAGCGTTTTTGTACAACTTTATATAAATAGCTGTAACTTTTGATAGAAGACTCAGACAAACATGTTTATGGCTTTATCTTATAGAACTCAAGGTCCCCGTGCTGGGAAAACAGGATTTGCAGCTGTTTGAGCTAAGATTTTCAAGTTATACACATAATGAAAACCTATACTTTGTTTCGGTCGAGTTCCCCATTCAAATGCATGTAACAGTGAGAAACGCACTGTCTTCACGAAAGAAAGCGTTTTTGTACAACAACATATAAATAGCTGTAACTTTTGATAGAAGACTCAGACAAACATGTTTATGGCTTTATCTTATAGAACTCAAGGTCCCCGTGCTGGGAAAACAGGTTTTGCAGCTGTTTGAGCTAAGATTTCCAAATTATTCACATAATGAAAACCTATACTTTGCTTCGGTCGAGTTCCCCTTTCAAATGCATGTAACAGTGAGAAACGCACTGTCTTGGCGAAATAAAGCGTTTTTGTACAACTTCATATAAATAGCTGTAACTTTTGATAGAAGACTCAGACAAACATGTTTATGGCTTTATCTTATAGAACTCAAGGTCCCCGTGCTGGGCAAACAGGATTTGCAGCTGTTTGAGCTAAGATTTTCAAGTTATACACATAATGAAACCTATACTTTGTTTCGGGCGAGTTCCCCATTCAAATGCATGCAACAGTGAGAAACGCACTGTCTTGGCGAAATAAAGCGTTTTTGTACAACTTTATATAAATAGCTGTAACTTTTGATAGAAGACTCAGACAAACATGTTTATGGCTTTATCTTATAGAACTCAAGGTCCCCGTGCTGGGAAAACAGGATTTGCAGCTGTTTGAGCCAAGACTTTCAAGTTATACACATAATGAAACCTATACTTTGTTTCGGGCGAGTTCCCCATTCAAATGCATGCAACAGTGAGAAACGCACTGTCTTGGCGAAATAAAGCGTTTTTGTACAACTTCACATAAATAGCTGTAACTTTTGATAGAAGACTCAGACAAACATGTTTATGGCTTTATCTTATAGAACTCAAGGTCCCCGTGCTGGGAAAACAGGATTTGCAGCTGTTTGAGCTAAGATTTTCAAGTTATACACATAATGAAAACCTATACTTTGTTTCGGTCGAGTTCCCCATTCAAATGCATGTAACAGTGAGAAACGCACTGTCTTCACGAAAGAAAGCGTTTTTGTACAACTTCATATAAATAGCTGTAACTTTTGATAGAAGACTCAGACAAACATGTTTATGGCTTTATCTTATAGAACTCAAGGTCCCCGTGCTGGGAAAACAGGATTTGTAGCTGTTTGAGCTAAGATTTCCAAGTTATACACATAATGAAAACCTATACTTTGCTTCGGTCGAGTTCCCCTTTCAAATGCATGTAACAGTGAGAAACGCACTGTCTTGGCGAAATAAAGCGTTTTTGTACAACTTCATATAAATAGCTGTAACTTTTGATAGAAGACTCAGACAAACATGTTTATGGCTTTATCTTATAGAACTCAAGGTCCCCGTGCTGGGCAAACAGGATTTGCAGCTGTTTGAGCTAAGATTTTCAAGTTATACACATAATGAAACCTATACTTTGTTTCGGGCGAGTTCCCCATTCAAATGCATGCAACAGTGAGAAACGCACTGTCTTGGCGAAATAAAGCGTTTTTGTACAACTTTATATAAATAGCTGTAACTTTTGATAGAAGACTCAGACAAACATGTTTATGGCTTTATCTTATAGAACTCAAGGTCCCCGTGCTGGGAAAACAGGATTTGCAGCTGTTTGAGCCAAGACTTTCAAGTTATACACATAATGAAACCTATACTTTGTTTCGGGCGAGTTCCCCATTCAAATGCATGCAACAGTGAGAAACGCACTGTCTTGGCGAAATAAAGCGTTTTTGTACAACTTCACATAAATAGCTGTAACTTTTGATAGAAGACTCAGACAAACATGTTTATGGCTTTATCTTATAGAACTCAAGGTCCCCGTGTTGGGAAAACAGGATTTGCAGCTGTTTGAGCTAAGACTTTCAAGTTATACACATAATGAAAACCTATACTTTGTTTCGGTCGAGTTCCCCTTTCAAATGCATGTAACAGTGAGAAACGCACTGTCTTGGCGAAATAAAGCGTTTTTGTACAACTTCATATAAATAGCTGTAACTTTTGATAGAAGACTCAGACAAACATGTTTATGGCTTTATCTTATAGAACTCAAGGTCCCCGTGCTGGGAAAACAGGATTTGTAGCTGTTTGAGCTAAGATTTCCAAGTTATACACATAATGAAAACCTATACTTTGTTTCGGTCGAGTTCCCCATTCAAATGCATGTAACAGTGAGAAACGCATTGTCTTGGCGAAATAAAGCGTTTTTGAACAACTTCATATAAATCGCTGTTACTTTTGATAGAAGACTCAGAAACACATGTTCATGGCTTTATCTTATAGAACTCAATATCCCCGTGCTGGGCAAACAGGTTTTGCAGCTGTTTGAGCTAAGATTTTCAAGTTATACACATAATGAAACCTATACTTTGTTTCGGGCGAGTTCCCCATTCAAATGCATGCAACAGTGAGAAACGCACTGTCTTGGCGAAATAAAGCGTTTTTGTACAACTTTATATAAATAGCTGTAACTTTTGATAGAAGACTCAGACAAACATGTTTATGGCTTTATCTTATAGAACTCAAGGTCCCCGTGCTGGGAAAACAGGATTTGCAGCTGTTTGAGCCAAGACTTTCAAGTTATACACATAATGAAACCTATACTTTGTTTCGGGCGAGTTCCCCATTCAAATGCATGCAACAGTGAGAAACGCACTGTCTTGGCGAAATAAAGCGTTTTTGTACAACTTCACATAAATAGCTGTAACTTTTGATAGAAGACTCAGACAAACATGTTTATGGCTTTATCTTATAGAACTCAAGGTCCCCGTGCTGGGAAACAGGATTTGCAGCTGTTTGAGCTAAGATTTTCAAGTTATACACATAATGAAAACCTATACTTTGTTTCGGTCGAGTTCCCCATTCAAATGCATGTAACAGTGAGAAACGCACTGTCTTCACGAAAGAAAGCGTTTTTGTACAACTTCATATAAATAGCTGTAACTTTTGATAGAAGACTCAGACAAACATGTTTATGGCTTTATCTTATAGAACTCAAGGTCCCCGTGCTGGAAAAACAGGATTTGTAGCTGTTTGAGCTAAGATTTCCAAGTTATACACATAATGAAAACCTATACTTTGTTTCGGTCGAGTTCCCCATTCAAATGCATGTAACAGTGAGAAACGCACTGTCTTGGCGAAAGAAAGCGTTTTTGTACAACTTCATATAAATAGCTGTAACTTTTGATAGAAGACTCAGACAAACATGTTTATGGCTTTATATTATATAACTCAAGGTCCCCGTGCTGGGAAAACAGGTTTTGTAGCTGTTTGAGCTAAGATTTCCAAATTATTCACATAATGAAAACCTATACTTTGTTTCGGTCGAGTTCCCCATTCAAATGCATGTAACAGTGAGAAACGCACTGTCTTGGCGAAATAAAGCGTTTTTGTACAACTTTATATAAATAGCTGTAACTTTTGATAGAAGACTCAGACAAACATGTTTATGGCTTTATCTTATAGAACTCAAGGTCCCCGTGCTGGAAAAACAGGATTTGTAGCTGTTTGAGCTAAGATTTCCAAGTTATACACATAATGAAAACCTATACTTTGTTTCAGTCGAGTTCCCCATTCAAATGCATGTAACAGTGAGAAACGCACTGTCTTGGCGAAATAAAGCGTTTTTGTACAACTTTATATAAATAGCTGTAACTTTTGATAGAAGACTCAGACAAACATGTTTATGGCTTTATCTTATAGAACTCAAGGTCCCCGTGCTGGGAAAACAGGATTTGCAGCTGTTTGAGCTAAGATTTTCAAGTTATACACATAATGAAAACCTATACTTTGTTTCGGTCGAGTTCCCCATTCAAATGCATGTAACAGTGAGAAACGCACTGTCTTCACGAAAGAAAGCGTTTTTGTACAACAACATATAAATAGCTGTAACTTTTGATAGAAGACTCAGACAAACATGTTTATGGCTTTATCTTATAGAACTCAAGGTCCCCGTGCTGGGAAAACAGGTTTTGCAGCTGTTTGAGCTAAGATTTCCAAATTATTCACATAATGAAAACCTATACTTTGCTTCGGTCGAGTTCCCCTTTCAAATGCATGTAACAGTGAGAAACGCACTGTCTTGGCGAAATAAAGCGTTTTTGTACAACTTCATATAAATAGCTGTAACTTTTGATAGAAGACTCAGACAAACATGTTTATGGCTTTATCTTATAGAACTCAAGGTCCCCGTGCTGGGCAAACAGGATTTGCAGCTGTTTGAGCTAAGATTTTCAAGTTATACACATAATGAAACCTATACTTTGTTTCGGGCGAGTTCCCCATTCAAATGCATGCAACAGTGAGAAACGCACTGTCTTGGCGAAATAAAGCGTTTTTGTACAACTTTATATAAATAGCTGTAACTTTTGATAGAAGACTCAGACAAACATGTTTATGGGTTTATCTTATAGAACTCAAGGTCCCCGTGCTGGGAAAACAGGATTTGCAGCTGTTTGAGCCAAGACTTTCAAGTTATACACATAATGAAACCTATACTTTGTTTCGGGCGAGTTCCCCATTCAAATGCATGCAACAGTGAGAAACGCACTGTCTTGGCGAAATAAAGCGTTTTTGTACAACTTCACATAAATAGCTGTAACTTTTGATAGAAGACTCAGACAAACATGTTTATGGCTTTATCTTATAGAACTCAAGGTCCCCGTGTTGGGAAAACAGGATTTGCAGCTGTTTGAGCTAAGACTTTCAAGTTATACACATAATGAAAACCTATACTTTGTTTCGGTCGAGTTCCCCTTTCAAATGCATGTAACAGTGAGAAACGCACTGTCTTGGCGAAATAAAGCGTTTTTGTACAACTTCATATAAATAGCTGTAACTTTTGATAGAAGACTCAGACAAACATGTTTATGGCTTTATCTTATAGAACTCAAGGTCCCCGTGCTGGGAAAACAGGATTTGTAGCTGTTTGAGCTAAGATTTCCAAGTTATACACATAATGAAAACCTATACTTTGTTTCGGTCGAGTTCCCCATTCAAATGCATGTAACAGTGAGAAACGCATTGTCTTGGCGAAATAAAGCGTTTTTGAACAACTTCATATAAATCGCTGTTACTTTTGATAGAAGACTCAGAAACACATGTTCATGGCTTTATCTTATAGAACTCAATATCCCCGTGCTGGGCAAACAGGTTTTGCAGCTGTTTGAGCTAAGATTTTCAAGTTATACACATAATGAAACCTATACTTTGTTTCGGGCGAGTTCCCCATTCAAATGCATGCAACAGTGAGAAACGCACTGTCTTGGCGAAATAAAGCGTTTTTGTACAACTTTATATAAATAGCTGTAACTTTTGATAGAAGACTCAGACAAACATGTTTATGGCTTTATCTTATAGAACTCAAGGTCCCCGTGCTGGGAAAACAGGATTTGCAGCTGTTTGAGCCAAGACTTTCAAGTTATACACATAATGAAACCTATACTTTGTTTCGGGCGAGTTCCCCATTCAAATGCATGCAACAGTGAGAAACGCACTGTCTTGGCGAAATAAAGCGTTTTTGTACAACTTCACATAAATAGCTGTAACTTTTGATAGAAGACTCAGACAAACATGTTTATGGCTTTATCTTATAGAACTCAAGGTCCCCGTGCTGGGAAACAGGATTTGCAGCTGTTTGAGCTAAGATTTTCAAGTTATACACATAATGAAACCTATACTTTGTTTCGGGCGAGTTCCCCATTCAAATGCATGCAACAGTGAGAAACGCACTGTCTTGGCGAAATAAAGCGTTTTTGTACAACTTTATATAAATAGCTGTAACTTTTGATAGAAGACTCAGACAAACATGTTTATGGTTTTATCTTATAGAACTCAAGGTCCCCGTGCTGGGAAAACAGGATTTGCAGCTGTTTGAGCCAAGACTTTCAAGTTATACACATAATGAAACCTATACTTTGTTTCGGGCGAGTTCCCCATTCAAATGCATGCAACAGTGAGAAACGCACTGTCTTGGCGAAATAAAGCGTTTTTGTACAACTTCACATAAATAGCTGTAACTTTTGATAGAAGACTCAGACAAACATGTTTATGGCTTTATCTTATAGAACTCAAGGTTCCCGTGCTGGGAAAACAGGATTTGCAGCTGTTTGAGCTAAGATTTTCAAGTTATACACATAATGAAAACCTATACTTTGTTTCGGTCGAGTTCCCCATTCAAATGCATGTAACAGTGAGAAACGCACTGTCTTCACGAAAGAAAGCGTTTTTGTACAACAACATATAAATCGCTGTAACTTTTGATAGAAGACTCAGACAAACATGTTTATGGCTTTATCTTATAGAACTCAAGGTCCCCGTGCTGGGAAAACAGGTTTTGCAGCTGTTTGAGCTAAGATTTCCAAATTATTCACATAATGAAAACCTATACTTTGCTTCGGTCGAGTTCCCCATTCAAATGCATGTAACAGTGAGAAACGCACTGTCTTGGCGAAATAAAGCGTTTTTGTACAACTTCATATAAATAGCTGTAACTTTTGATAGAAGACTCAGACAAACATGTTTATGGCTTTATCTTATAGAACTCAAGGTCCCCGTGCTGGGAAAACAGGATTTGCAGCTGTTTGAGCTAAGACTTTCAAGTTATACACATAATGAAACCTATACTTTGTTTCGGGCGAGTTCCCCATTCAAATGCATGCAACAGTGAGAAACGCACTGTCTTCGCGAAATAAAGCGTTTTTGTACAACTTCATATAAATAGCTGTAACTTTTGATAGAAGACTCAGACAAACATGTTTATGGCTTTATCTTATAGAACTCAAGGTCCCCGTGCTGGGAAAACAGGTTTTGTAGCTGTTTGAGCTAAGATTTCCAAATTATTCACATAATGAAAACCTATACTTTGTTTCGGTCGAGTTCCCCATTCAAATGCATGTAACAGTGAGAAACGCACTGTCTTGGCGAAATAAAGCGTTTTTGTACAACTTTATATAAATAGCTGTAACTTTTGATAGAAGACTCAGACAAACATGTTTATGGCTTTATCTTATAGAACTCAAGGTCCCCGTGCTGGGAAAACAGGATTTGCAGCTGTTTGAGCTAAGACTTTCAAGTTATACACATAATGAAACCTATACTTTGTTTCGGGCGAGTTCCCCATTCAAATGCATGCAACAGTGAGAAACGCACTGTCTTGGCGAAATAAAGCGTTTTTGTACAACTTCATATAAATAGCTGTAACTTTTGATAGAAGACTCAGACAAACATGTTTATGGCTTTATCTTATAGAACTCAAGGTCCCCGTGCTGGGCAAACAGGATTTGTAGCTGTTTGAGCTAAGATTTCCAAGTTATACACATAATGAAAACCTATACTTTGTTTCGGTCGAGTTCCCCATTCAAATGCATGTAACAGTGAGAAACGCACTGTCTTGGCGAAATAAAGCGTTTTTGTACAACTTCATATAAATAGCTGTAACTTTTGATAGAAGACTCAGACAAACATGTTTATGGCTTTATCTTATAGAACTCAAGGTCCCCGTGCTGGGAAAACAGGATTTGCAGCTGTTTGAGCTAAGATTTTCAAGTTATACACATAATGAAACCTATACTTTGTTTCGGGCGAGTTCCCCATTCAAATGCATGCAACAGTGAGAAACGCACTGTCTTGGCGAAATAAAGCGTTTTTGTACAACTTTATATAAATAGCTGTAACTTTTGATAGAAGACTCAGACAAACATGTTTATGGTTTTATCTTATAGAACTCAAGGTCCCTGTGCTGGGAAAACAGGATTTGCAGCTGTTTGAGCCAAGACTTTCAAGTTATACACATAATGAAACCTATACTTTGTTTCGGGCGAGTTCCCCATTCAAATGCATACAACAGTGAGAAACGCACTGTCTTGGCGAAATAAAGCGTTTTTGTACAACTTCACATAAATAGCTGTAACTTTTGATAGAAGACTCAGACAAACATGTTTATGGCTTTATCTTATAGAACTCAAGGTCCCCGTGCTGGGAAAACAGGATTTGCAGCTGTTTGAGCTAAGACTTTCAAGTTATACACATAATGAAACCTATACTTTGTTTCGGGCGAGTTCCCCATTCAAATGCATGCAACAGTGAGAAACGCACTGTCTTGGCGAAATAAAGCGTTTTTGTACAACTTCATATAAATAGCTGTAACTTTTGATAGAAGACTCAGACAAACATGTTTATGGCTTTATCTTATAGAACTCAAGGTCCCCGTGCTGGGCAAACAGGATTTGCAGCTGTTTGAGCTAAGATTTTCAAGTTATACACATAATGAAACCTATACTTTGTTTCGGGCGAGTTCCCCATTCAAATGCATGCAACAGTGAGAAACGCACTGTCTTGGCGAAATAAAGCGTTTTTGTACAACTTTATATAAATAGCTGTAACTTTTGATAGAAGACTCAGACAAACATGTTTATGGTTTTATCTTATAGAACTCAAGGTCCCCGTGCTGGGAAAACAGGATTTGCAGCTGTTTGAGCCAAGACTTTCAAGTTATACACATAATGAAACCTATACTTTGTTTCGGGCGAGTTCCCCATTCAAATGCATGCAACAGTGAGAAACGCACTGTCTTGGCGAAATAAAGCGTTTTTGTACAACTTCACATAAATAGCTGTAACTTTTGATAGAAGACTCAGACAAACATGTTTATGGCTTTATCTTATAGAACTCAAGGTCCCCGTGCTGGGAAAACAGGATTTGCAGCTGTTTGAGCTAAGATTTTCAAGTTATACACATAATGAAAACCTATACTTTGTTTCGGTCGAGTTCCCCATTCAAATGCATGTAACAGTGAGAAACGCACTGTCTTCACGAAAGAAAGCGTTTTTGTACAACAACATATAAATAGCTGTAACTTTTGATAGAAGACTCAGACAAACATGTTTATGGCTTTATCTTATAGAACTCAAGGTCCCCGTGCTGGGAAAACAGGTTTTGCAGCTGTTTGAGCTAAGATTTCCAAATTATTCACATAATGAAAACCTATACTTTGCTTCGGTCGAGTTCCCCATTCAAATGCATGTAACAGTGAGAAACGCACTGTCTTGGCGAAATAAAGCGTTTTTGTACAACTTCATATAAATAGCTGTAACTTTTGATAGAAGACTCAGACAAACATGTTTATGGCTTTATCTTATAGAACTCAAGGTCCCCGTGCTGGGAAAACAGGATTTGCAGCTGTTTGAGCTAAGACTTTCAAGTTATACACATAATGAAACCTATACTTTGTTTCGGGCGAGTTCCCCATTCAAATGCATGCAACAGTGAGAAACGCACTGTCTTGGCGAAATAAAGCGTTTTTGTACAACTTCATATAAATAGCTGTAACTTTTGATAGAAGACTCAGACAAACATGTTTATGGCTTTATCTTATAGAACTCAAGGTCCCCGTGCTGGGAAAACAGGTTTTGTAGCTGTTTGAGCTAAGATTTCCAAATTATTCACATAATGAAAACCTATACTTTGTTTCGGTCGAGTTCCCCATTCAAATGCATGTAACAGTGAGAAACGCACTGTCTTGGCGAAATAAAGCGTTTTTGTACAACTTTATATAAATAGCTGTAACTTTTGATAGAAGACTCAGACAAACATGTTTATGGCTTTATCTTATAGAACTCAAGGTCCCCGTGCTGGGAAAACAGGATTTGCAGCTGTTTGAGCCAAGACTTTCAAGTTATACACATAATGAAACCTATACTTTGTTTCGGGCGAGTTCCCCATTCAAATGCATGCAACAGTGAGAAACGCACTGTCTTGGCGAAATAAAGCGTTTTTGTACAACTTCACATAAATAGCTGTAACTTTTGATAGAAGACTCAGACAAACATGTTTATGGCTTTATCTTATAGAACTCAAGGTCCCCGTGCTGGGAAAACAGGTTTTGTAGCTGTTTGAGCTAAGATTTCCAAATTATTCACATAATAAAAACCTATACTTTGTTTCGGTCGAGTTCCCCATTCAAATGCATGTAACAGTGAGAAACGCACTGTCTTGGCGAAATAAAGCGTTTTTGTACAACTTTATATAAATAGCTGTAACTTTTGATAGAAGACTCAGACAAACATGTTTATGGTTTTATCTTATAGAACTCAAGGTCCCCGTGCTGGGAAAACAGGATTTGCAGCTGTTTGAGCCAAGACTTTCAAGTTATACACATAATGAAACCTATACTTTGTTTCGGGCGAGTTCCCCATTCAAATGCATGCAACAGTGAGAAACGCACTGTCTTGGCGAAATAAAGCGTTTTTGTACAACTTCACATAAATAGCTGTAACTTTTGATAGAAGACTCAGACAAACATGTTTATGGCTTTATCTTATAGAACTCAAGGTCCCCGTGCTGGGAAAACAGGATTTGCAGCTGTTTGAGCTAAGACTTTCAAGTTATACACATAATGAAACCTATACTTTGTTTCGGGCGAGTTCCCCATTCAAATGCATGCAACAGTGAGAAACGCACTGTCTTGGCGAAATAAAGCGTTTTTGTACAACTTCATATAAATAGCTGTAACTTTTGATAGAAGACTCAGACAAACATGTTTATGGCTTTATCTTATAGAACTCAAGGTCCCCGTGCTGGGCAAACAGGATTTGCAGCTGTTTGAGCTAAGATTTTCAAGTTATACACATAATGAAACCTATACTTTGTTTCGGGCGAGTTCCCCATTCAAATGCATGCAACAGTGAGAAACGCACTGTCTTGGCGAAATAAAGCGTTTTTGTACAACTTTATATAAATAGCTGTAACTTTTGATAGAAGACTCAGACAAACATGTTTATGGTTTTATCTTATAGAACTCAAGGTCCCCGTGCTGGGAAAACAGGATTTGCAGCTGTTTGAGCTAAGATTTTCAAGTTATACACATAATGAAAACCTATACTTTGTTTCGGTCGAGTTCCCCATTCAAATGCATGTAACAGTGAGAAACGCACTGTCTTCACGAAAGAAAGCGTTTTTGTACAACAACATATAAATAGCTGTAACTTTTGATAGAAGACTCAGACAAACATGTTTATGGCTTTATCTTATAGAACTCAAGGTCCCCGTGCTGGGAAAACAGGTTTTGCAGCTGTTTGAGCTAAGATTTCCAAATTATTCACATAATGAAAACCTATACTTTGCTTCGGTCGAGTTCCCCATTCAAATGCATGTAACAGTGAGAAACGCACTGTCTTGGCGAAATAAAGCGTTTTTGTACAACTTCATATAAATAGCTGTAACTTTTGATAGAAGACTCAGACAAACATGTTTATGGCTTTATCT
The DNA here is from genome assembly GCF_057381915.1 of Diplotaxodon limnothrissa. Taxonomy (NCBI): domain Eukaryota; kingdom Metazoa; phylum Chordata; class Actinopteri; order Cichliformes; family Cichlidae; genus Diplotaxodon; species Diplotaxodon limnothrissa. The sequence goes on from NC_140596.1 coordinate 36,337,699, forward strand.
TATAGAACTCAAGGTCCCCGTGCTGGGAAAACAGGTTTTGTAGCTGTTTGAGCCAAGACTTTCAAGTTATACACATAATGAAACCTATACTTTGTTTCGGGCGAGTTCCCCATTCAAATGCATGTAACAGTGAGAAACGCACTGTCTTCACGAAAGAAAGCGTTTTTGTACAACAACATATAAATAGCTGTAACTTTTGATAGAAGACTCAGACAAACATGTTTATGGCTTTATCTTATAGAACTCAAGGTCCCCGTGCTGGGAAAACAGGTTTTGCAGCTGTTTGAGCTAAGATTTCCAAATTATTCACATAATGAAAACCTATACTTTGCTTCGGTCGAGTTCCCCATTCAAATGCATGTAACAGTGAGAAACGCACTGTCTTGGCGAAATAAAGCGTTTTTGTACAACTTCATATAAATAGCTGTAACTTTTGATAGAAGACTCAGACAAACATGTTTATGGCTTTATCTTATAGAACTCAAGGTCCCCGTGCTGGGCAAACAGGATTTGCAGCTGTTTGAGCTAAGACTTTCAAGTTATACACATAATGAAACCTATACTTTGTTTCGGGCGAGTTCCCCATTCAAATGCATGCAACAGTGAGAAACGCACTGTCTTGGCGAAATAAAGCGTTTTTGTACAACTTCATATAAATAGCTGTAACTTTTGATAGAAGACTCAGACAAACATGTTTATGGCTTTATCTTATAGAACTCAAGGTCCCCGTGCTGGGAAAACAGGATTTGTAGCTGTTTGAGCTAAGATTTCCAAGTTATACACATAATGAAAACCTATACTTTGTTTCGGTCGAGTTCCCCATTCAAATGCATGTAACAGTGAGAAACGCACTGTCTTCACGAAAGAAAGCGTTTTTGTACAACAACATATAAATAGCTGTAACTTTTGATAGAAGACTCAGACAAACATGTTTATGGCTTTATCTTATAGAACTCAAGGTCCCCGTGCTGGGAAAACAGGATTTGCAGCTGTTTGAGCTAAGACTTTCAAGTTATACACATAATGAAACCTATACTTTGTTTCGGGCGAGTTCCCCATTCAAATGCATGCAACAGTGAGAAACGCACTGTCTTGGCGAAATAAAGCGTTTTTGTACAACTTCATATAAATAGCTGTAACTTTTGATAGAAGACTCAGACAAACATGTTTATGGCTTTATCTTATAGAACTCAAGGTCCCCGTGCTGGGCAAACAGGATTTGTAGCTGTTTGAGCTAAGATTTCCAAGTTATACACATAATGAAAACCTATACTTTGTTTCGGTCGAGTTCCCCATTCAAATGCATGTAACAGTGAGAAACGCACTGTCTTGGCGAAATAAAGCGTTTTTGTACAACTTCATATAAATAGCTGTAACTTTTGATAGAAGACTCAGACAAACATGTTTATGGCTTTATCTTATAGAACTCAAGGTCCCCGTGCTGGGAAAACAGGATTTGCAGCTGTTTGAGCTAAGATTTTCAAGTTATACACATAATGAAACCTATACTTTGTTTCGGGCGAGTTCCCCATTCAAATGCATGCAACAGTGAGAAACGCACTGTCTTGGCGAAATAAAGCGTTTTTGTACAACTTTATATAAATAGCTGTAACTTTTGATAGAAGACTCAGACAAACATGTTTATGGTTTTATCTTATAGAACTCAAGGTCCCCGTGCTGGGAAAACAGGATTTGCAGCTGTTTGAGCCAAGACTTTCAAGTTATACACATAATGAAACCTATACTTTGTTTCGGGCGAGTTCCCCATTCAAATGCATGCAACAGTGAGAAACGCACTGTCTTGGCGAAATAAAGCGTTTTTGTACAACTTCACATAAATAGCTGTAACTTTTGATAGAAGACTCAGACAAACATGTTTATGGCTTTATCTTATAGAACTCAAGGTCCCCGTGCTGGGAAAACAGGATTTGCAGCTGTTTGAGCTAAGATTTTCAAGTTATACACATAATGAAAACCTATACTTTGTTTCGGTCGAGTTCCCCATTCAAATGCATGTAACAGTGAGAAACGCACTGTCTTCACGAAAGAAAGCGTTTTTGTACAACAACATATAAATCGCTGTAACTTTTGATAGAAGACTCAGACAAACATGTTTATGGCTTTATCTTATAGAACTCAAGGTCCCCGTGCTGGGAAAACAGGTTTTGCAGCTGTTTGAGCTAAGATTTCCAAATTATTCACATAATGAAAACCTATACTTTGCTTCGGTCGAGTTCCCCATTCAAATGCATGTAACAGTGAGAAACGCACTGTCTTGGCGAAATAAAGCGTTTTTGTACAACTTCATATAAATAGCTGTAACTTTTGATAGAAGACTCAGACAAACATGTTTATGGCTTTATCTTATAGAACTCAAGGTCCCCGTGCTGGGAAAACAGGATTTGCAGCTGTTTGAGCTAAGATTTTCAAGTTATACACATAATGAAACCTATACTTTGTTTCGGGCGAGTTCCCCATTCAAATGCATGCAACAGTGAGAAACGCACTGTCTTGGCGAAATAAAGCGTTTTTGTACAACTTTATATAAATAGCTGTAACTTTTGATAGAAGACTCAGACAAACATGTTTATGGTTTTATCTTATAGAACTCAAGGTCCCCGTGCTGGGAAAACAGGATTTGCAGCTGTTTGAGCCAAGACTTTCAAGTTATACACATAATGAAACCTATACTTTGTTTCGGGCGAGTTCCCCATTCAAATGCATGCAACAGTGAGAAACGCACTGTCTTGGCGAAATAAAGCGTTTTTGTACAACTTCACATAAATAGCTGTAACTTTTGATAGAAGACTCAGACAAACATGTTTATGGCTTTATCTTATAGAACTCAAGGTCCCCGTGCTGGGAAAACAGGATTTGCAGCTGTTTGAGCTAAGACTTTCAAGTTATACACATAATGAAACCTATACTTTGTTTCGGGCGAGTTCCCCATTCAAATGCATGCAACAGTGAGAAACGCACTGTCTTGGCGAAATAAAGCGTTTTTGTACAACTTCATATAAATAGCTGTAACTTTTGATAGAAGACTCAGACAAACATGTTTATGGCTTTATCTTATAGAACTCAAGGTCCCCGTGCTGGATAAACAGGATTTGCAGCTGTTTGAGCTAAGATTTTCAAGTTATACACATAATGAAAACCTATACTTTGTTTCGGTCGAGTTCCCCATTCAAATGCATGTAACAGTGAGAAACGCACTGTCTTCACGAAAGAAAGCGTTTTTGTACAACTTCATATAAATAGCTGTAACTTTTGATAGAAGACTCAGACAAACATGTTTATGGCTTTATCTTATAGAACTCAAGGTCCCCGTGCTGGGAAAACAGGTTTTGTAGCTGTTTGAGCCAAGACTTTCAAGTTATACACATAATGAAACCTATACTTTGTTTCGGGCGAGTTCCCCATTCAAATGCATGTAACAGTGAGAAACGCACTGTCTTCACGAAAGAAAGCGTTTTTGTACAACAACATATAAATAGCTGTAACTTTTGATAGAAGACTCAGACAAACATGTTTATGGCTTTATCTTATAGAACTCAAGGTCCCCGTGCTGGGAAAACAGGTTTTGCAGCTGTTTGAGCTAAGATTTCCAAATTATTCACATAATGAAAACCTATACTTTGCTTCGGTCGAGTTCCCCATTCAAATGCATGTAACAGTGAGAAACGCACTGTCTTGGCGAAATAAAGCGTTTTTGTACAACTTCATATAAATAGCTGTAACTTTTGATAGAAGACTCAGACAAACATGTTTATGGCTTTATCTTATAGAACTCAAGGTCCCCGTGCTGGGCAAACAGGATTTGCAGCTGTTTGAGCTAAGACTTTCAAGTTATACACATAATGAAACCTATACTTTGTTTCGGGCGAGTTCCCCATTCAAATGCATGCAACAGTGAGAAACGCACTGTCTTGGCGAAATAAAGCGTTTTTGTACAACTTCATATAAATAGCTGTAACTTTTGATAGAAGACTCAGACAAACATGTTTATGGCTTTATCTTATAGAACTCAAGGTCCCCGTGCTGGGCAAACAGGTTTTGTAGCTGTTTGAGCTAAGATTTCCAAATTATTCACATAATGAAAACCTATACTTTGTTTCGGTCGAGTTCCCCATTCAAATGCATGTAACAGTGAGAAACGCACTGTCTTGGCGAAATAAAGCGTTTTTGTACAACTTTATATAAATAGCTGTAACTTTTGATAGAAGACTCAGACAAACATGTTTATGGCTTTATCTTATAGAACTCAAGGTCCCCGTGCTGGGAAAACAGGATTTGTAGCTGTTTGAGCTAAGATTTTAAAATTATTCACATAATGAAAACCTATACTTTGTTTCGGTCGAGTTCCCCATTCAAATGCATGTAACAGTGAGAAACGCACTGTCTTCACGAAAGAAAGCGTTTTTGTACAACAACATATAAATAGCTGTAACTTTTGATAGAAGACTCAGACAAACATGTTTATGGCTTTATCTTATAGAACTCAAGGTCCCCGTGCTGGGAAAACAGGTTTTGCAGCTGTTTGAGCTAAGATTTCCAAATTATTCACATAATGAAAACCTATAATTTGCTTCGGTCGAGTTCCCCATTCAAATGCATGTAACAGTGAGAAACACACTGTCTTGGCGAAATAAAGCGTTTTTGAACAACTTCATATAAATCGCTGTAACTTTTGATAGAAGACTCAGACAAACATGTTTATGGCTTTATCTTATAGAACTCAAGGTCCCCGTGCTGGGAAAACAGGATTTGCAGCTGTTTGAGCTAAGACTTTCAAGTTATACACATAATGAAACCTATACTTTGTTTCGGGCGAGTTCCCCATTCAAATGCATGCAACAGTGAGAAACGCACTGTCTTCGCGAAATAAAGCGTTTTTGTACAACTTCATATAAATAGCTGTAACTTTTGATAGAAGACTCAGACAAACATGTTTATGGCTTTATCTTATAGAACTCAAGGTCCCCGTGCTGGGAAAACAGGTTTTGTAGCTGTTTGAGCTAAGATTTCCAAATTATTCACATAATGAAAACCTATACTTTGTTTCGGTCGAGTTCCCCATTCAAATGCATGTAACAGTGAGAAACGCACTGTCTTGGCGAAATAAAGCGTTTTTGTACAACTTTATATAAATAGCTGTAACTTTTGATAGAAGACTCAGACAAACATGTTTATGGCTTTATCTTATAGAACTCAAGGTCCCCGTGCTGGGAAAACAGGATTTGCAGCTGTTTGAGCTAAGACTTTCAAGTTATACACATAATGAAACCTATACTTTGTTTCGGGCGAGTTCCCCATTCAAATGCATGCAACAGTGAGAAACGCACTGTCTTGGCGAAATAAAGCGTTTTTGTACAACTTCACATAAATAGCTGTAACTTTTGATAGAAGACTCAGACAAACATGTTTATGGCTTTATCTTATAGAACTCAAGGTCCCCGTGCTGGGAAAACAGGATTTGCAGCTGTTTGAGCTAAGATTTCCAAGTTATACACATAATGAAAACCTATACTTTGTTTCGGTCGAGTTCCCCATTCAAATGCATGTAACAGTGAGAAACGCACTGTCTTGGCGAAAGAAAGCGTTTTTGTACAACTTCATATAAATAGCTGTAACTTTTGATAGAAGACTCAGACAAACATGTTTATGGCTTTATCTTATAGAACTCAAGGTCCCCGTGCTGGGAAAACAGGTTTTGCAGCTGTTTGAGCTAAGATTTCCAAATTATTCACATAATGAAAACCTATACTTTGCTTCGGTCGAGTTCCCCATTCAAATGCATGTAACAGTGAGAAACGCACTGTCTTGGCGAAATAAAGCGTTTTTGTACAACTTCATATAAATAGCTGTAACTTTTGATAGAAGACTCAGACAAACATGTTTATGGCTTTATCTTATAGAACTCAAGGTCCCCGTGCTGGGAAACCAGGATTTGCAGCTGTTTGAGCTAAGACTTTCAAGTTATACACATAATGAAACCTATACTTTGTTTCGGGCGAGTTCCCCATTCAAATGCATGCAACAGTGAGAAACGCACTGTCTTCGCGAAATAAAGCGTTTTTGTACAACTTCATATAAATAGCTGTAACTTTTGATAGAAGACTCAGACAAACATGTTTATGGCTTTATCTTATAGAACTCAAGGTCCCCGTGCTGGGAAAACAGGTTTTGTAGCTGTTTGAGCTAAGATTTCCAAATTATTCACATAATGAAAACCTATACTTTGTTTCGGTCGAGTTCCCCATTCAAATGCATGTAACAGTGAGAAACGCACTGTCTTGGCGAAATAAAGCGTTTTTGTACAACTTTATATAAATAGCTGTAACTTTTGATAGAAGACTCAGACAAACATGTTTATGGCTTTATCTTATAGAACTCAAGGTCCCCGTGCTGGGAAAACAGGATTTGCAGCTGTTTGAGCTAAGACTTTCAAGTTATACACATAATGAAACCTATACTTTGTTTCGGGCGAGTTCCCCATTCAAATGCATGCAACAGTGAGAAACGCACTGTCTTGGCGAAATAAAGCGTTTTTGTACAACTTCACATAAATAGCTGTAACTTTTGATAGAAGACTCAGACAAACATGTTTATGGCTTTATCTTATAGAACTCAAGGTCCCCGTGCTGGGAAAACAGGATTTGCAGCTGTTTGAGCTAAGATTTTCAAGTTATACACATAATGAAAACCTATACTTTGTTTCGGTCGAGTTCCCCATTCAAATGCATGTAACAGTGAGAAACGCACTGTCTTCACGAAAGAAAGCGTTTTTGTACAACAACATATAAATAGCTGTAACTTTTGATAGAAGACTCAGACAAACATGTTTATGGCTTTATCTTATAGAACTCAAGGTCCCCGTGCTGGGAAAACAGGTTTTGCAGCTGTTTGAGCTAAGATTTCCAAATTATTCACATAATGAAAACCTATACTTTGCTTCGGTCGAGTTCCCCATTCAAATGCATGTAACAGTGAGAAACGCACTGTCTTGGCGAAATAAAGCGTTTTTGTACAACTTCATATAAATAGCTGTAACTTTTGATAGAAGACTCAGACAAACATGTTTATGGCTTTATCTTATAGAACTCAAGGTCCCCGTGCTGGGAAAACAGGATTTGCAGCTGTTTGAGCTAAGACTTTCAAGTTATACACATAATGAAACCTATACTTTGTTTCGGGCGAGTTCCCCATTCAAATGCATGCAACAGTGAGAAACGCACTGTCTTGGCGAAATAAAGCGTTTTTGTACAACTTCATATAAATAGCTGTAACTTTTGATAGAAGACTCAGACAAACATGTTTATGGCTTTATCTTATAGAACTCAAGGTCCCCGTGCTGGGAAAACAGGTTTTGTAGCTGTTTGAGCTAAGATTTCCAAATTATTCACATAATGAAAACCTATACTTTGTTTCGGGCGAGTTCCCCATTCAAATGCATGCAACAGTGAGAAACGCACTGTCTTGGCGAAATAAAGCGTTTTTGTACAACTTCACATAAATAGCTGTAACTTTTGATAGAAGACTCAGACAAACATGTTTATGGCTTTATCTTATAGAACTCAAGGTCCCCGTGCTGGGAAAACAGGATTTGCAGCTGTTTGAGCTAAGACTTTCAAGTTATACACATAATGAAACCTATACTTTGTTTCGGTCGAGTTCCCCATTCAAATGCATGTAACAGTGAGAAACGCACTGTCTTGGCGAAAGAAAGCGTTTTTGTACAACTTCATATAAATAGCTGTAACTTTTGATAGAAGACTCAGACAAACATGTTTATGGCTTTATCTTATAGAACTCAAGGTCCCCGTGCTGGGAAAACAGGTTTTGCAGCTGTTTGAGCTAAGATTTTCAAGTTATTCACATAATGAAAACCTATACTTTGTTTCGGTCGAGTTCCCCATTCAAATGCATGTAACAGTGAGAAACGCACTGTCTTGGCGAAAGAAAGCGTTTTTGTACAACTTCATATAAATAGCTGTAACTTTTGATAGAAGACTCAGACAAACATGTTTATGGCTTTATCTTATAGAACTCAAGGTCCCCGTGCTGGGAAAACAGGTTTTGTAGCTGTTTGAGCTAAGATTTCCAAGTTATTCACATAATGAAAACCTATACTTTGTTTCGGTCGAGTTCCCCATTCAAATGCATGTAACAGTGAGAAACGCACTGTCTTGGCGAAAGAAAGCGTTTTTGTACAACTTCATATAAATAGCTGTAACTTTTGATAGAAGACTCAGACAAACATGTTTATGGCTTTATCTTATAGAACTCAAGGTCCCCGTGCTGGGAAAACAGGTTTTGCAGCTGTTTGAGCTAAGATTTTCAAGTTATTCACATAATGAAAACCTATACTTTGTTTCGGTCGAGTTCCCCATTCAAATGCATGTAACAGTGAGAAACGCACTGTCTTGGCGAAAGAAAGCGTTTTTGTACAACTTCATATAAATAGCTGTAACTTTTGATAGAAGACTCAGACAAACATGTTTATGGCTTTATCTTATAGAACTCAAGGTCCCCGTGCTGGGAAAACAGGTTTTGCAGCTGTTTGAGCTAAGATTTTCAAGTTATTCACATAATGAAAACCTATACTTTGTTTCGGTCGAGTTCCCCATTCAAATGCATGTAACAGTGAGAAACGCACTGTCTTGGCGAAAGAAAGCGTTTTTGTACAACTTCATATAAATAGCTGTAACTTTTGATAGAAGACTCAGACAAACATGTTTATGGCTTTATCTTATAGAACTCAAGGTCCCCGTGCTGGGCAAACAGGTTTTGCAGCTGTTTGAGCTAAGATTTTCAAGTTATTCACATAATGAAAACCTATACTTTGTTTCGGTCGAGTTCCCCATTCAAATGCATGTAACAGTGAGAAACGCACTGTCTTGGCGAAAGAAAGCGTTTTTGTACAACTTCATATAAATAGCTGTAACTTTTGATAGAAGACTCAGACAAACATGTTTATGGCTTTATCTTATAGAACTCAAGGTCCCCGTGCTGGGAAAACAGGTTTTGCAGCTGTTTGAGCTAAGATTTTCAAGTTATTCACATAATGAAAACCTATACTTTGTTTCGGTCGAGTTCCCCATTCAAATGCATGTAACAGTGAGAAACGCACTGTCTTGGCGAAAGAAAGCGTTTTTGTACAACTTCATATAAATAGCTGTAACTTTTGATAGAAGACTCAGACAAACATGTTTATGGCTTTATCTTATAGAACTCAAGGTCCCCGTGCTGGGAAAACAGGTTTTGCAGCTGTTTGAGCTAAGATTTCCAAGTTATTCACATAATGAAAACCTATACTTTGCTTCGGTCGAGTTCCCCATTCAAATGCATGTAACAGTGAGAAACGCACTGTCTTGGCGAAAGAAAGCGTTTTTGTACAACTTCATATAAATAGCTGTAACTTTTGATAGAAGACTCAGACAAACATGTTTATGGCTTTATCTTATAGAACTCAAGGTCCCCGTGCTGGGAAAACAGGATTTGCAGCTGTTTGAGCTAAGACTTTCAAGTTATACACATAATGAAACCTATACTTTGTTTCGGGCGAGTTCCCCATTCAAATGCATGCAACAGTGAGAAACGCACTGTCTTCGCGAAAGAAAGCGTTTTTGTACAACTTCATATAAATAGCTGTAACTTTTGATAGAAGACTCAGACAAACATGTTTATGGCTTTATCTTATAGAACTCAAGGTCCCCGTGCTGGGAAAACAGGTTTTGTAGCTGTTTGAGCTAAGATTTCCAAGTTATTCACATAATGAAAACCTATACTTTGTTTCGGTCGAGTTCCCCATTCAAATGCATGTAACAGTGAGAAACGCACTGTCTTGGCGAAATAAAGCGTTTTTGTACAACTTCATATAAATAGCTGTAACTTTTGATAGAAGACTCAGACAAACATGTTTATGGTTTTATCTTATAGAACTCAAGGTCCCCGTGCTGGGAAAACAGGATTTGCAGCTGTTTGAGCCAAGACTTTCAAGTTATACACATAATGAAACCTATACTTTGTTTCGGGCGAGTTCCCCATTCAAATGCATGCAACAGTGAGAAACGCACTGTCTTGGCGAAATAAAGCGTTTTTGTACAACTTCACATAAATAGCTGTAACTTTTGATAGAAGACTCAGACAAACATGTTTATGGCTTTATCTTATAGAACTCAAGGTCCCCGTGCTGGGAAAACAGGATTTGCAGCTGTTTGAGCTAAGACTTTCAAGTTATACACATAATGAAACCTATACTTTGTTTCGGGCGAGTTCCCCATTCAAATGCATGCAACAGTGAGAAACGCACTGTCTTGGCGAAATAAAGCGTTTTTGTACAACTTCATATAAATAGCTGTAACTTTTGATAGAAGACTCAGACAAACATGTTTATGGCTTTATCTTATAGAACTCAAGGTCCCCGTGCTGGGCAAACAGGATTTGCAGCTGTTTGAGCTAAGATTTTCAAGTTATACACATAATGAAACCTATACTTTGTTTCGGGCGAGTTCCCCATTCAAATGCATGCAACAGTGAGAAACGCACTGTCTTGGCGAAATAAAGCGTTTTTGTACAACTTCATATAAATAGCTGTAACTTTTGATAGAAGACTCAGACAAACATGTTTATGGCTTTATCTTATAGAACTCAAGGTCCCCGTGCTGGGAAAACAGGTTTTGTAGCTGTTTGAGCCAAGATTTTCAAGTTATACACATAATGAAAACCTATACTTTGTTTCGGTCGAGTTCCCCATTCAAATGCATGTAACAGTGAGAAACGCACTGTCTTCACGAAAGAAAGCGTTTTTGTACAACTTCATATAAATAGCTGTAACTTTTGATAGAAGACTCAGACAAACATGTTTATGGCTTTATCTTATAGAACTCAAGGTCCCCGTGCTGGGAAAACAGGTTTTGCAGCTGTTTGAGCTAAGATTTCCAAATTATTCACATAATGAAAACCTATACTTTGCTTCGGTCGAGTTCCCCATTCAAATGCATGTAACAGTGAGAAACGCACTGTCTTGGCGAAATAAAGCGTTTTTGTACAACTTCATATAAATAGCTGTAACTTTTGATAGAAGACTCAGACAAACATGTTTATGGCTTTATCTTATAGAACTCAAGGTCCCCGTGCTGGGCAAACAGGATTTGCAGCTGTTTGAGCTAAGACTTTCAAGTTATACACATAATGAAACCTATACTTTGTTTCGGGCGAGTTCCCCATTCAAATGCATGCAACAGTGAGAAACGCACTGTCTTGGCGAAATAAAGCGTTTTTGTACAACTTCATATAAATAGCTGTAACTTTTGATAGAAGACTCAGACAAACATGTTTATGGCTTTATCTTATAGAACTCAAGGTCCCCGTGCTGGGAAAACAGGATTTGCAGCTGTTTGAGCTAAGATTTCCAAGTTATACACATAATGAAAACCTATACTTTGTTTCGGTCGAGTTCCCCATTCAAATGCATGTAACAGTGAGAAACGCACTGTCTTCACGAAAGAAAGCGTTTTTGTACAACTTCATATAAATAGCTGTAACTTTTGATAGAAGACTCAGACAAACATGTTTATGGCTTTATCTTATAGAACTCAAGGTCCCCGTGCTGGGAAAACAGGTTTTGCAGCTGTTTGAGCTAAGATTTCCAAGTTATTCACATAATGAAAACCTATACTTTGCTTCGGTCGAGTTCCCCATTCAAATGCATGCAACAGTGAGAAACGCACTGTCTTGGCGAAATAAAGCGTTTTTGTACAACTTCATATAAATAGCTGTAACTTTTGATAGAAGACTCAGACAAACATGTTTATGGCTTTATCTTATAGAACTCAAGGTCCCCGTGCTGGGAAAACAGGTTTTGTAGCTGTTTGAGCTAAGATTTCCAAGTTATTCACATAATGAAAACCTATACTTTGTTTCGGTCGAGTTCCCCATTCAAATGCATGTAACAGTGAGAAACGCACTGTCTTGGCGAAATAAAGCGTTTTTGTACAACTTCATATAAATAGCTGTAACTTTTGATAGAAGACTCAGACAAACATGTTTATGGCTTTATCTTATAGAACTCAAGGTCCCCGTGCTGGGAAAACAGGATTTGCAGCTGTTTGAGCTAAGATTTCCAAGTTATACACATAATGAAAACCTATACTTTGTTTCGGTCGAGTTCCCCATTCAAATGCATGTAACAGTGAGAAACGCACTGTCTTGGCGAAAGAAAGCGTTTTTGTACAACTTCATATAAATAGCTGTAACTTTTGATAGAAGACTCAGACAAACATGTTTATGGCTTTATCTTATAGAACTCAAGGTCCCCGTGCTGGGAAAACAGGATTTGCAGCTGTTTGAGCTAAGATTTTCAAGTTATACACATAATGAAAACCTATACTTTGTTTCGGTCGAGTTCCCCATTCAAATGCATGTAACAGTGAGAAACGCACTGTCTTGGCGAAATAAAGCGTTTTTGTACAACTTCATATAAATAGCTGTAACTTTTGATAGAAGACTCAGACAAACATGTTTATGGCTTTATCTTATAGAACTCAAGGTCCCCGTGCTGGGAAAACAGGATTTGCAGCTGTTTGAGCTAAGATTTTCAAGTTATACACATAATGAAAACCTATACTTTGCTTCGGTCGAGTTCCCCATTCAAATGCATGTAACAGTGAGAAACGCACTGTCTTGGCGAAAGAAAGCGTTTTTGTACAACTTCATATAAATAGCTGTAACTTTTGATAGAAGACTCAGACAAACATGTTTATGGCTTTATCTTATAGAACTCAAGGTCCCCGTGCTGGGCAAACAGGATTTGCAGCTGTTTGAGCTAAGACTTTCAAGTTATACACATAATGAAAACCTATACTTTGTTTCGGTCGAGTTCCCCATTCAAATGCATGTAACAGTGAGAAACGCACTGTCTTGGCGAAATAAAGCGTTTTTGTACAACTTCATATAAATAGCTGTAACTTTTGATAGAAGACTCAGACAAACATGTTTATGGCTTTATCTTATAGAACTCAAGGTCCCCGTGCTGGGAAAACAGGATTTGCAGCTGTTTGAGCTAAGATTTCCAAGTTATACACATAATGAAAACCTATACTTTGTTTCGGTCGAGTTCCCCATTCAAATGCATGTAACAGTGAGAAACGCACTGTCTTGGCGAAAGAAAGCGTTTTTGTACAACTTCATATAAATAGCTGTAACTTTTGATAGAAGACTCAGACAAACATGTTTATGGCTTTATCTTATAGAACTCAAGGTCCCCGTGCTGGGAAAACAGGTTTTGCAGCTGTTTGAGCTAAGATTTCCAAGTTATTCACATAATGAAAACCTATACTTTGCTTCGGTCGAGTTCCCCATTCAAATGCATGTAACAGTGAGAAACGCACTGTCTTGGCGAAATAAAGCGTTTTTGTACAACTTCATATAAATAGCTGTAACTTTTGATAGAAGACTCAGACAAACATGTTTATGGCTTTATCTTATAGAACTCAAGGTCCCCGTGCTGGGAAAACAGGTTTTGCAGCTGTTTGAGCTAAGATTTCCAAGTTATTCACATAATGAAAACCTATACTTTGTTTCGGTCGAGTTCCCCATTCAAATGCATGTAACAGTGAGAAACGCACTGTCTTGGCGAAAGAAAGCGTTTTTGTACAACTTCATATAAATAGCTGTAACTTTTGATAGAAGACTCAGACAAACATGTTTATGGCTTTATCTTATAGAACTCAAGGTCCCCGTGCTGGGAAAACAGGATTTGCAGCTGTTTGAGCTAAGATTTCCAAGTTATACACATAATGAAAACCTATACTTTGTTTCGGTCGAGTTCCCCATTCAAATGCATGTAACAGTGAGAAACGCACTGTCTTGGCGAAAGAAAGCGTTTTTGTACAACTTCATATAAATAGCTGTAACTTTTGATAGAAGACTCAGACAAACATGTTTATGGCTTTATCTTATAGAACTCAAGGTCCCCGTGCTGGGAAAACAGGATTTGCAGCTGTTTGAGCTAAGATTTTCAAGTTATACACATAATGAAACCTATACTTTGTTTCGGTCGAGTTCCCCATTCAAATGCATGTAACAGTGAGAAACGCACTGTCTTGGCGAAATAAAGCGTTTTTGTACAACTTCATATAAATAGCTGTAACTTTTGATAGAAGACTCAGACAAACATGTTTATGGCTTTATCTTATAGAACTCAAGGTCCCCGTGCTGGGAAAACAGGATTTGCAGCTGTTTGAGCTAAGATTTTCAAGTTATACACATAATGAAAACCTATACTTTGTTTCGGTCGAGTTCCCCATTCAAATGCATGTAACAGTGAGAAACGCACTGTCTTCGCGAAAGAAAGCGTTTTTGTACAACTTCATATAAATAGCTGTAACTTTTGATAGAAGACTCAGACAAACATGTTTATGGCTTTATCTTATAGAACTCAAGGTCCCCGTGCTGGGAAAACAGGTTTTGCAGCTGTTTGAGCTAAGATTTCCAAGTTATTCACATAATGAAAACCTATACTTTGTTTCGGTCGAGTTCCCCATTCAAATGCATGTAACAGTGAGAAACGCACTGTCTTGGCGAAATAAAGCGTTTTTGTACAACTTCATATAAATAGCTGTAACTTTTGATAGAAGACTCAGACAAACATGTTTATGGCTTTATCTTATAGAACTCAAGGTCCCCGTGCTGGGAAAACAGGATTTGCAGCTGTTTGAGCTAAGACTTTCAAGTTATACACATAATGAAACCTATACTTTGTTTCGGTCGAGTTCCCCATTCAAATGCATGCAACAGTGAGAAACGCACTGTCTTGGCGAAATAAAGCGTTTTTGTACAACTTCATATAAATAGCTGTAACTTTTGATAGAAGACTCAGACAAACATGTTTATGGCTTTATCTTATAGAACTCAAGGTCCCCGTGCTGGGAAAACAGGATTTGCAGCTGTTTGAGCTAAGATTTTCAAGTTATACACATAATGAAAACCTATACTTTGTTTCGGTCGAGTTCCCCATTCAAATGCATGTAACAGTGAGAAACGCACTGTCTTGGCGAAATAAAGCGTTTTTGTACAACTTTATATAAATAGCTGTAACTTTTGATAGAAGACTCAGACAAACATGTTTATGGCTTTATCTTATAGAACTCAAGGTCCCCGTGCTGGGAAAACAGGATTTGCAGCTGTTTGAGCTAAGATTTTCAAGTTATACACATAATGAAAACCTATACTTTGTTTCGGTCGAGTTCCCCATTCAAATGCATGTAACAGTGAGAAACGCACTGTCTTGGCGAAAGAAAGCGTTTTTGTACAACTTCATATAAATAGCTGTAACTTTTGATAGAAGACTCAGACAAACATGTTTATGGCTTTATCTTATAGAACTCAAGGTCCCCGTGCTGGGAAAACAGGATTTGCAGCTGTTTGAGCTAAGATTTTCAAGTTATACACATAATGAAAACCTATACTTTGTTTCGGTCGAGTTCCCCATTCAAATGCATGTAACAGTGAGAAACGCACTGTCTTGGCGAAAGAAAGCGTTTTTGTACAACTTCATATAAATAGCTGTAACTTTTGATAGAAGACTCAGACAAACATGTTTATGGCTTTATCTTATAGAACTCAAGGTCCCCGTGCTGGGAAAACAGGTTTTGCAGCTGTTTGAGCTAAGATTTCCAAGTTATTCACATAATGAAAACCTATACTTTGCTTCGGTCGAGTTCCCCATTCAAATGCATGTAACAGTGAGAAACGCACTGTCTTGGCGAAATAAAGCGTTTTTGTACAACTTCATATAAATAGCTGTAACTTTTGATAGAAGACTCAGACAAACATGTTTATGGCTTTATCTTATAGAACTCAAGGTCCCCGTGCTGGGAAAACAGGATTTGCAGCTGTTTGAGCTAAGATTTTCAAGTTATACACATAATGAAACCTATACTTTGTTTCGGGCGAGTTCCCCATTCAAATGCATGCAACAGTGAGAAACGCACTGTCTTGGCGAAAGAAAGCGTTTTTGTACAACTTCATATAAATAGCTGTAACTTTTGATAGAAGACTCAGACAAACATGTTTATGGCTTTATCTTATAGAACTCAAGGTCCCCGTGCTGGGAAAACAGGTTTTGCAGCTGTTTGAGCTAAGATTTTCAAGTTATTCACATAATGAAAACCTATACTTTGTTTCGGTCGAGTTCCCCATTCAAATGCATGTAACAGTGAGAAACGCACTGTCTTGGCGAAATAAAGCGTTTTTGTACAACTTCATATAAATAGCTGTAACTTTTGATAGAAGACTCAGACAAACATGTTTATGGCTTTATCTTATAGAACTCAAGGTCCCCGTGCTGGGAAAACAGGTTTTGTAGCTGTTTGAGCTAAGATTTCCAAGTTATTCACATAATGAAAACCTATACTTTGTTTCGGTCGAGTTCCCCATTCAAATGCATGTAACAGTGAGAAACGCACTGTCTTGGCGAAATAAAGCGTTTTTGTACAACTTCATATAAATAGCTGTAACTTTTGATAGAAGACTCAGACAAACATGTTTATGGCTTTATCTTATAGAACTCAAGGTCCCCGTGCTGGGAAAACAGGATTTGTAGCTGTTTGAGCTAAGATTTCCAAGTTATTCACATAATGAAAACCTATACTTTGTTTCGGTCGAGTTCCCCATTCAAATGCATGTAACAGTGAGAAACGCACTGTCTTGGCGAAAGAAAGCGTTTTTGTACAACTTCATATAAATAGCTGTAACTTTTGATAGAAGACTCAGACAAACATGTTTATGGCTTTATCTTATAGAACTCAAGGTCCCCGTGCTGGGAAAACAGGTTTTGCAGCTGTTTGAGCTAAGATTTCCAAGTTATTCACATAATGAAAACCTATACTTTGCTTCGGTCGAGTTCCCCATTCAAATGCATGTAACAGTGAGAAACGCACTGTCTTGGCGAAATAAAGCGTTTTTGTACAACTTCATATAAATAGCTGTAACTTTTGATAGAAGACTCAGACAAACATGTTTATGGCTTTATCTTATAGAACTCAAGGTCCCCGTGCTGGGAAAACAGGATTTGCAGCTGTTTGAGCTAAGACTTTCAAGTTATACACATAATGAAACCTATACTTTGTTTCGGGCGAGTTCCCCATTCAAATGCATGCAACAGTGAGAAACGCACTGTCTTGGCGAAATAAAGCGTTTTTGTACAACTTCATATAAATAGCTGTAACTTTTGATAGAAGACTCAGACAAACATGTTTATGGCTTTATCTTATAGAACTCAAGGTCCCCGTGCTGGGAAAACAGGTTTTGCAGCTGTTTGAGCTAAGACTTTCAAGTTATACACATAATGAAACCTATACTTTGTTTCGGGCGAGTTCCCCATTCAAATGCATGTAACAGTGAGAAACGCACTGTCTTGGCGAAAGAAAGCGTTTTTGTACAACTTCATATAAATAGCTGTAACTTTTGATAGAAGACTCAGACAAACATGTTTATGGCTTTATCTTATAGAACTCAAGGTCCCCGTGCTGGGAAAACAGGTTTTGCAGCTGTTTGAGCTAAGATTTCCAAGTTATTCACATAATGAAAACCTATACTTTGCTTCGGTCGAGTTCCCCATTCAAATGCATGTAACAGTGAGAAACGCACTGTCTTGGCGAAATAAAGCGTTTTTGTACAACTTCATATAAATAGCTGTAACTTTTGATAGAAGACTCAGACAAACATGTTTATGGCTTTATCTTATAGAACTCAAGGTCCCCGTGCTGGGCAAACAGGATTTGCAGCTGTTTGAGCTAAGACTTTCAAGTTATACACATAATGAAACCTATACTTTGTTTCGGGCGAGTTCCCCATTCAAATGCATGCAACAGTGAGAAACGCACTGTCTTGGCGAAATAAAGCGTTTTTGTACAACTTCATATAAATAGCTGTAACTTTTGATAGAAGACTCAGACAAACATGTTTATGGCTTTATCTTATAGAACTCAAGGTCCCCGTGCTGGGAAAACAGGTTTTGTAGCTGTTTGAGCTAAGATTTCCAAATTATTCACATAATGAAAACCTATACTTTGTTTCGGTCGAGTTCCCCATTCAAATGCATGTAACAGTGAGAAACGCACTGTCTTGGCGAAATAAAGCGTTTTTGTACAACTTTATATAAATAGCTGTAACTTTTGATAGAAGACTCAGACAAACATGTTTATGGCTTTATCTTATAGAACTCAAGGTCCCCGTGCTGGGAAAACAGGATTTGTAGCTGTTTGAGCTAAGATTTCCAAGTTATACACATAATGAAAACCTATACTTTGTTTCGGTCGAGTTCCCCATTCAAATGCATGTAACAGTGAGAAACGCACTGTCTTCACGAAAGAAAGCGTTTTTGTACAACTTCATATAAATAGCTGTAACTTTTGATAGAAGACTCAGACAAACATGTTTATGGCTTTATCTTATAGAACTCAAGGTCCCCGTGCTGGGAAAACAGGTTTTGCAGCTGTTTGAGCTAAGATTTCCAAGTTATTCACATAATGAAAACCTATACTTTGCTTCGGTCGAGTTCCCCATTCAAATGCATGTAACAGTGAGAAACGCACTGTCTTGGCGAAATAAAGCGTTTTTGTACAACTTCATATAAATAGCTGTAACTTTTGATAGAAGACTCAGACAAACATGTTTATGGCTTTATCTTATAGAACTCAAGGTCCCCGTGCTGGGAAAACAGGATTTGCAGCTGTTTGAGCTAAGACTTTCAAGTTATACACATAATGAAACCTATACTTTGTTTCGGGCGAGTTCCCCATTCAAATGCATGCAACAGTGAGAAACGCACTGTCTTGGCGAAATAAAGCGTTTTTGTACAACTTTATATAAATAGCTGTAACTTTTGATAGAAGACTCAGACAAACATGTTTATGGCTTTATCTTATAGAACTCAAGGTCCCCGTGCTGGGAAAACAGGATTTGCAGCTGTTTGAGCCAAGACTTTCAAGTTATACACATAATGAAACCTATACTTTGTTTCGGGCGAGTTCCCCATTCAAATGCATGCAACAGTGAGAAACGCACTGTCTTGGCGAAATAAAGCGTTTTTGTACAACTTCACATAAATAGCTGTAACTTTTGATAGAAGACTCAGACAAACATGTTTATGGCTTTATCTTATAGAACTCAAGGTCCCCGTGCTGGGAAAACAGGATTTGCAGCTGTTTGAGCTAAGATTTTCAAGTTATACACATAATGAAAACCTATACTTTGTTTCGGTCGAGTTCCCCATTCAAATGCATGTAACAGTGAGAAACGCACTGTCTTCACGAAAGAAAGCGTTTTTGTACAACAACATATAAATCGCTGTAACTTTTGATAGAAGACTCAGACAAACATGTTTATGGCTTTATCTTATAGAACTCAAGGTCCCCGTGCTGGGAAAACAGGTTTTGCAGCTGTTTGAGCTAAGATTTCCAAATTATTCACATAATGAAAACCTATACTTTGCTTCGGTCGAGTTCCCCATTCAAATGCATGTAACAGTGAGAAACGCACTGTCTTGGCGAAATAAAGCGTTTTTGTACAACTTCATATAAATAGCTGTAACTTTTGATAGAAGACTCAGACAAACATGTTTATGGCTTTATCTTATAGAACTCAAGGTCCCCGTGCTGGGAAAACAGGATTTGCAGCTGTTTGAGCTAAGATTTTCAAGTTATACACATAATGAAACCTATACTTTGTTTCGGGCGAGTTCCCCATTCAAATGCATGCAACAGTGAGAAACGCACTGTCTTGGCGAAATAAAGCGTTTTTGTACAACTTCATATAAATAGCTGTAACTTTTGATAGAAGACTCAGACAAACATGTTTATGGCTTTATCTTATAGAACTCAAGGTCCCCGTGCTGGGAAAACAGGATTTGCAGCTGTTTGAGCTAAGACTTTCAAGTTATACACATAATGAAAACCTATACTTTGTTTCGGGCGAGTTCCCCATTCAAATGCATGCAACAGTGAGAAACGCACTGTCTTGGCGAAATAAAGCGTTTTTGTACAACTTCATATAAATAGCTGTAACTTTTGATAGAAGACTCAGACAAACATGTTTATGGCTTTATCTTATAGAACTCAAGGTCCCCGTGCTGGGAAAACAGGTTTTGCAGCTGTTTGAGCTAAGATTTCCAAATTATTCACATAATGAAAACCTATACTTTGTTTCGGTCGAGTTCCCCATTCAAATGCATGTAACAGTGAGAAACGCACTGTCTTGGCGAAATAAAGCGTTTTTGTACAACTTTATATAAATAGCTGTAACTTTTGATAGAAGACTCAGACAAACATGTTTATGGCTTTATCTTATAGAACTCAAGGTCCCCGTGCTGGGAAAACAGGATTTGTAGCTGTTTGAGCTAAGATTTTCAAATTATTCACATAATGAAAACCTATACTTTGTTTCGGTCGAGTTCCCCATTCAAATGCATGTAACAGTGAGAAACGCACTGTCTTCACGAAAGAAAGCGTTTTTGTACAACAACATATAAATAGCTGTAACTTTTGATAGAAGACTCAGACAAACATGTTTATGGCTTTATCTTATAGAACTCAAGGTCCCCGTGCTGGGAAAACAGGTTTTGCAGCTGTTTGAGCTAAGATTTCCAAATTATTCACATAATGAAAACCTATACTTTGCTTCGGTCGAGTTCCCCATTCAAATGCATGTAACAGTGAGAAACGCACTGTCTTGGCGAAATAAAGCGTTTTTGTACAACTTCATATAAATAGCTGTAACTTTTGATAGAAGACTCAGACAAACATGTTTATGGCTTTATCTTATAGAACTCAAGGTCCCCGTGCTGGGAAACCAGGATTTGCAGCTGTTTGAGCTAAGACTTTCAAGTTATACACATAATGAAACCTATACTTTGTTTCGGGCGAGTTCCCCATTCAAATGCATGCAACAGTGAGAAACGCACTGTCTTGGCGAAATAAAGCGTTTTTGTACAACTTCATATAAATAGCTGTAACTTTTGATAGAAGACTCAGACAAACATGTTTATGGCTTTATCTTATAGAACTCAAGGTCCCCGTGCTGGGAAAACAGGTTTTGTAGCTGTTTGAGCCAAGACTTTCAAGTTATACACATAATGAAACCTATACTTTGTTTCGGGCGAGTTCCCCATTCAAATGCATGTAACAGTGAGAAACGCACTGTCTTCACGAAAGAAAGCGTTTTTGTACAACAACATATAAATAGCTGTAACTTTTGATAGAAGACTCAGACAAACATGTTTATGGCTTTATCTTATAGAACTCAAGGTCCCCGTGCTGGGAAAACAGGTTTTGCAGCTGTTTGAGCTAAGATTTCCAAATTATTCACATAATGAAAACCTATACTTTGCTTCGGTCGAGTTCCCCATTCAAATGCATGTAACAGTGAGAAACGCACTGTCTTGGCGAAATAAAGCGTTTTTGTACAACTTCATATAAATAGCTGTAACTTTTGATAGAAGACTCAGACAAACATGTTTATGGCTTTATCTTATAGAACTCAAGGTCCCCGTGCTGGGCAAACAGGATTTGCAGCTGTTTGAGCTAAGACTTTCAAGTTATACACATAATGAAACCTATACTTTGTTTCGGGCGAGTTCCCCATTCAAATGCATGCAACAGTGAGAAACGCACTGTCTTGGCGAAATAAAGCGTTTTTGTACAACTTCATATAAATAGCTGTAACTTTTGATAGAAGACTCAGACAAACATGTTTATGGCTTTATCTTATAGAACTCAAGGTCCCCGTGCTGGGAAAACAGGTTTTGCAGCTGTTTGAGCTAAGATTTCCAAATTATTCACATAATGAAAACCTATACTTTGTTTCGGTCGAGTTCCCCATTCAAATGCATGTAACAGTGAGAAACGCACTGTCTTGGCGAAATAAAGCGTTTTTGTACAACTTTATATAAATAGCTGTAACTTTTGATAGAAGACTCAGACAAACATGTTTATGGCTTTATCTTATAGAACTCAAGGTCCCCGTGCTGGGAAAACAGGATTTGTAGCTGTTTGAGCTAAGATTTCCAAGTTATACACATAATGAAAACCTATACTTTGTTTCGGTCGAGTTCCCCATTCAAATGCATGTAACAGTGAGAAACGCACTGTCTTCACGAAAGAAAGCGTTTTTGTACAACAACATATAAATAGCTGTAACTTTTGATAGAAGACTCAGACAAACATGTTTATGGCTTTATCTTATAGAACTCAAGGTCCCCGTGCTGGGAAAACAGGTTTTGCAGCTGTTTGAGCTAAGATTTCCAAATTATTCACATAATGAAAACCTATACTTTGCTTCGGTCGAGTTCCCCATTCAAATGCATGTAACAGTGAGAAACGCACTGTCTTGGCGAAATAAAGCGTTTTTGTACAACTTCATATAAATAGCTGTAACTTTTGATAGAAGACTCAGACAAACATGTTTATGGCTTTATCTTATAGAACTCAAGGTCCCCGTGCTGGGAAACCAGGATTTGCAGCTGTTTGAGCTAAGACTTTCAAGTTATACACATAATGAAACCTATACTTTGTTTCGGGCGAGTTCCCCATTCAAATGCATGCAACAGTGAGAAACGCACTGTCTTGGCGAAATAAAGCGTTTTTGTACAACTTCATATAAATAGCTGTAACTTTTGATAGAAGACTCAGACAAACATGTTTATGGCTTTATCTTATAGAACTCAAGGTCCCCGTGCTGGGAAAACAGGTTTTGTAGCTGTTTGAGCCAAGACTTTCAAGTTATACACATAATGAAACCTATACTTTGTTTCGGGCGAGTTCCCCATTCAAATGCATGTAACAGTGAGAAACGCACTGTCTTCACGAAAGAAAGCGTTTTTGTACAACTTCATATAAATAGCTGTAACTTTTGATAGAAGACTCAGACAAACATGTTTATGGCTTTATCTTATAGAACTCAAGGTCCCCGTGCTGGGAAAACAGGTTTTGCAGCTGTTTGAGCTAAGATTTCCAAATTATTCACATAATGAAAACCTATACTTTGCTTCGGTCGAGTTCCCCATTCAAATGCATGTAACAGTGAGAAACGCACTGTCTTGGCGAAATAAAGCGTTTTTGTACAACTTCATATAAATAGCTGTAACTTTTGATAGAAGACTCAGACAAACATGTTTATGGCTTTATCTTATAGAACTCAAGGTCCCCGTGCTGGGCAAACAGGATTTGCAGCTGTTTGAGCTAAGACTTTCAAGTTATACACATAATGAAACCTATACTTTGTTTCGGGCGAGTTCCCCATTCAAATGCATGCAACAGTGAGAAACGCACTGTCTTGGCGAAATAAAGCGTTTTTGTACAACTTCATATAAATAGCTGTAACTTTTGATAGAAGACTCAGACAAACATGTTTATGGCTTTATCTTATAGAACTCAAGGTCCCCGTGCTGGGAAAACAGGATTTGCAGCTGTTTGAGCTAAGACTTTCAAGTTATACACATAATGAAACCTATACTTTGTTTCGGGCGAGTTCCCCATTCAAATGCATGCAACAGTGAGAAACGCACTGTCTTGGCGAAATAAAGCGTTTTTGTACAACTTTATATAAATAGCTGTAACTTTTGATAGAAGACTCAGACAAACATGTTTATGGCTTTATCTTATAGAACTCAAGGTCCCCGTGCTGGGAAAACAGGATTTGCAGCTGTTTGAGCTAAGACTTTCAAGTTATACACATAATGAAAACCTATACTTTGTTTCGGTCGAGATCCCCTTTCAAATGCATGTAACAGTGAGAAACGCACTGTCTTGGCGAAATAAAGCGTTTTTGTACAACTTCATATAAATAGCTGTAACTTTTGATAGAAGACTCAGACAAACATGTTTATGGCTTTATCTTATAGAACTCAAGGTCCCGGTGCTGGGCAAACAGGATTTGCAGCTGTTTGAGCTAAGATTTTCAAGTTATACACATAATGAAAACCTATACTTTGTTTCGGTCGAGTTCCCCATTCAAATGCATGTAACAGTGAGAAACGCACTGTCTTCACGAAAGAAAGCGTTTTTGTACAACTTCATATAAATAGCTGTAACTTTTGATAGAAGACTCAGACAAACATGTTTATGGCTTTATCTTATAGAACTCAAGGTCCCCGTGCTGGAAAAACAGGATTTGTAGCTGTTTGAGCTAAGATTTCCAAGTTATACACATAATGAAAACCTATACTTTGTTTCGGTCGAGTTCCCCATTCAAATGCATGTAACAGTGAGAAACGCACTGTCTTGGCGAAATAAAGCGTTTTTGTACAACTTTATATAAATAGCTGTAACTTTTGATAGAAGACTCAGACAAACATGTTTATGGCTTTATCTTATAGAACTCAAGGTCCCCGTGCTGGGAAAACAGGATTTGCAGCTGTTTGAGCTAAGACTTTCAAGTTATACACATAATGAAACCTATACTTTGTTTCGGTCGAGTTCCCCATTCAAATGCATGTAACAGTGAGAAACGCACTGTCTTCACGAAATAAAGCGTTTTTGTACAACTTTATATAAATAGCTGTAACTTTTGATAGAAGACTCAGACAAACATGTTTATGGCTTTATCTTATAGAACTCAAGGTCCCCGTGCTGGGAAAACAGGATTTGCAGCTGTTTGAGCTAAGACTTTCAAGTTATACACATAATGAAACCTATACTTTGTTTCGGGCGAGTTCCCCATTCAAATGCATGCAACAGTGAGAAACGCACTGTCTTGACGAAATAAAGCGTTTTTGTACAACTTTATATAAATAGCTGTAACTTTTGATAGAAGACTCAGACAAACATGTTTATGGCTTTATCTTATAGAACTCAAGGTCCCCGTGCTGGGAAAACAGGATTTGCAGCTGTTTGAGCTAAGATTTTCAAGTTATACACATAATGAAAACCTATACTTTGTTTCGGTCGAGTTCCCCATTCAAATGCATGTAACAGTGAGAAACGCACTGTCTTCACGAAAGAAAGCGTTTTTGTACAACTTCATATAAATAGCTGTAACTTTTGATAGAAGACTCAGACAAACATGTTTATGGCTTTATCTTATAGAACTCAAGGTCCCCGTGCTGGGAAAACAGGATTTGCAGCTGTTTGAGCTAAGATTTCCAAGTTATACACATAATGAAAACCTATACTTTGTTTCGGTCGAGTTCCCCATTCAAATGCATGTAACAGTGAGAAACGCACTGTCTTGGCGAAATAAAGCGTTTTTGTACAACTTTATATAAATAGCTGTAACTTTTGATAGAAGACTCAGACAAACATGTTTATGGCTTTATCTTATAGAACTCAAGGTCCCCGTGCTGGGAAAACAGGATTTGCAGCTGTTTGAGCTAAGACTTTCAAGTTATACACATAATGAAACCTATACTTTGTTTCGGGCGAGTTCCCCATTCAAATGCATGCAACAGTGAGAAACGCACTGTCTTGGCGAAATAAAGCGTTTTTGTACAACTTTATATAAATAGCTGTAACTTTTGATAGAAGACTCAGACAAACATGTTTATGGCTTTATCTTATAGAACTCAAGGTCCCCGTGCTGGGAAACCAGGATTTGCAGCTGTTTGAGCTAAGACTTTCAAGTTATACACATAATGAAACCTATACTTTGTTTCGGTCGAGTTCCCCATTCAAATGCATGCAACAGTGAGAAACGCACTGTCTTGGCGAAATAAAGCGTTTTTGTACAACTTTATATAAATAGCTGTAACTTTTGATAGAAGACTCAGACAAACATGTTTATGGCTTTATCTTATAGAACTCAAGGTCCCCGTGCTGGAAAAACAGGTTTTGCAGCTGTTTGAGCTAAGATTTCCAAATTATTCACATAATGAAAACCTATAATTTGCTTCGGTCGAGTTCCCCATTCAAATGCATGTAACAGTGAGAAACACACTGTCTTGGCGAAATAAAGCGTTTTTGAACAACTTCATATAAATCGCTGTAACTTTTGATAGAAGACTCAGACAAACATGTTTATGGCTTTATCTTATAGAACTCAAGGTCCCCGTGCTGGGAAACCAGGATTTGCAGCTGTTTGAGCTAAGACTTTCAAGTTATACACATAATGAAACCTATACTTTGTTTCGGGCGAGTTCCCCATTCAAATGCATGCAACAGTGAGAAACGCACTGTCTTGGCGAAATAAAGCGTTTTTGTACAACTTCATATAAATAGCTGTAACTTTTGATAGAAGACTCAGACAAACATGTTTATGGCTTTATCTTATAGAACTCAAGGTCCCCGTGCTGGGAAAACAGGTTTTGTAGCTGTTTGAGCCAAGACTTTCAAGTTATACACATAATGAAACCTATACTTTGTTTCGGGCGAGTTCCCCATTCAAATGCATGTAACAGTGAGAAACGCACTGTCTTCACGAAAGAAAGCGTTTTTGTACAACAACATATAAATAGCTGTAACTTTTGATAGAAGACTCAGACAAACATGTTTATGGCTTTATCTTATAGAACTCAAGGTCCCCGTGCTGGGAAAACAGGATTTGCAGCTGTTTGAGCTAAGACTTTCAAGTTATACACATAATGAAAACCTATACTTTGTTTCGGTCGAGATCCCCTTTCAAATACATGTAACAGTGAGAAACGCACTGTCTTGGCGAAATAAAGCGTTTTTGTACAACTTCATATAAATAGCTGTAACTTTTGATAGAAGACTCAGACAAACATGTTTATGGCTTTATCTTATAGAACTCAAGGTCCCGGTGCTGGGCAAACAGGATTTGCAGCTGTTTGAGCTAAGATTTTCAAGTTATACACATAATGAAAACCTATACTTTGTTTCGGTCGAGTTCCCCATTCAAATGCATGTAACAGTGAGAAACGCACTGTCTTCACGAAAGAAAGCGTTTTTGTACAACTTCATATAAATAGCTGTAACTTTTGATAGAAGACTCAGACAAACATGTTTATGGCTTTATCTTATAGAACTCAAGGTCCCCGTGCTGGAAAAACAGGATTTGTAGCTGTTTGAGCTAAGATTTCCAAGTTATACACATAATGAAAACCTATACTTTGTTTCGGTCGAGTTCCCCATTCAAATGCATGTAACAGTGAGAAACGCACTGTCTTGGCGAAATAAAGCGTTTTTGTACAACTTTATATAAATAGCTGTAACTTTTGATAGAAGACTCAGACAAACATGTTTATGGCTTTATCTTATAGAACTCAAGGTCCCCGTGCTGGGAAAACAGGATTTGCAGCTGTTTGAGCTAAGACTTTCAAGTTATACACATAATGAAACCTATACTTTGTTTCGGTCGAGTTCCCCATTCAAATGCATGTAACAGTGAGAAACGCACTGTCTTCACGAAATAAAGCGTTTTTGTACAACTTTATATAAATAGCTGTAACTTTTGATAGAAGACTCAGACAAACATGTTTATGGCTTTATCTTATAGAACTCAAGGTCCCCGTGCTGGGAAAACAGGATTTGCAGCTGTTTGAGCTAAGACTTTCAAGTTATACACATAATGAAACCTATACTTTGTTTCGGGCGAGTTCCCCATTCAAATGCATGCAACAGTGAGAAACGCACTGTCTTGACGAAATAAAGCGTTTTTGTACAACTTTATATAAATAGCTGTAACTTTTGATAGAAGACTCAGACAAACATGTTTATGGCTTTATCTTATAGAACTCAAGGTCCCCGTGCTGGGAAAACAGGATTTGCAGCTGTTTGAGCTAAGATTTTCAAGTTATACACATAATGAAAACCTATACTTTGTTTCGGTCGAGTTCCCCATTCAAATGCATGTAACAGTGAGAAACGCACTGTCTTCACGAAAGAAAGCGTTTTTGTACAACTTCATATAAATAGCTGTAACTTTTGATAGAAGACTCAGACAAACATGTTTATGGCTTTATCTTATAGAACTCAAGGTCCCCGTGCTGGGAAAACAGGATTTGCAGCTGTTTGAGCTAAGATTTCCAAGTTATACACATAATGAAAACCTATACTTTGTTTCGGTCGAGTTCCCCATTCAAATGCATGTAACAGTGAGAAACGCACTGTCTTGGCGAAATAAAGCGTTTTTGTACAACTTTATATAAATAGCTGTAACTTTTGATAGAAGACTCAGACAAACATGTTTATGGCTTTATCTTATAGAACTCAAGGTCCCCGTGCTGGGAAAACAGGATTTGCAGCTGTTTGAGCTAAGACTTTCAAGTTATACACATAATGAAACCTATACTTTGTTTCGGGCGAGTTCCCCATTCAAATGCATGCAACAGTGAGAAACGCACTGTCTTGGCGAAATAAAGCGTTTTTGTACAACTTTATATAAATAGCTGTAACTTTTGATAGAAGACTCAGACAAACATGTTTATGGCTTTATCTTATAGAACTCAAGGTCCCCGTGCTGGGAAACCAGGATTTGCAGCTGTTTGAGCTAAGACTTTCAAGTTATACACATAATGAAACCTATACTTTGTTTCGGTCGAGTTCCCCATTCAAATGCATGCAACAGTGAGAAACGCACTGTCTTGGCGAAATAAAGCGTTTTTGTACAACTTTATATAAATAGCTGTAACTTTTGATAGAAGACTCAGACAAACATGTTTATGGCTTTATCTTATAGAACTCAAGGTCCCCGTGCTGGGAAAACAGGTTTTGCAGCTGTTTGAGCTAAGATTTCCAAATTATTCACATAATGAAAACCTATAATTTGCTTCGGTCGAGTTCCCCATTCAAATGCATGTAACAGTGAGAAACACACTGTCTTGGCGAAATAAAGCGTTTTTGAACAACTTCATATAAATCGCTGTAACTTTTGATAGAAGACTCAGACAAACATGTTTATGGCTTTATCTTATAGAACTCAAGGTCCCCGTGCTGGGAAACCAGGATTTGCAGCTGTTTGAGCTAAGACTTTCAAGTTATACACATAATGAAACCTATACTTTGTTTCGGGCGAGTTCCCCATTCAAATGCATGCAACAGTGAGAAACGCACTGTCTTGGCGAAATAAAGCGTTTTTGTACAACTTCATATAAATAGCTGTAACTTTTGATAGAAGACTCAGACAAACATGTTTATGGCTTTATCTTATAGAACTCAAGGTCCCCGTGCTGGGAAAACAGGTTTTGTAGCTGTTTGAGCCAAGACTTTCAAGTTATACACATAATGAAACCTATACTTTGTTTCGGGCGAGTTCCCCATTCAAATGCATGTAACAGTGAGAAACGCACTGTCTTCACGAAAGAAAGCGTTTTTGTACAACAACATATAAATAGCTGTAACTTTTGATAGAAGACTCAGACAAACATGTTTATGGCTTTATCTTATAGAACTCAAGGTCCCCGTGCTGGGAAAACAGGTTTTGCAGCTGTTTGAGCTAAGATTTCCAAATTATTCACATAATGAAAACCTATACTTTGCTTCGGTCGAGTTCCCCATTCAAATGCATGTAACAGTGAGAAACGCACTGTCTTGGCGAAATAAAGCGTTTTTGTACAACTTCATATAAATAGCTGTAACTTTTGATAGAAGACTCAGACAAACATGTTTATGGCTTTATCTTATAGAACTCAAGGTCCCCGTGCTGGGCAAACAGGATTTGCAGCTGTTTGAGCTAAGACTTTCAAGTTATACACATAATGAAACCTATACTTTGTTTCGGGCGAGTTCCCCATTCAAATGCATGCAACAGTGAGAAACGCACTGTCTTGGCGAAATAAAGCGTTTTTG
This sequence comes from Diplotaxodon limnothrissa, assembly GCF_057381915.1. Lineage (NCBI taxonomy): Eukaryota > Metazoa > Chordata > Actinopteri > Cichliformes > Cichlidae > Diplotaxodon > Diplotaxodon limnothrissa. The sequence continues at coordinate 36,367,443 of NC_140596.1, forward strand.
TACAACTTCATATAAATAGCTGTAACTTTTGATAGAAGACTCAGACAAACATGTTTATGGCTTTATCTTATAGAACTCAAGGTCCCCGTGCTGGGAAAACAGGTTTTGTAGCTGTTTGAGCTAAGATTTCCAAATTATTCACATAATGAAAACCTATACTTTGTTTCGGTCGAGTTCCCCATTCAAATGCATGTAACAGTGAGAAACGCACTGTCTTGGCGAAATAAAGCGTTTTTGTACAACAACATATAAATAGCTGTAACTTTTGATAGAAGACTCAGACAAACATGTTTATGGCTTTATCTTATAGAACTCAAGGTCCCCGTGCTGGGAAAACAGGTTTTGCAGCTGTTTGAGCTAAGATTTCCAAATTATTCACATAATGAAAACCTATACTTTGCTTCGGTCGAGTTCCCCATTCAAATGCATGTAACAGTGAGAAACGCACTGTCTTGGCGAAATAAAGCGTTTTTGTACAACTTCATATAAATAGCTGTAACTTTTGATAGAAGACTCAGACAAACATGTTTATGGCTTTATCTTATAGAACTCAAGGTCCCCGTGCTGGGCAAACAGGATTTGCAGCTGTTTGAGCTAAGACTTTCAAGTTATACACATAATGAAACCTATACTTTGTTTCGGGCGAGTTCCCCATTCAAATGCATGCAACAGTGAGAAACGCACTGTCTTGGCGAAATAAAGCGTTTTTGTACAACTTCATATAAATAGCTGTAACTTTTGATAGAAGACTCAGACAAACATGTTTATGGCTTTATCTTATAGAACTCAAGGTCCCCGTGCTGGGAAAACAGGTTTTGTAGCTGTTTGAGCTAAGATTTCCAAATTATTCACATAATGAAAACCTATACTTTGTTTCGGTCGAGTTCCCCATTCAAATGCATGTAACAGTGAGAAACGCACTGTCTTGGCGAAATAAAGCGTTTTTGTACAACTTTATATAAATAGCTGTAACTTTTGATAGAAGACTCAGACAAACATGTTTATGGTTTTATCTTATAGAACTCAAGGTCCCCGTGCTGGGAAAACAGGATTTGCAGCTGTTTGAGCCAAGACTTTCAAGTTATACACATAATGAAACCTATACTTTGTTTCGGGCGAGTTCCCCATTCAAATGCATGTAACAGTGAGAAACGCACTGTCTTCACGAAAGAAAGCGTTTTTGTACAACAACATATAAATAGCTGTAACTTTTGATAGAAGACTCAGACAAACATGTTTATGGCTTTATCTTATAGAACTCAAGGTCCCCGTGCTGGGAAAACAGGATTTGCAGCTGTTTGAGCTAAGACTTTCAAGTTATACACATAATGAAACCTATACTTTGTTTCGGGCGAGTTCCCCATTCAAATGCATGCAACAGTGAGAAACGCACTGTCTTGGCGAAATAAAGCGTTTTTGTACAACTTCATATAAATAGCTGTAACTTTTGATAGAAGACTCAGACAAACATGTTCATGGCTTTATCTTATAGAACTCAAGGTCCCCGTGCTGGGAAAACAGGATTTGCAGCTGTTTGAGCTAAGACTTTCAAGTTATACACATAATGAAACCTATACTTTGTTTCGGGCGAGTTCCCCATTCAAATGCATGCAACAGTGAGAAACGCACTGTCTTGGCGAAATAAAGCGTTTTTGTACAACTTTATATAAATAGCTGTAACTTTTGATAGAAGACTCAGACAAACATGTTTATGGCTTTATCTTATAGAACTCAAGGTCCCCGTGCTGGGAAAACAGGATTTGCAGCTGTTTGAGCTAAGACTTTCAAGTTATACACATAATGAAAACCTATACTTTGTTTCGGTCGAGATCCCCTTTCAAATACATGTAACAGTGAGAAACGCACTGTCTTGGCGAAATAAAGCGTTTTTGTACAACTTCATATAAATAGCTGTAACTTTTGATAGAAGACTCAGACAAACATGTTTATGGCTTTATCTTATAGAACTCAAGGTCCCGGTGCTGGGCAAACAGGATTTGCAGCTGTTTGAGCTAAGATTTTCAAGTTATACACATAATGAAAACCTATACTTTGTTTCGGTCGAGTTCCCCATTCAAATGCATGTAACAGTGAGAAACGCACTGTCTTCACGAAAGAAAGCGTTTTTGTACAACTTCATATAAATAGCTGTAACTTTTGATAGAAGACTCAGACAAACATGTTTATGGCTTTATCTTATAGAACTCAAGGTCCCCGTGCTGGAAAAACAGGATTTGTAGCTGTTTGAGCTAAGATTTCCAAGTTATACACATAATGAAAACCTATACTTTGTTTCGGTCGAGTTCCCCATTCAAATGCATGTAACAGTGAGAAACGCACTGTCTTGGCGAAATAAAGCGTTTTTGTACAACTTTATATAAATAGCTGTAACTTTTGATAGACGACTCAGACAAACATGTTTATGGCTTTATCTTATAGAACTCAAGGTCCCCGTGCTGGGAAAACAGGATTTGCAGCTGTTTGAGCTAAGACTTTCAAGTTATACACATAATGAAACCTATACTTTGTTTCGGTCGAGTTCCCCATTCAAATGCATGTAACAGTGAGAAACGCACTGTCTTCACGAAATAAAGCGTTTTTGTACAACTTTATATAAATAGCTGTAACTTTTGATAGAAGACTCAGACAAACATGTTCATGGCTTTATCTTATAGAACTCAAGGTCCCCGTGCTGGGAAAACAGGATTTGCAGCTGTTTGAGCTAAGACTTTCAAGTTATACACATAATGAAACCTATACTTTGTTTCGGGCGAGTTCCCCATTCAAATGCATGCAACAGTGAGAAACGCACTGTCTTGGCGAAATAAAGCGTTTTTGTACAACTTTATATAAATAGCTGTAACTTTTGATAGAAGACTCAGACAAACATGTTTATGGCTTTATCTTATAGAACTCAAGGTCCCCGTGCTGGGAAAACAGGATTTGCAGCTGTTTGAGCTAAGACTTTCAAGTTATACACATAATGAAAACCTATACTTTGTTTCGGTCGAGATCCCCTTTCAAATACATGTAACAGTGAGAAACGCACTGTCTTGGCGAAATAAAGCGTTTTTGTACAACTTCATATAAATAGCTGTAACTTTTGATAGAAGACTCAGACAAACATGTTTATGGCTTTATCTTATAGAACTCAAGGTCCCGGTGCTGGGCAAACAGGATTTGCAGCTGTTTGAGCTAAGATTTTCAAGTTATACACATAATGAAAACCTATACTTTGTTTCGGTCGAGTTCCCCATTCAAATGCATGTAACAGTGAGAAACGCACTGTCTTCACGAAAGAAAGCGTTTTTGTACAACTTCATATAAATAGCTGTAACTTTTGATAGAAGACTCAGACAAACATGTTTATGGCTTTATCTTATAGAACTCAAGGTCCCCGTGCTGGAAAAACAGGATTTGTAGCTGTTTGAGCTAAGATTTCCAAGTTATACACATAATGAAAACCTATACTTTGTTTCGGTCGAGTTCCCCATTCAAATGCATGTAACAGTGAGAAACGCACTGTCTTGGCGAAATAAAGCGTTTTTGTACAACTTTATATAAATAGCTGTAACTTTTGATAGAAGACTCAGACAAACATGTTTATGGCTTTATCTTATAGAACTCAAGGTCCCCGTGCTGGGAAAACAGGATTTGCAGCTGTTTGAGCTAAGACTTTCAAGTTATACACATAATGAAACCTATACTTTGTTTCGGTCGAGTTCCCCATTCAAATGCATGTAACAGTGAGAAACGCACTGTCTTCACGAAATAAAGCGTTTTTGTACAACTTTATATAAATAGCTGTAACTTTTGATAGAAGACTCAGACAAACATGTTTATGGCTTTATCTTATAGAACTCAAGGTCCCCGTGCTGGGAAAACAGGATTTGCAGCTGTTTGAGCTAAGACTTTCAAGTTATACACATAATGAAACCTATACTTTGTTTCGGGCGAGTTCCCCATTCAAATGCATGCAACAGTGAGAAACGCACTGTCTTGACGAAATAAAGCGTTTTTGTACAACTTTATATAAATAGCTGTAACTTTTGATAGAAGACTCAGACAAACATGTTTATGGCTTTATCTTATAGAACTCAAGGTCCCCGTGCTGGGAAAACAGGATTTGCAGCTGTTTGAGCTAAGATTTTCAAGTTATACACATAATGAAAACCTATACTTTGTTTCGGTCGAGTTCCCCATTCAAATGCATGCAACAGTGAGAAACGCACTGTCTTGGCGAAATAAAGCGTTTTTGTACAACTTTATATAAATAGCTGTAACTTTTGATAGAAGACTCAGACAAACATGTTTATGGCTTTATCTTATAGAACTCAAGGTCCCCGTGCTGGGAAAACAGGATTTGCAGCTGTTTGAGCTAAGACTTTCAAGTTATACACATAATGAAACCTATACTTTGTTTCGGGCGAGTTCCCCATTCAAATGCATGCAACAGTGAGAAACGCACTGTCTTGGCGAAATAAAGCGTTTTTGTACAACTTTATATAAATAGCTGTAACTTTTGATAGAAGACTCAGACAAACATGTTTATGGCTTTATCTTATAGAACTCAAGGTCCCCGTGCTGGGAAAACAGGATTTGCAGCTGTTTGAGCTAAGACTTTCAAGTTATACACATAATGAAACCTATACTTTGTTTCGGGCGAGTTCCCCATTCAAATGCATGCAACAGTGAGAAACGCACTGTCTTGACGAAATAAAGCGTTTTTGTACAACTTTATATAAATAGCTGTAACTTTTGATAGAAGACTCAGACAAACATGTTTATGGCTTTATCTTATAGAACTCAAGGTCCCCGTGCTGGGAAAACAGGATTTGCAGCTGTTTGAGCTAAGATTTTCAAGTTATACACATAATGAAAACCTATACTTTGTTTCGGTCGAGTTCCCCATTCAAATGCATGTAACAGTGAGAAACGCACTGTCTTCACGAAAGAAAGCGTTTTTGTACAACTTCATATAAATAGCTGTAACTTTTGATAGAAGACTCAGACAAACATGTTTATGGCTTTATCTTATAGAACTCAAGGTCCCCGTGCTGGGAAAACAGGATTTGCAGCTGTTTGAGCTAAGATTTCCAAGTTATACACATAATGAAAACCTATACTTTGTTTCGGTCGAGTTCCCCATTCAAATGCATGTAACAGTGAGAAACGCACTGTCTTGGCGAAATAAAGCGTTTTTGTACAACTTTATATAAATAGCTGTAACTTTTGATAGAAGACTCAGACAAACATGTTTATGGCTTTATCTTATAGAACTCAAGGTCCCCGTGCTGGGAAAACAGGATTTGCAGCTGTTTGAGCTAAGACTTTCAAGTTATACACATAATGAAACCTATACTTTGTTTCGGGCGAGTTCCCCATTCAAATGCATGCAACAGTGAGAAACGCACTGTCTTGGCGAAATAAAGCGTTTTTGTACAACTTTATATAAATAGCTGTAACTTTTGATAGAAGACTCAGACAAACATGTTTATGGCTTTATCTTATAGAACTCAAGGTCCCCGTGCTGGGAAACCAGGATTTGCAGCTGTTTGAGCTAAGACTTTCAAGTTATACACATAATGAAACCTATACTTTGTTTCGGGCGAGTTCCCCATTCAAATGCATGCAACAGTGAGAAACGCACTGTCTTGGCGAAATAAAGCGTTTTTGTACAACTTCACATAAATAGCTGTAACTTTTGATAGAAGACTCAGACAAACATGTTTATGGCTTTATCTTATAGAACTCAAGGTCCCCGTGCTGGGAAAACAGGATTTGCAGCTGTTTGAGCTAAGATTTTCAAGTTATACACATAATGAAAACCTATACTTTGTTTCGGTCGAGTTCCCCATTCAAATGCATGTAACAGTGAGAAACGCACTGTCTTCACGAAAGAAAGCGTTTTTGTACAACTTCATATAAATAGCTGTAACTTTTGATAGAAGACTCAGACAAACATGTTTATGGCTTTATCTTATAGAACTCAAGGTCCCCGTGCTGGAAAAACAGGATTTGTAGCTGTTTGAGCTAAGATTTCCAAGTTATACACATAATGAAAACCTATACTTTGTTTCGGTCGAGTTCCCCATTCAAATGCATGTAACAGTGAGAAACGCACTGTCTTGGCGAAATAAAGCGTTTTTGTACAACTTTATATAAATAGCTGTAACTTTTGATAGAAGACTCAGACAAACATGTTTATGGCTTTATCTTATAGAACTCAAGGTCCCCGTGCTGGGAAAACAGGATTTGCAGCTGTTTGAGCTAAGACTTTCAAGTTATACACATAATGAAAACCTATACTTTGTTTCGGTCGAGTTCCCCTTTCAAATGCATGTAACAGTGAGAAACGCACTGTCTTGGCGAAATAAAGCGTTTTTGTACAACTTCATATAAATAGCTGTAACTTTTGATAGAAGACTCAGACAAACATGTTTATGGCTTTATCTTATAGAACTCAAGGTCCCCGTGCTGGGAAAACAGGATTTGCAGCTGTTTGAGCTAAGATTTTCAAGTTATACACATAATGAAAACCTATACTTTGTTTCGGTCGAGTTCCCCATTCAAATGCATGTAACAGTGAGAAACGCACTGTCTTGGCGAAATAAAGCGTTTTTGTACAACTTCATATAAATAGCTGTAACTTTTGATAGAAGACTCAGACAAACATGTTTATGGCTTTATCTTATAGAACTCAAGGTCCCCGTGCTGGGAAAACAGGATTTGCAGCTGTTTGAGCTAAGACTTTCAAGTTATACACATAATGAAACCTATACTTTGTTTCGGGCGAGTTCCCCATTCAAATGCATGCAACAGTGAGAAACGCACTGTCTTGGCGAAATAAAGCGTTTTTGTACAACTTCATATAAATAGCTGTAACTTTTGATAGAAGACTCAGACAAACATGTTTATGGCTTTATCTTATAGAACTCAAGGTCCCCGTGCTGGGAAAACAGGTTTTGTAGCTGTTTGAGCTAAGATTTCCAAATTATTCACATAATGAAAACCTATACTTTGTTTCGGTCGAGTTCCCCATTCAAATGCATGTAACAGTGAGAAACGCACTGTCTTGGCGAAATAAAGCGTTTTTGAACAACTTTATATAAATAGCTGTAACTTTTGATAGAAGACTCAGACAAACATGTTTATGGCTTTATCTTATAGAACTCAAGGTCCCCGTGCTGGGAAAACAGGATTTGTAGCTGTTTGAGCTAAGATTTCCAAGTTATACACATAATGAAAACCTATACTTTGTTTCGGTCGAGTTCCCCATTCAAATGCATGTAACAGTGAGAAACGCACTGTCTTGGCGAAATAAAGCGTTTTTGTACAACTTTATATAAATAGCTGTAACTTTTGATAGAAGACTCAGACAAACATGTTTATGGCTTTATATTATAGAACTCAAGGTCCCCGTGCTGGGCAAATAGGATTTGCAGCTGTTTGAGCTAAGATTTTCAAGTTATACACATAATGAAACCTATACTTTGTTTCGGGCGAGTTCCCCATTCAAATGCATGCAACAGTGAGAAACGCACTGTCTTGGCGAAATAAAGCGTTTTTGTACAACTTCACATAAATAGCTGTAACTTTTGATAGAAGACTCAGACAAACATGTTTATGGCTTTATATTATAGAACTCAATATCCCCGTGCTGGGCAAACAGGTTTTGCAGCTGTTTGAGCTAAGATTTTCAAGTTATACACATAATGAAAACCTATACTTTGTTTCGGTCGAGTTCCCCATTCAAATGCATGTAACAGTGAGAAACGCACTGTCTTCACGAAAGAAAGCGTTTTTGTACAACTTCATATAAATAGCTGTAACTTTTGATAGAAGACTCAGACAAACATGTTTATGGCTTTATCTTATAGAACTCAAGGTCCCCGTGCTGGGAAAACAGGATTTGCAGCTGTTTGAGCTAAGACTTTCAAGTTATACACATAATGAAAACCTATACTTTGTTTCGGTCGAGATCCCCTTTCAAATACATGTAACAGTGAGAAACGCACTGTCTTGGCGAAATAAAGCGTTTTTGTACAACTTTATATAAATAGCTGTAACTTTTGATAGAAGACTCAGACAAACATGTTTATGGCTTTATCTTATAGAACTCAAGGTCCCCGTGCTGGGAAAACAGGATTTGCAGCTGTTTGAGCTAAGACTTTCAAGTTATACACATAATGAAACCTATACTTTGTTTCGGGCGAGTTCCCCATTCAAATGCATGCAACAGTGAGAAACGCACTGTCTTGGCGAAATAAAGCGTTTTTGTACAACTTTATATAAATAGCTGTAACTTTTGATAGAAGACTCAGACAAACATGTTTATGGCTTTATCTTATAGAACTCAAGGTCCCCGTGCTGGGAAAACAGGATTTGCAGCTGTTTGAGCTAAGACTTTCAAGTTATACACATAATGAAAACCTATACTTTGTTTCGGTCGAGATCCCCTTTCAAATACATGTAACAGTGAGAAACGCACTGTCTTGGCGAAATAAAGCGTTTTTGTACAACTTCATATAAATAGCTGTAACTTTTGATAGAAGACTCAGACAAACATGTTTATGGCTTTATCTTATAGAACTCAAGGTCCCGGTGCTGGGAAAACAGGATTTGCAGCTGTTTGAGCTAAGATTTTCAAGTTATACACATAATGAAAACCTATACTTTGTTTCGGTCGAGTTCCCCATTCAAATGCATGTAACAGTGAGAAACGCACTGTCTTCACGAAAGAAAGCGTTTTTGTACAACTTCATATAAATAGCTGTAACTTTTGATAGAAGACTCAGACAAACATGTTTATGGCTTTATCTTATAGAACTCAAGGTCCCCGTGCTGGGAAAACAGGATTTGCAGCTGTTTGAGCTAAGATTTCCAAGTTATACACATAATGAAAACCTATACTTTGTTTCGGTCGAGTTCCCCATTCAAATGCATGTAACAGTGAGAAACGCACTGTCTTGGCGAAATAAAGCGTTTTTGTACAACTTTATATAAATAGCTGTAACTTTTGATAGAAGACTCAGACAAACATGTTTATGGCTTTATCTTATAGAACTCAAGGTCCCCGTGCTGGGAAAACAGGATTTGCAGCTGTTTGAGCTAAGACTTTCAAGTTATACACATAATGAAACCTATACTTTGTTTCGGGCGAGTTCCCCATTCAAATGCATGCAACAGTGAGAAACGCACTGTCTTCACGAAAGAAAGCGTTTTTGTACAACTTCATATAAATAGCTGTAACTTTTGATAGAAGACTCAGACAAACATGTTTATGGCTTTATCTTATAGAACTCAAGGTCCCCGTGCTGGGAAAACAGGATTTGCAGCTGTTTGAGCTAAGATTTCCAAGTTATACACATAATGAAAACCTATACTTTGTTTCGGTCGAGTTCCCCATTCAAATGCATGTAACAGTGAGAAACGCACTGTCTTGGCGAAATAAAGCGTTTTTGTACAACTTTATATAAATAGCTGTAACTTTTGATAGAAGACTCAGACAAACATGTTTATGGCTTTATCTTATAGAACTCAAGGTCCCCGTGCTGGGAAAACAGGATTTGCAGCTGTTTGAGCTAAGACTTTCAAGTTATACACATAATGAAACCTATACTTTGTTTCGGGCGAGTTCCCCATTCAAATGCATGCAACAGTGAGAAACGCACTGTCTTGGCGAAATAAAGCGTTTTTGTACAACTTTATATAAATAGCTGTAACTTTTGATAGAAGACTCAGACAAACATGTTTATGGCTTTATCTTATAGAACTCAAGGTCCCCGTGCTGGGAAACCAGGATTTGCAGCTGTTTGAGCTAAGACTTTCAAGTTATACACATAATGAAACCTATACTTTGTTTCGGGCGAGTTCCCCATTCAAATGCATGCAACAGTGAGAAACGCACTGTCTTGGCGAAATAAAGCGTTTTTGTACAACTTCACATAAATAGCTGTAACTTTTGATAGAAGACTCAGACAAACATGTTTATGGCTTTATCTTATAGAACTCAAGGTCCCCGTGCTGGGAAAACAGGATTTGCAGCTGTTTGAGCTAAGATTTTCAAGTTATACACATAATGAAAACCTATACTTTGTTTCGGTCGAGTTCCCCATTCAAATGCATGTAACAGTGAGAAACGCACTGTCTTCACGAAATAAAGCGTTTTTGTACAACTTTATATAAATAGCTGTAACTTTTGATAGAAGACTCAGACAAACATGTTTATGGCTTTATCTTATAGAACTCAAGGTCCCCGTGCTGGGAAAACAGGATTTGCAGCTGTTTGAGCTAAGATTTTCAAGTTATACACATAATGAAAACCTATACTTTGTTTCGGTCGAGTTCCCCATTCAAATGCATGTAACAGTGAGAAACGCACTGTCTTCACGAAAGAAAGCGTTTTTGTACAACTTCATATAAATAGCTGTAACTTTTGATAGAAGACTCAGACAAACATGTTTATGGCTTTATCTTATAGAACTCAAGGTCCCCGTGCTGGAAAAACAGGATTTGTAGCTGTTTGAGCTAAGATTTTCAAGTTATACACATAATGAAACCTATACTTTGTTTCGGGCGAGTTCCCCATTCAAATGCATGCAACAGTGAGAAACGCACTGTCTTGGCGAAATAAAGCGTTTTTGTACAACTTTATATAAATAGCTGTAACTTTTGATAGAAGACTCAGACAAACATGTTTATGGCTTTATCTTATAGAACTCAAGGTCCCCGTGCTGGGAAAACAGGATTTGCAGCTGTTTGAGCTAAGACTTTCAAGTTATACACATAATGAAACCTATACTTTGTTTCGGGCGAGTTCCCCATTCAAATGCATGCAACAGTGAGAAACGCACTGTCTTGGCGAAATAAAGCGTTTTTGTACAACTTTATATAAATAGCTGTAACTTTTGATAGAAGACTCAGACAAACATGTTTATGGCTTTATCTTATAGAACTCAAGGTCCCCGTGCTGGGAAAACAGCATTTGCAGCTGTTTGAGCTAAGACTTTCAAGTTATACACATAATGAAAACCTATACTTTGTTTCGGTCGAGTTCCCCTTTCAAATGCATGTAACAGTGAGAAACGCACTGTCTTGGCGAAATAAAGCGTTTTTGTACAACTTCATATAAATAGCTGTAACTTTTGATAGAAGACTCAGACAAACATGTTTATGGCTTTATCTTATAGAACTCAAGGTCCCGGTGCTGGGCAAACAGGATTTGCAGCTGTTTGAGCTAAGATTTTCAAGTTATACACATAATGAAAACCTATACTTTGTTTCGGTCGAGTTCCCCATTCAAATGCATGTAACAGTGAGAAACGCACTGTCTTCACGAAAGAAAGCGTTTTTGTACAACTTCATATAAATAGCTGTAACTTTTGATAGAAGACTCAGACAAACATGTTTATGGCTTTATCTTATAGAACTCAAGGTCCCCGTGCTGGGAAAACAGGATTTGCAGCTGTTTGAGCTAAGACTTTCAAGTTATACACATAATGAAACCTATACTTTGTTTCGGGCGAGTTCCCCATTCAAATGCATGTAACAGTGAGAAACGCACTGTCTTGGCGAAATAAAGCGTTTTTGTACAACTTTATATAAATAGCTGTAACTTTTGATAGAAGACTCAGACAAACATGTTTATGGCTTTACCTTATAGAACTCAAGGTCCCCGTGCTGGGAAACCAGGATTTGCAGCTGTTTGAGCTAAGACTTTCAAGTTATACACATAATGAAACCTATACTTTGTTTCGGGCGAGTTCCCCATTCAAATGCATGCAACAGTGAGAAACACACTGTCTTGGCGAAATAAAGCATTTTCGTACAACTTCATTTAAATCGCTGTAACTTTTGATAGAAGACTCAGACAAACATGTTTATGGCTTTATCTTATAGAACTCAAGGTCCCCGTGCTGGGCAAACAGGATTTGCAGCTGTTTGAGCTAAGATTTTCAAGTTATACACATAATGAAACCTATACTTTGTTTCGGGCGAGTTCCCCATTCAAATGCATGCAACAGTGAGAAACGCACTGTCTTGGCGAAATAAAGCGTTTTTGTACAACTTTATATAAATAGCTGTAACTTTTGATAGAAGACTCAGACAAACATGTTTATGGCTTTATCTTATAGAACTCAAGGTCCCCGTGCTGGGAAAACAGGATTTGCAGCTGTTTGAGCTAAGATTTCCAAGTTATACACATAATGAAAACCTATACTTTGTTTCGGTCGAGTTCCCCATTCAAATGCATGTAACAGTGAGAAACGCACTGTCTTGGCGAAATAAAGCGTTTTTGTACAACTTTATATAAATAGCTGTAACTTTTGATAGAAGACTCAGACAAACATGTTTATGGCTTTATCTTATAGAACTCAAGGTCCCCGTGCTGGGAAAACAGGATTTGCAGCTGTTTGAGCTAAGATTTTCAAGTTATACACATAATGAAAACCTATACTTTGTTTCGGTCGAGTTCCCCATTCAAATGCATGTAACAGTGAGAAACGCACTGTCTTCACGAAAGAAAGCGTTTTTGTACAACTTCATATAAATAGCTGTAACTTTTGATAGAAGACTCAGACAAACATGTTTATGGCTTTATCTTATAGAACTCAAGGTCCCCGTGCTGGAAAAACAGGATTTGTAGCTGTTTGAGCTAAGATTTCCAAGTTATACACATAATGAAAACCTATACTTTGTTTCGGTCGAGTTCCCCATTCAAATGCATGTAACAGTGAGAAACGCACTGTCTTGGCGAAATAAAGCGTTTTTGTACAACTTTATATAAATAGCTGTAACTTTTGATAGAAGACTCAGACAAACATGTTTATGGCTTTATCTTATAGAACTCAAGGTCCCCGTGCTGGGAAAACAGGATTTGCAGCTGTTTGAGCTAAGACTTTCAAGTTATACACATAATGAAAACCTATACTTTGTTTCGGTCGAGTTCCCCTTTCAAATGCATGTAACAGTGAGAAACGCACTGTCTTGGCGAAATAAAGCGTTTTTGTACAACTTCATATAAATAGCTGTAACTTTTGATAGAAGACTCAGACAAACATGTTTATGGCTTTATCTTATAGAACTCAAGGTCCCCGTGCTGGGAAAACAGGATTTGCAGCTGTTTGAGCTAAGATTTTCAAGTTATACACATAATGAAAACCTATACTTTGTTTCGGTCGAGTTCCCCATTCAAATGCATGTAACAGTGAGAAACGCACTGTCTTCACGAAATAAAGCGTTTTTGTACAACTTTATATAAATAGCTGTAACTTTTGATAGAAGACTCAGACAAACATGTTTATGGCTTTATCTTATAGAACTCAAGGTCCCCGTGCTGGGAAAACAGGATTTGCAGCTGTTTGAGCTAAGATTTTCAAGTTATACACATAATGAAAACCTATACTTTGTTTCGGTCGAGTTCCCCATTCAAATGCATGTAACAGTGAGAAACGCACTGTCTTCACGAAAGAAAGCGTTTTTGTACAACTTCATATAAATAGCTGTAACTTTTGATAGAAGACTCAGACAAACATGTTTATGGCTTTATCTTATAGAACTCAAGGTCCCCGTGCTGGAAAAACAGGATTTGTAGCTGTTTGAGCTAAGATTTCCAAGTTATACACATAATGAAAACCTATACCTTGTTTCGGTCGAGTTCCCCATTCAAATGCATGTAACAGTGAGAAACGCACTGTCTTGGCGAAATAAAGCGTTTTTGTACAACTTCATATAAATAGCTGTAACTTTTGATAGAAGACTCAGACAAACATGTTTATGGCTTTATCTTATAGAACTCAAGGTCCCCGTGCTGGGAAAACAGGATTTGCAGCTGTTTGAGCTAAGACTTTCAAGTTATACACATAATGAAACCTATACTTTGTTTCGGGCGAGTTCCCCATTCAAATGCATGCAACAGTGAGAAACGCACTGTCTTGGCGAAATAAAGCGTTTTTGTACAACTTTATATAAATAGCTGTAACTTTTGATAGAAGACTCAGACAAACATGTTTATGGCTTTATCTTATAGAACTCAAGGTCCCCGTGCTGGGAAAACAGCATTTGCAGCTGTTTGAGCTAAGACTTTCAAGTTATACACATAATGAAAACCTATACTTTGTTTCGGTCGAGTTCCCCTTTCAAATGCATGTAACAGTGAGAAACGCACTGTCTTGGCGAAATAAAGCGTTTTTGTACAACTTCATATAAATAGCTGTAACTTTTGATAGAAGACTCAGACAAACATGTTTATGGCTTTATCTTATAGAACTCAAGGTCCCCGTGCTGGGAAAACAGGATTTGCAGCTGTTTGAGCTAAGACTTTCAAGTTATACACATAATGAAACCTATACTTTGTTTCGGGCGAGTTCCCCATTCAAATGCATGCAACAGTGAGAAACGCACTGTCTTGGCGAAATAAAGCGTTTTTGTACAACTTTATATAAATAGCTGTAACTTTTGATAGAAGACTCAGACAAACATGTTTATGGCTTTATCTTATAGAACTCAAGGTCCCCGTGCTGGGAAACCAGGATTTGCAGCTGTTTGAGCTAAGACTTTCAAGTTATACACATAATGAAACCTATACTTTGTTTCGGGCGAGTTCCCCATTCAAATGCATGCAACAGTGAGAAACGCACTGTCTTGGCGAAATAAAGCGTTTTTGTACAACTTCACATAAATAGCTGTAACTTTTGATAGAAGACTCAGACAAACATGTTTATGGCTTTATATTATAGAACTCAATATCCCCGTGCTGGGCAAATAGGATTTGCAGCTGTTTGAGCTAAGATTTTCAAGTTATACACATAATGAAAACCTATACTTTGTTTCGGTCGAGTTCCCCATTCAAATGCATGTAACAGTGAGAAACGCACTGTCTTCACGAAATAAAGCGTTTTTGTACAACTTTATATAAATAGCTGTAACTTTTGATAGAAGACTCAGACAAACATGTTTATGGCTTTATCTTATAGAACTCAAGGTCCCCGTGCTGGGAAAACAGGATTTGCAGCTGTTTGAGCTAAGACTTTCAAGTTATACACATAATGAAACCTATACTTTGTTTCGGGCGAGTTCCCCATTCAAATGCATGCAACAGTGAGAAACGCACTGTCTTGACGAAATAAAGCGTTTTTGTACAACTTTATATAAATAGCTGTAACTTTTGATAGAAGACTCAGACAAACATGTTTATGGCTTTATCTTATAGAACTCAAGGTCCCCGTGCTGGGAAAACAGGATTTGCAGCTGTTTGAGCTAAGATTTTCAAGTTATACACATAATGAAAACCTATACTTTGTTTCGGTCGAGTTCCCCATTCAAATGCATGTAACAGTGAGAAACGCACTGTCTTCACGAAAGAAAGCGTTTTTGTACAACTTCATATAAATAGCTGTAACTTTTGATAGAAGACTCAGACAAACATGTTTATGGCTTTATCTTATAGAACTCAAGGTCCCCGTGCTGGGAAAACAGGATTTGCAGCTGTTTGAGCTAAGATTTCCAAGTTATACACATAATGAAAACCTATACTTTGTTTCGGTCGAGTTCCCCATTCAAATGCATGTAACAGTGAGAAACGCACTGTCTTGGCGAAATAAAGCGTTTTTGTACAACTTTATATAAATAGCTGTAACTTTTGATAGAAGACTCAGACAAACATGTTTATGGCTTTATCTTATAGAACTCAAGGTCCCCGTGCTGGGAAAACAGGATTTGCAGCTGTTTGAGCTAAGATTTTCAAGTTATACACATAATGAAAACCTATACTTTGTTTCGGTCGAGTTCCCCATTCAAATGCATGTAACAGTGAGAAACACACTGTCTTGGCGAAATAAAGCATTTTCGTACAACTTCATTTAAATCGCTGTAACTTTTGATAGAAGACTCAGACAAACATGTTTATGGCTTTATCTTATAGAACTCAAGGTCCCCGTGCTGGGAAAACAGGATTT
Source organism: Diplotaxodon limnothrissa (assembly GCF_057381915.1). NCBI lineage: Eukaryota > Metazoa > Chordata > Actinopteri > Cichliformes > Cichlidae > Diplotaxodon > Diplotaxodon limnothrissa. The sequence continues at coordinate 36,383,402 of NC_140596.1, forward strand.
GCAGCTGTTTGAGCTAAGACTTTCAAGTTATACACATAATGAAACCTATACTTTGTTTCGGGCGAGTTCCCCATTCAAATGCATGCAACAGTGAGAAACGCACTGTCTTGGCGAAATAAAGCGTTTTTGTACAACTTCATATAAATAGCTGTAACTTTTGATAGAAGACTCAGACAAACATGTTTATGGCTTTATCTTATAGAACTCAAGGTCCCCGTGCTGGAAAAACAGGATTTGTAGCTGTTTGAGCTAAGATTTCCAAGTTATACACATAATGAAAACCTATACTTTGTTTCGGTCGAGTTCCCCATTCAAATGCATGTAACAGTGAGAAACGCACTGTCTTGGCGAAATAAAGCGTTTTTGTACAACTTTATATAAATAGCTGTAACTTTTGATAGAAGACTCAGACAAACATGTTTATGGCTTTATCTTATAGAACTCAAGGTCCCCGTGCTGGGAAAACAGGATTTGCAGCTGTTTGAGCTAAGACTTTCAAGTTATACACATAATGAAAACCTATACTTTGTTTCGGTCGAGTTCCCCATTCAAATGCATGTAACAGTGAGAAACGCACTGTCTTCACGAAAGAAAGCGTTTTTGTACAACTTCATATAAATAGCTGTAACTTTTGATAGAAGACTCAGACAAACATGTTTATGGCTTTATCTTATAGAACTCAAGGTCCCCGTGCTGGGAAAACAGGATTTGCAGCTGTTTGAGCTAAGACTTTCAAGTTATACACATAATGAAACCTATACTTTGTTTCGGGCGAGTTTCCCATTCAAATGCATGTAACAGTGAGAAACGCACTGTCTTGGCGAAATAAAGCGTTTTTGTACAACTTTATATAAATAGCTGTAACTTTTGATAGAAGACTCAGACAAACATGTTTATGGCTTTATCTTATAGAACTCAAGGTCCCCGTGCTGGGAAAACAGGTTTTGCAGCTGTTTGAGCTAAGATTTCCAAATTATTCACATAATGAAAACCTATACTTTGTTTCGGGCGAGTTCCCCATTCAAATGCATGCAACAGTGAGCAACGCACTGTCTTGGCGAAATAAAGCGTTTTTGTACAACTTTATATAAATAGCTGTAACTTTTGATAGAAGACTCAGACAAACATGTTTATGGCTTTATCTTATAGAACTCAAGGTCCCCGTGCTGGGAAAACAGGATTTGCAGCTGTTTGAGCTAAGACTTTCAAGTTATACACATAATGAAAACCTATACTTTGTTTCGGTCGAGTTCCCCTTTCAAATGCATGTACCAGTGAGAAACGCACTGTCTTGGCGAAATAAAGCGTTTTTGTACAACTTCATATAAATAGCTGTAACTTTTGATAGAAGACTCAGACAAACATGTTTATGGCTTTATCTTATAGAACTCAAGGTCCCCGTGCTGGGAAAACAGGATTTGCAGCTGTTTGAGCTAAGATTTTCAAGTTATACACATAATGAAAACCTATACTTTGTTTCGGTCGAGTTCCCCATTCAAATGCATGTAACAGTGAGAAACGCACTGTCTTCACGAAAGAAAGCGTTTTTGTACAACTTCATATAAATAGCTGTAACTTTTGATAGAAGACTCAGACAAACATGTTTATGGCTTTATCTTATAGAACTCAAGGTCCCCGTGCTGGGCAAACAGGATTTGCAGCTGTTTGAGCTAAGATTTTCAAGTTATACACATAATGAAACCTATACTTTGTTTCGGGCGAGTTCCCCATTCAAATGCATGCAACAGTGAGAAACGCACTGTCTTGGGGAAATAAAGCGTTTTTGTACAACTTTATATAAATAGCTGTAACTTTTGATAGAAGACTCAGACAAACATGTTTATGGCTTTATCTTATAGAACTCAAGGTCCCCGTGCTGGGAAAACAGGATTTGCAGCTGTTTGAGCTAAGACTTTCAAGTTATACACATAATGAAAACCTATACTTTGTTTCGGTCGAGTTCCCCATTCAAATGCATGTAACAGTGAGAAACGCACTGTCTTCACGAAATAAAGCGTTTTTGTACAACTTCATATAAATAGCTGTAACTTTTGATAGAAGACTCAGACAAACATGTTTATGGCTTTATCTTATAGAACTCAAGGTCCCCGTGCTGGGAAAACAGGATTTGCAGCTGTTTGAGCTAAGATTTTCAAGTTATACACATAATGAAACCAATACTTTGTTTCGGGCGAGTTCCCCATTCAAATGCATGCAACAGTGAGAAACGCACTGTCTTGGCGAAATAAAGCGTTTTTGTACAACTTTATATAAATAGCTGTAACTTTTGATAGAAGACTCAGACAAACATGTTTATGGCTTTATCTTATAGAACTCAAGGTCCCCGTGCTGGGAAAACAGGATTTGCAGCTGTTTGAGCTAAGATTTTCAAGTTATACACATAATGAAAACCTATACTTTGTTTCGGTCGAGTTCCCCATTCAAATGCATGTAACAGTGAGAAACACACTGTCTTGGCGAAATAAAGCATTTTCGTACAACTTCATTTAAATCGCTGTAACTTTTGATAGAAGACTCAGACAAACATGTTTATGGCTTTATCTTATAGAACTCAAGGTCCCCGTGCTGGGAAAACAGGATTTGCAGCTGTTTGAGCTAAGATTTTCAAGTTATACACATAATGAAAACCTATACTTTGTTTCGGTCGAGTTCCCCATTCAAATGCATGTAACAGTGAGAAACGCACTGTCTTCACGAAAGAAAGCGTTTTTGTACAACTTCATATAAATAGCTGTAACTTTTGATAGAAGACTCAGACAAACATGTTTATGGCTTTATCTTATAGAACTCAAGGTCCCCGTGCTGGGCAAACAGGATTTGCAGCTGTTTGAGCTAAGATTTTCAAGTTATACACATAATGAAACCTATACTTTGTTTCGGGCGAGTTCCCCATTCAAATGCATGCAACAGTGAGAAACGCACTGTCTTGGCGAAATAAAGCGTTTTTGTACAACTTTATATAAATAGCTGTAACTTTTGATAGAAGACTCAGACAAACATGTTTATGGCTTTATCTTATAGAACTCAAGGTCCCCGTGCTGGGAAAACAGGATTTGCAGCTGTTTGAGCTAAGACTTTCAAGTTATACACATAATGAAACCTATACTTTGTTTCGGGCGAGTTCCCCATTCAAATGCATGTAACAGTGAGAAACGCACTGTCTTGGCGAAATAAAGCGTTTTTGTACAACTTTATATAAATAGCTGTAACTTTTGATAGAAGACTCAGACAAACATGTTTATGGCTTTATATTATAGAACTCAAGGTCCCCGTGCTGGGCAAATAGGATTTGCAGCTGTTTGAGCTAAGATTTTCAAGTTATACACATAATGAAAACCTATACTTTGTTTCGGTCGAGTTCCCCATTCAAATGCATGTAACAGTGAGAAACGCACTGTCTTCACGAAAGAAAGCGTTTTTGTACAACTTCATATAAATAGCTGTAACTTTTGATAGAAGACTCAGACAAACATGTTTATGGCTTTATCTTATAGAACTCAAGGTCCCCGTGCTGGGAAACCAGGATTTGCAGCTGTTTGAGCTAAGACTTTCAAGTTATACACATAATGAAACCTATACTTTGTTTCGGGCGAGTTCCCCATTCAAATGCATGCAACAGTGAGAAACGCACTGTCTTGGCGAAATAAAGCGTTTTTGTACAACTTCATATAAATAGCTGTAACTTTTGATAGAAGACTCAGACAAACATGTTTATGGCTTTATCTTATAGAACTCAAGGTCCCGGTGCTGGGCAAACAGGATTTGCAGCTGTTTGAGCTAAGATTTTCAAGTTATACACATAATGAAAACCTATACTTTGTTTCGGTCGAGTTCCCCATTCAAATGCATGTAACAGTGAGAAACGCACTGTCTTCACGAAAGAAAGCGTTTTTGTACAACTTCATATAAATAGCTGTAACTTTTGATAGAAGACTCAGACAAACATGTTTATGGCTTTATCTTATAGAACTCAAGGTCCCCGTGCTGGAAAAACAGGATTTGTAGCTGTTTGAGCTAAGATTTCCAAGTTATACACATAATGAAAACCTATACTTTGTTTCGGTCGAGTTCCCCATTCAAATGCATGTAACAGTGAGAAACGCACTGTCTTGGCGAAATAAAGCGTTTTTGTACAACTTTATATAAATAGCTGTAACTTTTGATAGAAGACTCAGACAAACATGTTTATGGCTTTATCTTATAGAACTCAAGGTCCCCGTGCTGGGAAAACAGGATTTGCAGCTGTTTGAGCTAAGACTTTCAAGTTATACACATAATGAAAACCTATACTTTGTTTCGGTCGAGTTCCCCATTCAAATGCATGTAACAGTGAGAAACGCACTGTCTTCACGAAAGAAAGCGTTTTTGTACAACTTCATATAAATAGCTGTAACTTTTGATAGAAGACTCAGACAAACATGTTTATGGCTTTATCTTATAGAACTCAAGGTCCCCGTGCTGGGAAAACAGGATTTGCAGCTGTTTGAGCTAAGACTTTCAAGTTATACACATAATGAAACCTATACTTTGTTTCGGGCGAGTTTCCCATTCAAATGCATGTAACAGTGAGAAACGCACTGTCTTGGCGAAATAAAGCGTTTTTGTACAACTTTATATAAATAGCTGTAACTTTTGATAGAAGACTCAGACAAACATGTTTATGGCTTTATCTTATAGAACTCAAGGTCCCCGTGCTGGGAAAACAGGTTTTGCAGCTGTTTGAGCTAAGATTTCCAAATTATTCACATAATGAAAACCTATACTTTGTTTCGGGCGAGTTCCCCATTCAAATGCATGCAACAGTGAGCAACGCACTGTCTTGGCGAAATAAAGCGTTTTTGTACAACTTTATATAAATAGCTGTAACTTTTGATAGAAGACTCAGACAAACATGTTTATGGCTTTATCTTATAGAACTCAAGGTCCCCGTGCTGGGAAAACAGGATTTGCAGCTGTTTGAGCTAAGACTTTCAAGTTATACACATAATGAAAACCTATACTTTGTTTCGGTCGAGTTCCCCTTTCAAATGCATGTACCAGTGAGAAACGCACTGTCTTGGCGAAATAAAGCGTTTTTGTACAACTTCATATAAATAGCTGTAACTTTTGATAGAAGACTCAGACAAACATGTTTATGGCTTTATCTTATAGAACTCAAGGTCCCCGTGCTGGGAAAACAGGATTTGCAGCTGTTTGAGCTAAGATTTTCAAGTTATACACATAATGAAAACCTATACTTTGTTTCGGTCGAGTTCCCCATTCAAATGCATGTAACAGTGAGAAACGCACTGTCTTCACGAAAGAAAGCGTTTTTGTACAACTTCATATAAATAGCTGTAACTTTTGATAGAAGACTCAGACAAACATGTTTATGGCTTTATCTTATAGAACTCAAGGTCCCCGTGCTGGGCAAACAGGATTTGCAGCTGTTTGAGCTAAGATTTTCAAGTTATACACATAATGAAACCTATACTTTGTTTCGGGCGAGTTCCCCATTCAAATGCATGCAACAGTGAGAAACGCACTGTCTTGGGGAAATAAAGCGTTTTTGTACAACTTTATATAAATAGCTGTAACTTTTGATAGAAGACTCAGACAAACATGTTTATGGCTTTATCTTATAGAACTCAAGGTCCCCGTGCTGGGAAAACAGGTTTTGCAGCTGTTTGAGCTAAGATTTCCAAATTATTCACATAATGAAAACCTATACTTTGTTTCGGTCGAGTTCCCCATTCAAATGCATGTAACAGTGAGAAACGCACTGTCTTGGCGAAATAAAGCGTTTTTGTACAACTTTATATAAATAGCTGTAACTTTTGATAGAAGACTCAGACAAACATGTTTATGGCTTTATATTATAGAACTCAAGGTCCCCGTGCTGGGCAAATAGGATTTGCAGCTGTTTGAGCTAAGATTTTCAAGTTATACACATAATGAAAACCTATACTTTGTTTCGGTCGAGTTCCCCATTCAAATGCATGTAACAGTGAGAAACGCACTGTCTTCACGAAAGAAAGCGTTTTTGTACAACTTCATATAAATAGCTGTAACTTTTGATAGAAGACTCAGACAAACATGTTTATGGCTTTATCTTATAGAACTCAAGGTCCCCGTGCTGGGCAAACAGGATTTGCAGCTGTTTGAGCTAAGATTTTCAAGTTATACACATAATGAAACCTATACTTTGTTTCGGGCGAGTTCCCCATTCAAATGCATGCAACAGTGAGAAACGCACTGTCTTGGCGAAATAAAGCGTTTTTGTACAACTTTATATAAATAGCTGTAACTTTTGATAGAAGACTCAGACAAACATGTTTATGGCTTTATCTTATAGAACTCAAGGTCCCCGTGCTGGGAAAACAGGATTTGCAGCTGTTTGAGCTAAGATTTTCAAGTTATACACATAATGAAACCTATACTTTGTTTCGGGCGAGTTCCCCATTCAAATGCATGCAACAGTGAGAAACGCACTGTCTTGGCGAAATAAAGCGTTTTTGTACAACTTTATATAAATAGCTGTAACTTTTGATAGAAGACTCAGACAAACATGTTTATGGCTTTATCTTATAGAACTCAAGGTCCCCGTGCTGGGAAAACAGGATTTGCAGCTGTTTGAGCTAAGATTTTCAAGTTATACACATAATGAAAACCTATACTTTGTTTCGGGCGAGTTCCCCATTCAAATGCATGCAACAGTGAGAAACGCACTGTCTTGGCGACATAAAGCGTTTTTGTACAACTTTATATAAATAGCTGTAACTTTTGATAGAAGACTCAGACAAACATGTTTATGGCTTTATCTTATAGAACTCAAGGTCCCCGTGCTGGGAAAACAGGATTTGCAGCTGTTTGAGCTAAGACTTTCAAGTTATACACATAATGAAACCTATACTTTGTTTCGGGCGAGTTCCCCATTCAAATGCATGCAACAGTGAGAAACGCACTGTCTTGGCGAAATAAAGCGTTTTTGTACAACTTTATATAAATAGCTGTAACTTTTGATAGAAGACTCAGACAAACATGTTTATGGCTTTATCTTATAGAACTCAAGGTCCCCGTGCTGGGAAAACAGGATTTGCAGCTGTTTGAGCTAAGATTTTCAAGTTATACACATAATGAAAACCTATACTTTGTTTCGGGCGAGTTCCCCATTCAAATGCATGCAACAGTGAGAAACGCACTGTCTTGGCGACATAAAGCGTTTTTGTACAACTTTATATAAATAGCTGTAACTTTTGATAGAAGACTCAGACAAACATGTTTATGGCTTTATCTTACAGAACTCAAGGTCCCCGTGCTGGGAAAACAGGATTTGCAGCTGTTTGAGCTAAGATTTTCAAGTTATACACATAATGAAAACCTATACTTTGTTTCGGTCGAGTTCCCCATTCAAATGCATGTAACAGTGAGAAACGCACTGTCTTCACGAAAGAAAGCGTTTTTGTACAACTTCATATAAATAGCTGTAACTTTTGATAGAAGACTCAGACAAACATGTTTATGGCTTTATCTTATAGAACTCAAGGTCCCCGTGCTGGGCAAACAGGATTTGCAGCTGTTTGAGCTAAGATTTTCAAGTTATACACATAATGAAACCTATACTTTGTTTCGGGCGAGTTCCCCATTCAAATGCATGCAACAGTGAGAAACGCACTGTCTTGGCGAAATAAAGCGTTTTTGTACAACTTTATATAAATAGCTGTAACTTTTGATAGAAGACTCAGACAAACATGTTTATGGCTTTATCTTATAGAACTCAAGGTCCCCGTGCTGGGAAAACAGGTTTTGCAGCTGTTTGAGCTAAGATTTCCAAATTATTCACATAATGAAAACCTATACTTTGTTTCGGGCGAGTTCCCCATTCAAATGCATGTAACAGTGAGAAACGCACTGTCTTGGCGAAATAAAGCGTTTTTGTACAACTTCATATAAATAGCTGTAACTTTTGATAGAAGACTCAGACAAACATGTTTATGGCTTTATCTTATAGAACTCAAGGTCCCCGTGCTGGGAAAACAGGATTTGCAGCTGTTTGAGCTAAGATTTCCAAGTTACCAAAAGTTACAGCTATTTATATGAAGTTGTACAAAAACGCTTTCTTTCGCCAAGACAGTGCGTTTCTCACTGTTACATGCATTTGAATGGGGAACTCGACCGAAACAAAGTATAGGTTTTCATTATGTGTATAACTTGGAAATCTTAGCTCAAACAGCTGCAAATCCTGTTTTCCCAGCACGGGGACCTTGAGTTCTATAAGATAAAGCCATAAACATGTTTGTCTGAGTCTTCTATCAAAAGTTTCAGCTATTTATATGAAGTTGTACAAAAATGCTTTATTTCGCCAAGACAGTGCGTTTCTCACTGTTACATGCATTTGAATGGGGAACTCGACCGAAACAAAGTATAAGTTTTCATTATGTGAATAACTTGGAAATCTTAGCTCAAAACAGCTACAAAACCTGTTTTCCCAGCACGGGGACCTTGAGTTCTATAAGATAAAGCCATAAACATGTTCGTCTGAGTCTTCTATCAAAAGTTACAGCTATTTATATGAAGTTGTACAAAAACGCTTTATTTTGCCAAGACAATGCGTTTCTCACTGTTACATGCATTTGAATGGGGACTCGACCGAAACAAAGTATAAGTTTTCATTATGTGAATAACTTGAAAATCTTAGCTCAAACAGCTGCAAAACCTGTTTTCCCAGCACGGGGACCTTGAGTTCTATAAGATAAAGCCATAAACATGTTTGTCTGAGTCTTCTACCAAAAGTTACAGCTATTTATATGAAGTTGTACAAAAACGATTTCTTTCGCCAAGACAGTGCGTTTGTCACTGTTACATGCATTTGAATGGGAACTCGACCGAAACAAAGTATAGGTTTTCATTATGTGTATAACTTGGAAATCCTAGCTCAAACAGCTGCAAAACCTGTTTTCCCAGCACGGGGACCTTGAGTTCTATAAGATAAAGCCATAAACATGTTTGTCTGAGTCTTCTATCAAAAGTTACAGCGATTTATATGAAGTTGTACAAAAACGCTTTATTTTGCCAAGACAATGCGTTTCTCACTGTTACATGCATTTGAATGGGGAACTCGACCGAAACAAAGTATAAGTTTTCATTATGTGAATAACTTGGAAATCTTAGCTCAAAACAGCTACAAAACCTGTTTTCCCAGCACGGGGACCTTGAGTTCTATAAGATAAAGCCATAAACATGTTTGTCTGAGTCTTCTATCAAAAGTTACAGCTATTTATATGAAGTTGTACAAAAACGCTTTCTTTCGCCAAGACAGTGCGTTTGTCACTGTTACATGCATTTGAATGGGAAACTCGCCTGAAACAAAGTATAGGTTTTCATTATGTGTATAACTTGGAAATCTTAGCTCAAACAGCTGCAAAACCTGTTTTCCCAGCACGGGGACCTTAAGTTCTATAAGATAAAGCCATAAACATGTTTGTCTGAGTCTTCTACCAAAAGTTACAGCTATTTATATGAAGTTGTACAAAAACGCTTTATTTCGCCAAGACAGTGCGTTTCTCACTGTTACATGCATTTGAATGGGGAACTCGACCGAAACAAAGTATAAGTTTTCATTATGTGAATAACTTGGAAATCCTAGCTCAAACAGCTGCAAAACCTGTTTTTCCAGCACGGGGACCTTGAGTTCTATAAGATAAAGCCATAAACATGTTTGTCTGAGTCTTCTATCAAAAGTTACAGCTATTTATATGAAGTTGTACAAAAACGCTTTATTTTGCCAAGACAATGCGTTTCTCACTGTTACATGCATTTGAATGGGGAACTCACCGAAACAAAGTATAGGTTTTCATTATGTGTATAACTTGAAAATCTTAGCTCAAACAGCTGCAAATCCTGTTTTCCCAGCACGGGGACCTTGAGTTCTATAAGATAAAGCCATAAACATGTGTATCCGAGTCTTCTATCAAAAGTTACAGCTATTTATATGAAGTTGTACAAAAACGCTTTCTTTCGCCAAGACAGTGCGTTTCTCACTGTTGCATGCATTTGAATGCAGTTCTCGCACGAAACAAAGTATAGGTTTTCATTATGTGAATAACTCGAAAATCTTAGCTCAAACCTGTTTGCTCAACACGGGGATACTGAATATTATAAGATAAAGCCATAACTACATAAATCTGAATCTTCTATCAAAAGTTACAGCTAACTTCATGAAGTTGTACAAAAAGGCTTTATTTTGCAAAGATAGTGCGTTTCTGACTATTACATGCGAGACATGTGTCTCTTTACTGTGTTTAAGACACTTTACAGGTCCCTCCCCTGATGAAGAGTAGTGAGCAGCTGATTGGACCATGGAACAGGTGACCACGTTCAAAAAGCCGCTCTGACAGCTCCAGAGGGGAGAGAGGGAGAGAGTGTGTGCAACGAGCGAGTAGCCTGACAGCCGTCGCGGTCCTGACCATGGTTTTCCCAGCCTGTGCTTATCTTGTGTATTTGTGTGAGGGTGAATTGTAAAAGCCGCTCCTAGTGCATTAGCTGAGAGCTTAGGCACTCGTGGGCTGAAGCGGAAGGGGTGAGCTGCCTTTTCTTTTGGAATCGTTTTCTCCTGTTTTCTTGGTCAGGGAGCGAGGGTTAGCTCTGTCATTTGTTTGTTCTTTTTCTTTCCTAGGGTTTAGTTAGTCTTTTCTGGTGGGTCTTAGTTGGTTTTGTTTATTATTTTGGCCTGGGCTCACCTTGGAGCTATGCTTCTTGTCCTTAAATAAAATCACCTTTTTTTACTCACAACTGGTTTGGATGTTTGGCTTGGGAACCAGGGCGGGGATTTGTATCTCTCTCCTCCAACCTTATGTGCGTCCCTACACGCCTAGATTAGGGGCGTAACATAAATGGAGTTCTCACACGAAACAAAGTATAGCTTTTTATTTTGTGAATAACTTAAAAATCTTAGCTCACATAGCTTTAAAACTGTTTGCTCAACGGGGATATTGAATTCTATAAGATAAAGCCATAAATACGTATATCTGAGTTTCCTATCAAAAGTTACAGCTGTCTTCATGAAGTTGTAAACCCTTTATTTCGCCGAGACAGTGCGTTTCTGACTTTTACATGCATTTGAATGGAGTTCTCGCACGAAACAAAGTATAGGCTTTCATTTTCATTTTTTTCAATAACTGGAAGCTCTTGGCTCAAACAGCTGCAAAACCTGTTTCCCCAGCACGGAGATGCTGAATTGTATAAGGCAAAGCCATATTGATGTGTGTCTGAGCCTTCTATCAAAAGTTACAGGTAACTTCATGAAGCTGTACAAAAACGCTTTATTTCGCCGAGACCGTGCGTTTCTGACTATTACATGCATTTGAATGGAGTTCTCGCACGAAACAAAGTATAGGTTTTCATCTTGTGAATAACTTGAAAATCTTAGCTCACATAGCTTTAAAACTGTTTGCTCAACACGGGGATATTGAATTCGATAAGATAAAGCCATAAATACGCATATCTGAGTCTCCTATCAAAAGTTAGAGCTGTCTTCATGAAGTTGTAAACGCTTTATTTCGCCAAGACAGTGCGTTTCTGACTATTACATGCATTTGAATGGAGTTGTCGCACGAAACAAAGTATAGGTATTCATTTTGTGAATAACTTGAAAATCTTAGATCAAACAGCTGCAAAACCTGTTTGCTCAACACGGGGATATCGAACTTTATAAGATAAAGCCATAAATATGTTTATATGCGTCTTCTATCAAAAGTTACAGCCGTCTTGAATGAAAGCATTATAGCAGCTTACCTCGATCATGTGGTAGAACAGACACATGGGCCACCTACGTGTCCTTCTACGGCAGGAGTAGTTGCCACAAACCTGCAAAACAAAAAGAAATGATCAGGTGACATGAACAGATTTATACAGCCATAAGCAAGAGATTCTTCCTGCCTGTGGGCGTCAAACTGGACCCCCCCCCTCCTTACTGTAACTATCAATACTATCATAGTCTAAAACTATCATCTCATATCAAAACTATTATAATCACATTATCTGACTTTATCAGTTATAACAATGAGAAACGGTAAACAATTTGGCAAATAAATTACTTATAATTGTGCTTACCTGGTCCAAATGATCCACAGTCCCTTTGCATTTGTTATAATCCAGGATGATGTGGGGCTTTCTCTTCCCAGAGTCCTGGACTTGTAGCTCACGGTGCCTGGTGCTCAATAAGACAACCTTTTTTCTTTGCTTGGGGATGTAGGAAACCACAGCCTTGCCCCCCCCCCCCCTGTAGCGACCTGGACGGGAGAGACGATCATCGAATCTTACTGCCCGATTAATTTGCTCAAATCTTTTTTTTTTTTTTTTTTGACATGGTAGCATGAAACAGAAGAGCCCTGTCTCCCCATTTCACAGGCTTGTTGTCGTTTCATGTTGAGACCTGTACAGGCCAGCCAGCATCACAAGCCCCATGTAAGCCTGCAACTCCTCATCTATGTCCTTCCAGTCTTTTACTGACCTGTTGCCCCTGCAGGTTGGTGTAATGCAGGATTAGCTGCATAATGTCCTCTGCAAAAAAAAGATGGAAAGTGCTCATAGGGCTGCTGATCCTATACGAATTGCATAATGGGTTGGTCCTGGGGTTAAAATGGGGGGAGGAAAAAATGGCAGGACCTCTTCGTGTGTGGGTTGCCACATGATTTCTCCATTTTTAGATCTCCACTGGCCATCCTCCAGTCTTGTCTCTTCCTCCTGCTCTTCTTCCTCCTTCTCCTTCTCCTCCTCCGCACATGAGCTGCAAAGCTCCTCGGTGCCTGGCAAAAATTCTTCTTCGCTGTCAGAAGTATCTCCACTGCTTGTGGAGAGTGCAAAACTGCAGCAACAGCCTCCTCTAAACTGAGTGCACGCTTCATTGTGTCTGTGCAGAAATGACCACTCAGACCAGGCTGCAAAGTATTCTCATAGACTTCAAAGGTGCACCTGAATAAACATGCTATACCATACATCCAATAAGAGAGAGGAGGCACACTCTTGATCAAGAAAAAACATAAGCGCACGCCTTTGATCTCTCCCCCCCCCCCCCCCTCTCTCTCTTTCTCTCTCTCTCTCTCTCTCTCTCTCTCTCTCACACACACACACACACACACACACACACACACACACACACACACACACACACATGCACATACATACATACACAATACCATTTTATGGTGGTTAGCTGTTTTATTGTCATGCATTTTACAAGGTAAGATAACCATGTCCTGCAATCAAAACCACTGAAAATGTCTATGGTGGTGCTGTGCCTAATATTGTGCTGGTGTATGCTGGGTAATCGCACAGCTAGCGACTGGGTGACTTTATTCACCCGCTTCGGCTGTTATCAGTCCATATCCCCTAGATATGGACCATCTCCTGCTAGATTGTTCAGAAGGTTGTTATCATCCATCCAGATGGAGGATCACTAACAGGAGCGTGGGAAGACTCCAGAATCCACTCTGGCTGCAATCCGGTGGATACAGCAGTGTGTACAGGTAAGACCGTTTAAACGGACAGCATTTATAGAATGACTATTAAAAGTCAGACCAGCGAGTGTCAATAATGTTAATGTGGTTATGTTAGTAATACACCGAGTGCTAATATAACAGCTTTAAGATGCATTTGTAGATGTTATTACCTGTTTTACCGTCTTTATGGTGCTAGCTTAAAGTTACGGTGTAAACGTTAGCTTATACTGGAGTAAAGCTGTTACTGTTTAAACGATGTTAGCACAGAAATATTAGCTTCTGTCATGACTGACGAAGTTACTAGTTAATAAAGTTTCCAGTAAAGTGTTTAATCGCAGCCACAGACTGACAGCAAATATCTCGATTAGCTTTCAGTGCATCTGTAATAAATATGTGCAAGTTTCAGTGCTTCGTTTAAACTGTATGATACTTATACTGACCCAGGGTCAGTGTAAAATACAATCCTAGCTGTGTGAACAAAGCCTGGCTCCTTTAATCCTGAATGAAAAACCTCAGGATGCAGGCTATTATTACTCTTTCCTGCTGGCACACCTGTCACACCTGAGAGTCAGCTAGAAACTTACAGTGACGTGGACATCATGCAAAGACTGCCAGACTCTGTAATACTGCAAATGATCAGTGACTCAAGTTAACACTAAACTTTAAACGGTACCTCTGTGTCTCTGTGTGCTGAACATTTAGGATTGAGTCAGGCTGCATCTGTGTTAGTCCTCTGACAGACTGGTGACCTGTCCAGGTGTGCTCTACCTATGACTACTGGGACAGGCTCTAGCTCCTGTAATAGAAATTTTATGTTATTCTCATTTAAAGCATTTAAGTGCTTATGCATATGCTTAGTTGTGACACTGTTATAGACTGTTCAATGAAAGTTTCTAAAACTAGATGAACTTACTTCAGCAGTTTGAGAAAACAACTCCCTTTACAGGTGCTGATAACGTCAAGGGCACAAAACAGCATAACCATTGATCCGTTAGGTTTCATAGCGAGACACGTGAAGTGGCAGAGCTGACATGACTGAACTGTGATGTTTGATGTGTGTTTGCTCTCCTGTGCACAGTAATAAATAGCATGATCACAGCTCTTTCTGTGTTGCAGACTTTATTTTAAAAATTCCATGACATCTACTATAACTGAACCAACCTGGTGCTCTTCATTTATGGAGGCTGTTGAGTCTGAATGTTGGATGTTGTGTATCTCGTGTTCTCTGGGCTTTGTTGTCCTCAGTCTTTTTGCAGGATCAGAAAACAAAACCGGGAGGCGCGTAAATGTTTCTTCTCCATGATGTTTCTTCAAATGTTTCTTCTGGATGATGATATGACCGTGACACGGGATGCCACCTTTGGTCTTGTGACGAAGCAAAGCTCAGGAAGAAGTGTGATTAAATGGTACCCACATGTTGAGAAGGATGTACAGGGCACCTGCAGCCAAATCCAAGCTTCAGCTTAGTTGTAGTTGCAGAATGCTATAGGACTGAGACATCTAAGGCATCAAATGTTTGATTAAACGGATGAAAAAGAGAAGTTTTTTCCCTATAATTATCACTTCTTAAAATCTGTAGCAACTTCAAGTCTGTCAGCATGCTGAGCATGCTCAGAATGTGACAATATATTTTTGTTCAATATTTAATTTCTTTCAGTTGCAATTGTTAAATGAAAAAATATATATTCTTATAATTTAGCAAACGAATTTATCAAAAAAAAAAAGATACATATATCTGTATTAGTTTTAGTAAATTAATTTGACACCTGTATTGAAAATACCATATTGTATTCATACAGAATCAGTATGGTATCATTGTTTGTCTGTTCACTGATTGTTGAAGCTAAGAGCTACTTTGATCTGTTTAGATCTAAAGTATCCAAAGTTGAGTTCTAATGTTTCTTCACCCCTGTGTGTGTGATATGTGATTTCCTACATGCTGGCAGAGCAGAGCAGCAGTTTGTGCTCACAGATGGTGACGGTGTGGAGAGACGGTGGTATTTCCTCAGAAGAACCAGCAGAGTCACAAAGGACACCAGTCCATCTCACCACCTTGACTTGCTGACTGATGTTCGTCTGCACTGCACAGAGGAAATCAACTGACCGAGGTTTGTCCAGTGACGTGTTATGAAATGTATATTTGTTTTATGCTTACAGATATGTTTTTCTTGACAGAGGCTCTGCAGAGGTTAGACAAAGCAGAGAAAACATGTGCTTTACATTTTACTGTGATTTATTGAGATATTTGTTGCCTGATGTTCAGCAGGAATGGAGAAATAGAATCAAAGGGAGATGTTTTTCCTGTTTTTGTAATGATGTAAGTAAATCTTCAATATTATTTATTTGCTTGGTTATATTAGGAGCGTTTCTGAGTGAGGGGGAGAGGAGTCATCATCCAGGTAAAGTGACGTGGATCAGTGGATACACTTGTCTCCCCTTTAAAGGAGACGATCCAAGTCATCCTTAAATGTTAGCGCTTTCAAATACACAAACATTTTTAAAGGACAAAAATGAACATCCAACTTTGACTGTAATACAAAATAAATCTTTGCATGTGTGTTTTCAAACTCTCAGATGGGCAGTATATCAGTCTTGGACTGTCTAACCTGCCGGAGCAGCACTGAATGACCACCGCACGAGCATGTTCAGCATCTGATCCTTCATCTGTGTGCTTCTGCTTTTGGTAAGTAGAGTTACCCAACTCCAGTAACTCTAAACACATGCCATCCATTTCTAACGGCCTGGTTACTTCCTGTCAGTTACTTTAGAAACCATGTGGTCACCTGACCTAACACTGTTTCTTCTTCTTCCCCTTAATGTTGAAGTGTCAAATGTCAAACAGCTGGAGAGGAAACTACACCAGTGTACTGGGATGTTTCAGCAACACGTGCCAGATGCTGTTCCTTCATGGTGACATCACCAGAGACAGTCCCGCCCACCTCAGGACCCATTGATTATGATGATCTGATCCATCAAACCCCCAGCAGGTGAACTTTATTCATGACATAACACCGCAACAATGTAAAAAATTAAACAGCAACAGTCTAAATGTAAAGTGCATTCTAAAGTCCTCTTCAATAAATTGTATGCAAAGAGTCATTCAGGTCACTACAGAACCCAGAGTCTTCATCATTAAATCTCTGGTTGCTTCATTTTTTCTATCCTATATCAGATATTTTAAAGGTTAGCTTAGGTAAAGTTCCATTCTCATGGTGAGGCAAAGTGCTTTATGTGTGTGTGTGCGCGTGTCATGAACGGCTATAAAAGGCCTATAATTAAAGAACAAAGCGGGGTTTGAGTTCGAGTTGCGGCAGACTGTCACTACTTGTAAATGGAACGCAGCCTTCCTACGGCGGACAGCTAATAACAGGAATCGGACGCGGTCCAGCCAAGTCCACAGCAACCACCATAGCAACCGCCTAGCATGACCTTAAAAACATATTCTGTCTTCATAACTATCAAAATCGTGAAATGATTTGCAAAGTGTGAAAGTGTTACAGCTGCAGAGAGCTATGGCGGTATCTATGGAAGCTGTTTACATAGCTAATAATATACGATGTAACCATGGAGACAGTCAGTCACTTGAGCTAGCGGTGCATGTTTACTACAGTGAATAAGGTGATTGAGTGCACAGCGTCCACACTCTGCAGGGGGTAAAGACATTACTTCAATATTGTTTTATATTGATATATATTAGCCTTCTGTTGACCATCACCTCAGGTTCACCATTACAGTTTCAGATTACAGATGCACACTGTCTAAACACATTCAAAAACTCATGTCTCAGAAATAAGCACAGCTGTTGATGTTTGTCATTAGAGTTTTATTTGTAAGAAAATTATGAACTTCATATTGTGCATTAAATAAAAGAACATTTCACAACTCTGAGTCAACAGAAACAGGTAACAGAAATGTCTCTAATGTGTACAGTGTAGTGTAAGCATTAAAAGATCATAAAGGAAAAACTAACATTTATGTGAAACTAATTGTAATAAAAAATGAGCAGGTGCTTTATAGATTTAAAAGAAAGAATCTGAAAACAACACTTTTTTGGTCTAAGTGATCAAAGTAGAAAACAGAACTGATGTTCAAGAACAAACCGTAGCTGCACTAATATTACACATCTCGATCGTTGTACTGAACAGACATTGTTGCTTTTAAAACCACATGCAGTGTGTGACCATGACTGTTCACTGAGACCATGAACGCCACTTCGCTGAAGCATTCTTCTTCTTCTTCTTGCCATTAAATTGGAAGCAGAAGCAGCACGAGCTGATTTGATCTACTGAAAGGAAAAAGCAGAACATCTGAGTTGAAACCAGTCAGCTGAAATCATTAAGACAGGAACAAATTCAATGCAGTGTCTCAAGTGGCTTAGCCTGTTACAACTGTTGATACAAGCTAAATACGGTTAACACACAGTGTCAGGGAGCTCCAGTGTGGGAACTAGTGGCTTTAGGTTTGTAGTCATTTAACTTTCATCCATTCATTCATTTAATTCAGGAGGAAGAAATGCCAGGTTGGTGCAGGCTGGTTACATGCATTTGGTCCCATGCTGTCTTTAATTAAACGACTTGGTTCATTTTATGGCTGGGCTGTATGTGGGGTTATATCATGTTATTTGGGCAGGAGTACCTGTCCCCTGTTAGACTTAGAAAGTTTCTCCATAAGTAGAGTTTCTAACTCTTCTAGCACATCTGTGGCTGACAGCTTTTTGGTGGCTCTTTTTACCCCACACTGGTTGTGTGTAAATAGCCCCACTAGTTATTTTGGGTTGCAGTTAACTAGGGAGGAAGGGGTGGGTATGCCATGATTAGGTGAATAACAATTATATGTGATACATAAATTTCACAATGCATGCATATATCTCTATCAATTAAACCTGGCCTGAGGGCTGCCATTTTTTACATTCAGTTATTTCTCTTAGAAATGTTGGAACTAAATAATGAATGTGTTACAGTTAAAGTGAAACACTGGTCAGTGTAAATGGCTCATTGGGACACAGAAACCTTTAAATTAAACCTGATATCTAGTGTCAAACAATATCAAAGCTGTAAAAGATGTTTACATTCAGAATTTATAAAACTATGATTGTAAATAAATTCAAACAAGTGAGCTTTTCTCTTTGTGCTGAATATCAACACTGTGGTTTCTTAGACTGTAAGCTTTACTTTAGTGCAACCAGTTGCAGAAGCTGCCACTCCAAATGTCTTTTGATAACAAGAAAAAAATACCTTTTCAGTACACGGCCTGAAGTTCTTCTCCGACATCTTCTGCAATCGGCTTTGTCTGCTGGTTTGAAGACAATAAACCACAAAAAAGATGATTTAGTCACTTTGTCTGCGTCATGCAGCTCGAATGTGTCGTGTAACAATGTTGAATAGCCGTCGTTATCCCTCTGCTTTGAGCCTTTTATCAAAAGTTACAGCTAACTTCATGAAGTTGTACAAAAAGGCTTCATTTCGCCGAGACAGTGCGTTTCTGACTATTACATGCATTTGAATGGAGTTCTTGCACGAAACAAAGTATAAGTTTTCATTATGTGAATAACTTGTATTTTACACTGACCCTGGGTCAGTATCAACTTCATGAAGACAGCTGTAACTTTTGATAGAGGACTCACACACACACATATTTATGGCTTTGCCTTATAGAATTCAGCATCTCCGTGCTGAGGAAATAGGTTTTGCAGCTGTTTGAGCTAAGATTTTCAAGTTATTCACAAATTGAAAACCTATACTTTGTGTCGGTCGAGTTCTCCATTCAAATACGTGTAATAGCGAGAAACGCACTAACGTGGTGAAATAAAGCGTTTTTCCATAAACTTCATAAAGACAGCTGTAAATTTTGAGAGAAGACTCACACACACATTGGGGGGATATTGAAGTCTATAAGATAAAGCCATGAATATCTTTGTCTGAGTCTTCTATCAAAAGTTACAGCAAGCTCTATGAAGTTGATGAGAAACGCTTTACTTCGCCAAGACAGTGCGTTTCTCACTGTTACATGCATTTGAATTTAGTTCTTGCCCGACACAAAGTATAGGTTTTAATTTGTGAATAACTTGAAAATCTTAGCTCAAACAGCTGCAAAACCTATTTCCTGAGCACTGAGATGCTGAATTCTATAAGGCAAAGCCATAAATATGTGTGTGTGATTCTTCTATCAACAGTTACAGCTGTCTTCTTGAAGTTGATACTGACCCAGGGTCAGTGTAAAATACAATCCTAGCTGTGTGAACAAAGCTTGGCTCCTTTAATCCTGCATGACAAACCTCAGGATGCAGGTTATTATTACTCTTTCCTGCTGGCACACCTGAGAGTCAGCTAGAAACTTACAGTGACGTGGACATCATGCAAAGACTGCCAGACTCTGTAATACTGTGAATGATCAGTGACTCAAGTTAACACTAAACTTTAAACAGTACCTCTGTGTCTCTGTGTGCTGAACATTTAGGATTGAGTCTGCATTAACTTTATTTATTGAGACTTTAATGTGCTAAAAGCAGGTTGAAGACAGCTCAGAAACATTTGAAGATTAAAATTTAGCATTATGGCTGCTGGTGGTTTGTAAAGCCTATACTCAGCTGTAGTTTTTGTTACTAATTTATGTTTGTTGTTGTTTAACACAGATTTCAGAAGAGCAAATATGCTTAATAGTTTAACTAGATTTCATTTGTCAGTGTGGGACTGCTGAGTCACCTGAAGAACTCATTTCATTCATTCTCCACATGATGTTCATATACAGAAATGTTTCACAGGAACTGGTTCCTCCCAAACTGTGAACTAGTGTGTTTCCATAGATTATCTCTGTATGAATGTACTTTTAAATGAAGGCAAGTGTTTGTCCTTTTTTGTTCCTCAGTTACAGTACGTGATATCTTGATATCAGGCGGTCAACACTGGGGGAAGACAAGAAGCAGACGTACTTCCAAGAGGGAGCTGCAGTGAGGACACAGCCAGGTCACTGAGGTCAGAGGTCAGAATCTGAAACAGCTCAGGTTTATATTTTAGGGGTTATAAAAAATCAAAATGTATTTATGAAGAAACCTTTAAATAATAGTCATAATTATGATTATTATAAGAAATATCAAACATTTAAGTGGATTTTCTGTTACACATATTGTATTAGCCCTGCAATAAACTGGCAGCCTGTCTTTGTCCTGTATCAGCTGGGATAGGCTTCATCCTCCCGCAACCCTGAATTGGATACATTGTATTCCAATTATGTAATCTGATCATTTACAAACTCAAGGTATCTAATCAAAATGTAAGTAATAATTATAAAATGGGAAAGCAGAAATAAGTGTGACATAAATGTAAATGTGTTAGCTGACATAGAGGACAGCTACATGTAGTCTGAAAAACCTTTGTTGTCAAGTTTGCAGGTATATCAGCACGAGACATTCTTACATAGAAGAGTCTGTTAAAGTCTCTAACTCAGCGAAGCATTATTGGTCCCGTCTGTTTGGATAAATATAGTAAGTTGATGTTTGTCCATTTATTGACACATTTTCTTAAGTGCTTATCCAGTTCAGGATCACAGTGGAGCTGCAGCTGGATATGTTCATTAAATAAACCTTACAAAAGTTAACAATAAACCTGCATCCATGTACGTTGTTGTCCAGAGGATAAGAAAATCAAACTGGAACACTGTGGAACATGTTAATAAATGTTTGTGTGTTTATGCCTGTGTCTTTCACAGGAGGCGCTGGAAGGTTTCCCTAATAGTTCCTGGTGAATCAAAGCAGAACCATAAAGGTTGCTGGATTGCATGATGGCCTTACCCCTGAGCAGTCATCCTGTTAAAGGAGGAACCAGTTAGAAGCTGTTTTCAAAGTAGCTGAGCAGATTTCATCTCAAGTAAGCGATTAACTGTTTGTTCATCTGTTCTGCCACTTAAAGAGCATTTAAGGACGTCTTTTGAGTGTCCAGCTGAATTAATTCTACTGGCTCTCATGGTCATTTGTTATTATAGACATATTTTTCATGTTCATCCAGCTATTTAGTAAATTCTATCTATTTAGTAATATCCGTCAGCTATAAAATGTAATATAAATATAAAAAATATCTAAATATCTCCTGCACTTTATATTTTAATGATGTAAGTCTGTTATTGTGTTACATTAGCATTCCTCACATATCAATGAGATGCTGTACAGTACAATCCTACTGACGCAGCAGAGGGATAACGACGGCTATTCAACATCGTTACACGACACATTCGAGCTGCATGACACAGACAAAGTGACTAAATCATCTTTTTTGTGGTTTATTGTCTTCAAACCAGCAGACAAAGCCGATTGCAGAAGATGTCGGAGAAGAACTTCAGGCCGTGTACTGAAAAGGTATTTTTTTCTTGTTATCAAAAGACATTTGGAGTGGCAGCTTCTGCAACTGGTTGCACTAAAGTAAAGCTTACAGTCTAAGAAACCACAGTGTTGATATTCAGCACAAAGAGAAAAGCTCACTTGTTTGAATTTATTTACAATCATAGTTTTATAAATTCTGAATGTAAACATCTTTTACAGCTTTGATATTGTTTGACACTAGATATCAGGTTTAATTTAAAGGTTTCTGTGTCCCAATGAGCCATTTACACTGACCAGTGTTTCACTTTAACTGTAACACATTCATTATTTAGTTCCAACATTTCTAAGAGAAATAACTGAATGTAAAAAATGGCAGCCCTCAGGCCAGGTTTAATTGATAGAGATATATGCATGCATTGTGAAATTTATGTATCACATATAATTGTTATTCACCTAATCATGGCATACCCACCCCTTCCTCCCTAGTTAACTGCAACCCAAAATAACTAGTGGGGCTATTTACACACTCACAACCAGTGTGGGGTAAAAAAGAGCCACCAAAAAGCTGTCAGCCACAGATGTGCTAGAAGAGTTAGAAACTCTACTTATGGAGAAACTTTCTAAGTCTAACAGGGGACAGGTACTCCTGCCCAAATAACATGATATAACCCCACATACAGCCCAGCCATAAAATGAACCAAGTCGTTTAATTAAAGACAGCATGGGACCAAATGCATGTAACCAGCCTGCACCAACCTGGCATTTCTTCCTCCTGAATTAAATGAATGAATGGATGAAAGTTAAATGACTACAAACCTAAAGCCACTAGTTCCCACACTGGAGCTCCCTGACACTGTGTGTTAACCGTATTTAGCTTGTATCAACAGTTGTAACAGGCTAAGCCACTTGAGACACTGCATTGAATTTGTTCCTGTCTTAATGATTTCAGCTGACTGGTTTCAACTCAGATGTTCTGCTTTTTCCTTTCAGTAGATCAAATCAGCTCGTGCTGCTTCTGCTTCCAATTTAATGGCAAGAAGAAGAAGAAGAATGCTTCAGCGAAGTGGCGTTCATGGTCTCAGTGAACAGTCATGGTCACACACTGCATGTGGTTTTAAAAGCAACATGTCTGTTCAGTACAACGATCGAGATGTGTAATATTAGTGCAGCTACGGTTTGTTCTTGAACATCAGTTCTGTTTTCTACTTTGATCACTTAGACCAAAAAAGTGTTGTTTTCAGATTCTTTCTTTTAAATCTATAAAGCACCTGCTCATTTTTTATTACAATTAGTTTCACATAAATGTTAGTTTTTCCTTTATGATCTTTTAATGCTTACACTACACTGTACACATTAGAGACATTTCTGTTACCTGTTTCTGTTGACTCAGAGTTGTGAAATGTTCTTTTATTTAATGCACAATATGAAGTTCATAATTTTCTTACAAATAAAACTCTAATGACAAACATGAACAGCTGTGCTTATTTCTGAGACATGAGTTTTTGAATGTGTTTAGACAGTGTGCATCTGTAATCTGAAACTGTAATGGTGAACCTGAGGTGATGGTCAACAGAAGGCTAATATATATCAATATAAAACAATATTGAAGTAATGTCTTTACCCCCTGCAGAGTGTGGACGCTGTGCACTCAATCACCTTATTCACTGTAGTAAACATGCACCGCTAGCTCAAGTGACTGACTGTCTCCATGGTTACATCGTATATTATTAGCTATATAAACAGCTTCCATAGATACCGCCATAGCTCTCTGCAGCTGTAACACTTTCACACTTTGCAAATCATTTCACGATTTTGATAGTTATGAAGACAGAATATGTTTTTAAGGTCATGCTAGGCGGTTGCTATGGTGGTTGCTGTGGACTTGGCTGGACCGCGTCCGATTCCTGTTATTAGCTGTCCGCCGTAGGAAGGCTGCGTTCCATTTACAAGTAGTGACAGTCTGCCGCAACTCGAACTCAAACCCCGCTTTGTTCTTTAATTATAGGCCTTTTATAGCCGTTCATGACACGCGCATACACACACATAAAGCACTTTGCCTCACCATGAGAATGGAACTTTACCTAAGCTAACCTTTAAAATATCTGATATAGGATAGAAAAATGAAGCAACCAGAGATTTAATGATGAAGACTCTAAAACCCACTGTCTTGACAAAATAAAGCGTTTTTGTACAACTTCATATAAATAGCTGTAACTTTTGATAGAAGATTCAGATATACGTATTCATGACTTTATCTTATAGAACTCAATGTCCCCGTGCTGGGCAAACAGGTTTTGCAGCCGTTTGAGCTAAGATTTTAAAATTATTCACATAATGAAAACCTATACTTTGTCTCGGGCGAGTTTCCCATTCAAATGCATGTAACAGTGAAAAACACACTGTCTTGGCGAAATAAAGCGTTTTTGAACAACTTCATATAAATCGCTGTAACTTTTGATAGAAGACTCAGACAAACATGTTTATGGCTTTATCTTATAGAACTCAATATCCCCGTGCTGGGCAAACAGAACAGGTTTTGCAGACGTTTGAGCTAAGATTTTAAAATTATTCACATAATGAAAACCTATACTTTGTTTCAGCCGAGTTTCCCATTCAAATGCATGTAACAGTGAGAAACGCATTGTCTTGGCGAAATAAAGCGTTTTTGAACAACTTCATATAAATCGCTGTAACTTTTGATAGAAGACTCAGACAAACATGTTTATGGCTTTATCTTATAGAACTCAATATCCCCGTGCTGGGCAAACAGAACAGGTTTTGCAGCCGTTTGAGCTAAGATTTTAAAATTATTCACATAATGAAAACCTATACTTTGTTTCAGCCGAGTTTCCCATTCAAATGCATGTAACAGTGAGAAACGCATTGTCTTGGCGAAATAAAGCGTTTTTGAACAACTTCATATAAATCGCTGTAACTTTTGATAGAAGACTCAGACAAACATGTTTATGGCTTTATCTTATAGAACTCAATATCCCCGTGCTGGGCAAACAGAACAGGTTTTGCAGCCGTTTGAGCTAAGATTTTAAAATTATTCACATAATGAAAACCTATACTTTGTCTCGGGCGAGTTTCCCATTCAAATGCATGTAACAGTGAGAAACACACTGTCTTGGCGAAATAAAGCGTTTTTGAACAACTTCATATAAATCGCTGTAACTTTTGATAGAAGACTCAGACAAACATGTTTATGGCTTTATCTTATAGAACTCAATATCCCCGTGCTGGGCAAACAGGGTTTGCAGCCGTTTGAGCTAAGATTTTAAAATTATTCACATAATGAAAACCTATACTTTGTTTCAGGCGAGTTTCCCATTCAAATGCATGTAACAGTGAGAAACGCATTGTCTTGGCGAAATAAAGCGTTTTTGAACAACTTCATATAAATCGCTGTAACTTTTGATAGAAGACTCAGACAAACATGTTCATGGCTTTATCTTATAGAACTCAATATCCCAGTGCTGGGCAAACAGGGTTTGCAGCCGTTTGAGCTAAGATTTTAAAATTATTCACATAATGAAAACCTATACTTTGTTTCAGGCGAGTTTCCCATTCAAATGCATGTAACAGTGAGAAACGCATAGTCTTGGCGAAATAAAGCGTTTTTGAACAACTTCATATAAATCGCTGTAACTTTTGATAGAAGACTCAGAAACACATGTTCATGGCTTTATCTTATAGAACTCAATATCCCCGTGCTGGGCAAACAGGGTTTGCAGCCGTTTGAGCTAAGATTTTAAAATTATTCACATAATGAAAACCTATACTTTGTCTCGGGCGAGTTTCCCATTCAAATGCATGTAACAGTGAGAAACACACTGTCTTGGCGAAAGAAAGCATTTTAGTACAACTTCATATAAATCGCTGTTACTTTTGATAGAAGACTCAGAAACACGTGTTCATGGCTTTATCTTATAGAACTCAATATCCCCGTGCTGGGCAAACAGGTTTTGCAGCCGATTGAGCTAAGATTTTAAAATTATTCACATAATGAAAACCTATACTTTGTTTCAGGCGAGTTTCCCATTCAAATGCATGTAACAGTGAGAAACGCATTGTCTTGGCGAAATAAAGCGTTTTTGTACAACTTCATATAAATCGCTGTAACTTTTGATAGAAGACTCAGACAAACATGTTCATGGCTTTATCTTATAGAACTCAATATCCCCGTGCTGGACAAACAGGGTTTGCAGCCGTTTGAGCTAAGATTTTAAAATTATTCACATAATGAAAACCTATACTTTGTTTCGGTCGAGTTCCCCATTCAAATGCATGTAACAGTGAGAAACGCATTGTCTTGGCGAAATAAAGCATTTTTGAACAACTTCATATAAATCGCTGTAACTTTTGATAGAAGACTCAGACAAACATGTTCATGGCTTTATCTTATAGAACTCAATATCCCCGTGCTGGGCAAACAGGGTTTGCAGCCGTTTGAGCTAAGATTTTAAAATTATTCACATAATGAAAACCTATACTTTGTTTCAGGCGGGTTTCCCATTCAAATGCATGTAACAGTGAGAAACGCATTGTCTTGGCGAAATAAAGCATTTTTGAACAACTTCATATAAATCGCTGTAACTTTTGATAGAAGACTCAGACAAACATGTTTATGGCTTTATCTTACAGAACTCAATATCCCCGTGCTGGGCAAACAGGTTTTGCAGCCGTTTGAGCTAAGATTTTAAAATTATTCACATAATGAAAACCTATACTTTGTTTCAGGCGAGTTTCCCATTCAAATGCATGTAACAGTGAGAAACGCATTGTCTTGGCGAAATAAAGCGTTTTTGAACAACTTCATATAAATCGCTGTAACTTTTGATAGAAGACTCAGAAACACATGTTCATGGCTTTATCTTACAGAACTCAATATCCCCGTGCTGGGCAAACAGGTTTTGCAGCCGTTTGAGCTAAGATTTTAAAATTATTCACATAATGAAAACCTATACTTTGTTTCAGGCGAGTTTCCCATTCAAATGCATGTAACAGTGAGAAACGAATTGTCTTGGCGAAATAAAGCGTTTTTGAACAACTTCATATAAATCGCTGTAACTTTTGATAGAAGTCTCAGACAAACATGTTTATGGCTTTATCTTATAGAACTCAATATCCCTGTGCTGGGCAAACAGGTTTTGCAGCCGATTGAGCTAAGATTTTAAAATTATTCACATAATGAAAACCTATACTTTTTTTCAGGCGAGTTTCCCATTCAAATGCATGTAACAGTGAGAAACGCATTGTCTTGGCGAAAGAAAGCGTTTTTGAACAACTTCATATAAATCGCTGTAACTTTTGATAGAAGACTCAGACAAACATGTTTATGGCTTTATCTTACAGAACTCAATATCCCCGTGCTGGGCAAACAGGTTTTGCAGCCGTTTGAGCTAAGATTTTAAAATTATTCACATAATGAAAACCTATACTTTGTCTCGGGCGAGTTTCCCATTCAAATGCATGTAACAGTGAGAAACACACTGTCTTGGCGAAATAAAGCATTTTTGAACAACTTCATATAAATCGCTGTAACTTTTGATAGAAGACTCAGACAAACATGTTTATGGCTTTATCTTACAGAACTCAATATCCCCGTGCTGGGCAAACAGGTTTTGCAGCCGTTTGAGCTAAGATTTTAAAATTATTCACATAATGAAAACCTATACTTTGTCTCGGGCGAGTTTCCCATTCAAATGCATGTAACAGTGAGAAACACACTGTCTTGGCGAAATAAAGCATTTTTTAACAACTTCATATAAATCGCTGTAACTTTTGATAGAAGACTCAGACAAACATGTTTATGGCTTTATCTTACAGAACTCAATATCCCCGTGCTGGGCAAACAGGTTTTGCAGCCGTTTGAGCTAAGATTTTAAAATTATTCACATAATGAAAACCTATACTTTGTCTCGGGCGAGTTTCCCATTCAAATGCATGTAACAGTGAGAAACGCATTGTCTTGGCGAAAGAAAGCGTTTTTGAACAACTTCATATAAATCGCTGTAACTTTTGATAGAAGTCTCAGACAAACATGTTTATGGCTTTATCTTACAGAACTCAATATCCCCGTGCTGGGCAAACAGGTTTTGCAGCCGTTTGAGCTAGGATTTTAAAATTATTCACATAATGAAAACCTATACTTTGTCTCGGGCGAGTTTCCCATTCAAATGCATGTAACAGTGAGAAACACACTGTCTTGGCGAAAGAAAGCATTTTAGTACAACTTCATATAAATCGCTGTTACTTTTGATAGAAGACTCAGAAACACGTGTTCATGGCTTTATCTTATAGAACTCAATATCCCCATGCTGGGCAAACAGGTTTTGCAGCCGATTGAGCTAAGATTTTAAAATTATTCACATAATGAAAACCTATACTTTGTTTCAGGCGAGTTTCCCATTCAAATGCATGTAACAGTGAGAAACGCATTGTCTTGGCGAAATAAAGCGTTTTTGAACAACTTCATATAAATCGCTGTAACCTTTGATAGAAGACTCAGACAAACATGTTTATGGCTTTATCTTATAGAACTCAATATCCCCGTGCTGGGCAAACAGGTTTTGCAGCCGTTTGAGCTAAGATTTTAAAATTATTCACATAATGAAAACCTATACTTTGTTTCAGGCGGGTTTCCCATTCAAATGCATGTAACAGTGAGAAACGCATTGTCTTGGCGAAATAAAGCATTTTTGAACAACTTCATATAAATCGCTGTAACTTTTGATAGAAGACTCAGACAAACATGTTTATGGCTTTATCTTACAGAACTCAATATCCCCGTGCTGGGCAAACAGGTTTTGCAGCCGTTTGAGCTAAGATTTTAAAATTATTCACATAATGAAAACCTATACTTTGTCTCGGGCGAGTTTCCCATTCAAATGCATGTAACAGTGAGAAACACACTGTCTTGGCGAAATAAAGCATTTTTGAACAACTTCATATAAATCGCTGTAACTTTTGATAGAAGACTCAGACAAACATGTTTATGGCTTTATCTTACAGAACTCAATATCCCCGTGCTGGGCAAACAGGTTTTGCAGCCGTTTGAGCTAAGATTTTAAAATTATTCACATAATGAAAACCTATACTTTGTCTCGGGCGAGTTTCCCATTCAAATGCATGTAACAGTGAGAAACACACTGTCTTGGCGAAATAAAGCATTTTTTAACAACTTCATATAAATCGCTGTAACTTTTGATAGAAGACTCAGACAAACATGTTTATGGCTTTATCTTACAGAACTCAATATCCCCGTGCTGGGCAAACAGGTTTTGCAGCCGTTTGAGCTAAGATTTTAAAATTATTCACATAATGAAAACCTATACTTTGTCTCGGGCGAGTTTCCCATTCAAATGCATGTAACAGTGAGAAACGCATTGTCTTGGCGAAAGAAAGCGTTTTTGAACAACTTCATATAAATCGCTGTAACTTTTGATAGAAGTCTCAGACAAACATGTTTATGGCTTTATCTTATAGAACTCAATATCCCCGTGCTGGGCAAACAGGTTTTGCAGCCGATTGAGCTAAGATTTTAAAATTATTCACATAATGAAAACCTATACTTTTTTTCAGGCGAGTTTCCCATTCAAATGCATGTAACAGTGAGAAACGCATTGTCTTGGCGAAATAAAGCGTTTTTGAACAACTTCATATAAATCGCTGTAACTTTTGATAGAAGACTCAGACAAACATGTTCATGGCTTTATCTTATAGAACTCAATATCCCCGTGCTGGGCAAACAGGGTTTGCAGCCGTTTGAGCTAAGATTTTAAAATTATTCACATAATGAAAACCTATACTTTGTTTCAGGCGGGTTTCCCATTCAAATGCATGTAACAGTGAGAAACGCATTGTCTTGGCGAAATAAAGCATTTTTGAACAACTTCATATAAATCGCTGTAACTTTTGATAGAAGACTCAGACAAACATGTTTATGGCTTTATCTTACAGAACTCAATATCCCCGTGCTGGGCAAACAGGTTTTGCAGCCGTTTGAGCTAAGATTTTAAAATTATTCACATAATGAAAACCTATACTTTGTCTCGGGCGAGTTTCCCATTCAAATGCATGTAACAGTGAGAAACACACTGTCTTGGCGAAATAAAGCATTTTTTAACAACTTCATATAAATCGCTGTAACTTTTGATAGAAGACTCAGACAAACATGTTTATGGCTTTATCTTACAGAACTCAATATCCCCGTGCTGGGCAAACAGGTTTTGCAGCCGTTTGAGCTAGGATTTTAAAATTATTCACATAATGAAAACCTATACTTTGTCTCGGGCGAGTTTCCCATTCAAATGCATGTAACAGTGAGAAACACACTGTCTTGGCGAAAGAAAGCATTTTAGTACAACTTCATATAAATCGCTGTTACTTTTGATAGAAGACTCAGAAACACGTGTTCATGGCTTTATCTTATAGAACTCAATATCCCCGTGCTGGGCAAACAGGTTTTGCAGCCGATTGAGCTAAGATTTTAAAATTATTCACATAATGAAAACCTATACTTTGTTTCAGGCGAGTTTCCCATTCAAATGCATGTAACAGTGAGAAACGCATTGTCTTGGCGAAATAAAGCGTTTTTGAACAACTTCATATAAATCGCTGTAACCTTTGATAGAAGACTCAGACAAACATGTTTATGGCTTTATCTTATAGAACTCAATATCCCCGTGCTGGGCAAACAGGTTTTGCAGCCGTTTGAGCTAAGATTTTAAAATTATTCACATAATGAAAACCTATACTTTGTTTCAGGCGGGTTTCCCATTCAAATGCATGTAACAGTGAGAAACGCATTGTCTTGGCGAAATAAAGCATTTTTGAACAACTTCATATAAATCGCTGTAACTTTTGATAGAAGACTCAGACAAACATGTTTATGGCTTTATCTTACAGAACTCAATATCCCCGTGCTGGGCAAACAGGTTTTGCAGCCGTTTGAGCTAAGATTTTAAAATTATTCACATAATGAAAACCTATACTTTGTCTCGGGCGAGTTTCCCATTCAAATGCATGTAACAGTGAGAAACACACTGTCTTGGCGAAAGAAAGCGTTTTTGAACAACTTCATATAAATCGCTGTAACTTTTGATAGAAGACTCAGACAAACATGTTCATGGCTTTATCTTATAGAACTCAATATCCCAGTGCTGGGCAAACAGGGTTTGCAGCCGTTTGAGCTAAGATTTTAAAATTATTCACATAATGAAAACCTATACTTTGTTTCAGCCGAGTTTCCCATTCAAATGCATGTAACAGTGAAAAACACACTGTCTTGGCGAAATAAAGCGTTTTTGAACAACTTCATATAAATCGCTGTAACTTTTGATAGAAGACTCAGACAAACATGTTCATGGCTTTATCTTATAGAACTCAATATCCCCGTGCTGGGCAAACAGGGTTTGCAGCCGTTTGAGCTAAGATTTTAAAATTATTCACATAATGAAAACCTATACTTTGTCTCGGGCGAGTTTCCCATTCAAATGCATGTAACAGTGAGAAACACACTGTCTTGGCGAAAGAAAGCGTTTTTGAACAACTTCATATAAATCGCTGTAACTTTTGATAGAAGACTCAGACAAACATGTTTATGGCTTTATCTTATAGAACTCAATATCCCAGTGCTGGGCAAACAGGGTTTGCAGCCGTTTGAGCTAAGATTTTAAAATTATTCACATAATGAAAACCTATACTTTGTTTCGGGCGAGTTTCCCATTCAAATGCATGTAACAGTGAAAAACACACTGTCTTGGCGAAATAAAGCGTTTTTGAACAACTTCATATAAATCGCTGTAACTTTTGATAGAAGACTCAGACAAACATGTTCATGGCTTTATCTTATAGAACTCAATATCCCCGTGCTGGGCAAACAGGGTTTGCAGCCGTTTGAGCTAAGATTTTAAAATTATTCACATAATGAAAACCTATACTTTGTTTCAGGCGAGTTTCCCATTCAAATGCATGTAACAGTGAGAAACGCATTGTCTTGGCGAAATAAAGCATTTTTGAACAACTTCATATAAATCGCTGTAACTTTTGATAGAAGACTCAGACAAACATGTTTATGGCTTTATCTTACAGAACTCAATATCCCCGTGCTGGGCAAACAGGTTTTGCAGCCGTTTGAGCTAAGATTTTAAAATTATTCACATAATGAAAACCTATACTTTGTCTCGGGCGAGTTTCCCATTCAAATGCATGTAACAGTGAGAAACACACTGTCTTGGCGAAATAAAGCATTTTTGAACAACTTCATATAAATCGCTGTAACTTTTGATAGAAGACTCAGACAAACATGTTTATGGCTTTATCTTACAGAACTCAATATCCCCGTGCTGGGCAAACAGGTTTTGCAGCCGTTTGAGCTAAGATTTTAAAATTATTCACATAATGAAAACCTATACTTTGTCTCGGGCGAGTTTCCCATTCAAATGCATGTAACAGTGAGAAACACACTGTCTTGGCGAAAGAAAGCGTTTTTGAACAACTTCATATAAATCGCTGTAACCTTTGATAGAAGACTCAGACAAACATGTTTATGGCTTTATCTTATAGAACTCAATATCCCCGTGCTGGGCAAACAGGTTTTGCAGCCGTTTGAGCTAAGATTTTAAAATTATTCACATAATGAAAACCTATACTTTGTCTCGGTCGAGTTTCCCATTCAAATGCATGTAACAGTGAGAAACACACTGTCTTGGCGAAAGAAAGCGTTTTTGAACAACTTCATATAAATCGCTGTAACTTTTGATAGAAGACTCAGACAAACATGTTTATGGCTTTATCTTATAGAACTCAATATCCCCGTGCTGGGCAAACAGGTTTTGCAGCCGATTGAGCTAAGATTTTAAAATTATTCACATAATGAAAACCTATACTTTGTCTCGGTCGAGTTTCCCATTCAAATGCATGTAACAGTGAGAAACACACTGTCTTGGCGAAAGAAAGCGTTTTTGAACAACTTCATATAAATCGCTGTAACTTTTGATAGAAGACTCAGACAAACATGTTTATGGCTTTATCTTATAGAACTCAATATCCCCGTGCTGGGCAAACAGGTTTTGCAGCCGTTTGAGCTAAGATTTTAAAATTATTCACATAATGAAAACCTATACTTTGTTTCGGTCGAGTTTCCCATTCAAATGCATGTAACAGTGAGAAACGCATTGTCTTGGCGAAAGAAAGCGTTTTTGAACAACTTCATATAAATCGCTGTAACTTTTGATAGAAGTCTCAGACAAACATGTTTATGGCTTTATCTTATAGAACTCAATATCCCCGTGCTGGGCAAACAGGTTTTGCAGCCGTTTGAGCTAAGATTTTAAAATTATTCACATAATGAAAACCTATACTTTGTCTCGGGCGAGTTTCCCATTCAAATGCATGTAACAGTGAGAAACACACTGTCTTGGCGAAAGAAAGCATTTTAGTACAACTTCATATAAATCGCTGTAACTTTTGATAGAAGACTCAGAAACACATGTTCATGGCTTTATCTTATAGAACTCAATATCCCAGTGCTGGGCAAACAGGGTTTGCAGCCGTTTGAGCTAAGATTTTAAAATTATTCACATAATGAAAACCTATACTTTGTTTCAGGCGAGTTTCCCATTCAAATGCATGTAACAGTGAGAAACGCATTGTCTTGGCGAAATAAAGCGTTTTTGAACAACTTCATATAAATCGCTGTAACTTTTGATAGAAGACTCAGACAAACATGTTCATGGCTTTATCTTATAGAACTCAATATCCCCGTGCTGGGCAAACAGGGTTTGCAGCCGTTTGAGCTAAGATTTTAAAATTATTCACATAATGAAAACCTATACTTTGTCTCGGGCGAGTTTCCCATTCAAATGCATGTAACAGTGAGAAACACACTGTCTTGGCGAAATAAAGCGTTTTAGTACAACTTCATATAAATCGCTGTTACTTTTGATAGAAGACTCAGAAACACATGTTCATGGCTTTATCTTATAGAACTCAATATCCCAGTGCTGGGCAAACAGGGTTTGCAGCCGTTTGAGCTAAGATTTTAAAATTATTCACATAATGAAAACCTATACTTTGTTTCAGGCGAGTTTCCCATTCAAATGCATGTAACAGTGAGAAACGCATTGTCTTGGCGAAATAAAGCGTTTTTGAACAACTTCATATAAATCGCTGTAACTTTTGATAGAAGACTCAGACAAACATGTTCATGGCTTTATCTTATAGAACTCAATATCCCCGTGCTGGGCAAACAGGGTTTGCAGCCGTTTGAGCTAAGATTTTAAAATTATTCACATAATGAAAACCTATACTTTGTCTCGGGCGGGTTTCCCATTCAAATGCATGTAACAGTGAGAAACACACTGTCTTGGCGAAAGAAAGCATTTTAGTACAACTTCATATAAATCGCTGTTACTTTTGATAGAAGACTCAGACAAACATGTTCATGGCTTTATCTTATAGAACTCAATATCCCCGTGCTGGGCAAACAGGGTTTGCAGCCGTTTGAGCTAAGATTTTAAAATTATTCACATAATGAAAACCTATACTTTGTCTCGGGCGAGTTTCCCATTCAAATGCATGTAACAGTGAGAAACACACTGTCTTGGCGAAAGAAAGCATTTTAGTACAACTTCATATAAATCGCTGTTACTTTTGATAGAAGACTCAGACAAACATGTTCATGGCTTTATCTTATAGAACTCAATATCCCCGTGCTGGGCAAACAGGGTTTGCAGCCGTTTGAGCTAAGATTTTAAAATTATTCACATAATGAAAACCTATACTTTGTCTCGGGCGAGTTTCCCATTCAAATGCATGTAACAGTGAGAAACGCATTGTCTTGGCGAAAGAAAGCGTTTTTGAACAACTTCATATAAATCGCTGTAACTTTTGATAGAAGTCTCAGACAAACATGTTTATGGCTTTATCTTATAGAACTCAATATCCCCGTGCTGGGCAAACAGGTTTTGCAGCCGATTGAGCTAAGATTTTAAAATTATTCACATAATGAAAACCTATACTTTTTTTCAGGCGAGTTTCCCATTCAAATGCATGTAACAGTGAGAAACGCATTGTCTTGGCGAAATAAAGCGTTTTTGAACAACTTCATATAAATCGCTGTAACTTTTGATAGAAGACTCAGACAAACATGTTCATGGCTTTATCTTATAGAACTCAATATCCCCGTGCTGGGCAAACAGGGTTTGCAGCCGTTTGAGCTAAGATTTTAAAATTATTCACATAATGAAAACCTATACTTTGTTTCAGGCGGGTTTCCCATTCAAATGCATGTAACAGTGAGAAACGCATTGTCTTGGCGAAATAAAGCATTTTTGAACAACTTCATATAAATCGCTGTAACTTTTGATAGAAGACTCAGACAAACATGTTTATGGCTTTATCTTACAGAACTCAATATCCCCGTGCTGGGCAAACAGGTTTTGCAGCCGTTTGAGCTAAGATTTTAAAATTATTCACATAATGAAAACCTATACTTTGTCTCGGGCGAGTTTCCCATTCAAATGCATGTAACAGTGAGAAACACACTGTCTTGGCGAAAGAAAGCATTTTAGTACAACTTCATATAAATCGCTGTTACTTTTGATAGAAGACTCAGAAACACGTGTTCATGGCTTTATCTTATAGAACTCAATATCCCCGTGCTGGGCAAACAGGTTTTGCAGCCGATTGAGCTAAGATTTTAAAATTATTCACATAATGAAAACCTATACTTTGTTTCAGGCGAGTTTCCCATTCAAATGCATGTAACAGTGAGAAACGCATTGTCTTGGCGAAATAAAGCGTTTTTGAACAACTTCATATAAATCGCTGTAACCTTTGATAGAAGACTCAGACAAACATGTTTATGGCTTTATCTTATAGAACTCAATATCCCCGTGCTGGGCAAACAGGTTTTGCAGCCGTTTGAGCTAAGATTTTAAAATTATTCACATAATGAAAACCTATACTTTGTTTCAGGCGGGTTTCCCATTCAAATGCATGTAACAGTGAGAAACGCATTGTCTTGGCGAAATAAAGCATTTTTGAACAACTTCATATAAATCGCTGTAACTTTTGATAGAAGACTCAGACAAACATGTTTATGGCTTTATCTTACAGAACTCAATATCCCCGTGCTGGGCAAACAGGTTTTGCAGCCGTTTGAGCTAAGATTTTAAAATTATTCACATAATGAAAACCTATACTTTGTCTCGGGCGAGTTTCCCATTCAAATGCATGTAACAGTGAGAAACACACTGTCTTGGCGAAAGAAAGCGTTTTTGAACAACTTCATATAAATCGCTGTAACTTTTGATAGAAGACTCAGACAAACATGTTCATGGCTTTATCTTATAGAACTCAATATCCCAGTGCTGGGCAAACAGGGTTTGCAGCCGTTTGAGCTAAGATTTTAAAATTATTCACATAATGAAAACCTATACTTTGTTTCAGCCGAGTTTCCCATTCAAATGCATGTAACAGTGAAAAACACACTGTCTTGGCGAAATAAAGCGTTTTTGAACAACTTCATATAAATCGCTGTAACTTTTGATAGAAGACTCAGACAAACATGTTCATGGCTTTATCTTATAGAACTCAATATCCCCGTGCTGGGCAAACAGGGTTTGCAGCCGTTTGAGCTAAGATTTTAAAATTATTCACATAATGAAAACCTATACTTTGTCTCGGGCGAGTTTCCCATTCAAATGCATGTAACAGTGAGAAACACACTGTCTTGGCGAAAGAAAGCGTTTTTGAACAACTTCATATAAATCGCTGTAACTTTTGATAGAAGACTCAGACAAACATGTTTATGGCTTTATCTTATAGAACTCAATATCCCAGTGCTGGGCAAACAGGGTTTGCAGCCGTTTGAGCTAAGATTTTAAAATTATTCACATAATGAAAACCTATACTTTGTCTCAGGCGAGTTTCCCATTCAAATGCATGTAACAGTGAAAAACACACTGTCTTGGCGAAATAAAGCGTTTTTGAACAACTTCATATAAATCGCTGTAACTTTTGATAGAAGACTCAGACAAACATGTTCATGGCTTTATCTTATAGAACTCAATATCCCCGTGCTGGGCAAACAGGGTTTGCAGCCGTTTGAGCTAAGATTTTAAAATTATTCACATAATGAAAACCTATACTTTGTTTCAGGCGGGTTTCCCATTCAAATGCATGTAACAGTGAGAAACGCATTGTCTTGGCGAAATAAAGCATTTTTGAACAACTTCATATAAATCGCTGTAACTTTTGATAGAAGACTCAGACAAACATGTTTATGGCTTTATCTTACAGAACTCAATATCCCCGTGCTGGGCAAACAGGTTTTGCAGCCGTTTGAGCTAAGATTTTAAAATTATTCACATAATGAAAACCTATACTTTGTCTCGGGCGAGTTTCCCATTCAAATGCATGTAACAGTGAGAAACACACTGTCTTGGCGAAATAAAGCATTTTTTAACAACTTCATATAAATCGCTGTAACTTTTGATAGAAGACTCAGACAAACATGTTTATGGCTTTATCTTACAGAACTCAATATCCCCGTGCTGGGCAAACAGGTTTTGCAGCCGTTTGAGCTAAGATTTTAAAATTATTCACATAATGAAAACCTATACTTTGTCTCGGGCGAGTTTCCCATTCAAATGCATGTAACAGTGAGAAACACACTGTCTTGGCGAAAGAAAGCGTTTTTGAACAACTTCATATAAATCGCTGTAACCTTTGATAGAAGACTCAGACAAACATGTTTATGGCTTTATCTTATAGAACTCAATATCCCCGTGCTGGGCAAACAGGTTTTGCAGCCGTTTGAGCTAAGATTTTAAAATTATTCACATAATGAAAACCTATACTTTGTCTCGGTCGAGTTTCCCATTCAAATGCATGTAACAGTGAGAAACACACTGTCTTGGCGAAAGAAAGCGTTTTTGAACAACTTCATATAAATCGCTGTAACTTTTGATAGAAGACTCAGACAAACATGTTTATGGCTTTATCTTATAGAACTCAATATCCCCGTGCTGGGCAAACAGGTTTTGCAGCCGATTGAGCTAAGATTTTAAAATTATTCACATAATGAAAACCTATACTTTGTCTCGGTCGAGTTTCCCATTCAAATGCATGTAACAGTGAGAAACACACTGTCTTGGCGAAAGAAAGCGTTTTTGAACAACTTCATATAAATCGCTGTAACTTTTGATAGAAGACTCAGACAAACATGTTTATGGCTTTATCTTATAGAACTCAATATCCCCGTGCTGGGCAAACAGGTTTTGCAGCCGTTTGAGCTAAGATTTTAAAATTATTCACATAATGAAAACCTATACTTTGTCTCGGTCGAGTTTCCCATTCAAATGCATGTAACAGTGAGAAACGCATTGTCTTGGCGAAAGAAAGCGTTTTTGAACAACTTCATATAAATCGCTGTAACTTTTGATAGAAGTCTCAGACAAACATGTTTATGGCTTTATCTTATAGAACTCAATATCCCCGTGCTGGGCAAACAGGTTTTGCAGCCGATTGAGCTAAGATTTTAAAATTATTCACATAATGAAAACCTATACTTTTTTTCAGGCGAGTTTCCCATTCAAATGCATGTAACAGTGAGAAACGCATTGTCTTGGCGAAATAAAGCGTTTTTGAACAACTTCATATAAATCGCTGTAACTTTTGATAGAAGACTCAGACAAACATGTTTATGGCTTTATCTTATAGAACTCAATATCCCCGTGCTGGGCAAACAGGTTTTGCAGCCGTTTGAGCTAAGATTTTAAAATTATTCACATAATGAAAACCTATACTTTGTCTCGGGCGAGTTTCCCATTCAAATGCATGTAACAGTGAGAAACACACTGTCTTGGCGAAAGAAAGCATTTTAGTACAACTTCATATAAATCGCTGTTACTTTTGATAGAAGACTCAGAAACACATGTTCATGGCTTTATCTTATAGAACTCAATATCCCAGTGCTGGGCAAACAGGGTTTGCAGCCGTTTGAGCTAAGATTTTAAAATTATTCACATAATGAAAACCTATACTTTGTTTCAGGCGAGTTTCCCATTCAAATG
Source organism: Diplotaxodon limnothrissa (assembly GCF_057381915.1). Lineage (NCBI taxonomy): Eukaryota > Metazoa > Chordata > Actinopteri > Cichliformes > Cichlidae > Diplotaxodon > Diplotaxodon limnothrissa. Next base: position 36,422,299 of record NC_140596.1, read on the forward strand.
CATGTAACAGTGAGAAACGCATTGTCTTGGCGAAATAAAGCGTTTTTGAACAACTTCATATAAATCGCTGTAACTTTTGATAGAAGACTCAGACAAACATGTTCATGGCTTTATCTTATAGAACTCAATATCCCCGTGCTGGGCAAACAGGGTTTGCAGCCGTTTGAGCTAAGATTTTAAAATTATTCACATAATGAAAACCTATACTTTGTCTCGGGCGAGTTTCCCATTCAAATGCATGTAACAGTGAGAAACACACTGTCTTGGCGAAATAAAGCGTTTTAGTACAACTTCATATAAATCGCTGTTACTTTTGATAGAAGACTCAGAAACACATGTTCATGGCTTTATCTTATAGAACTCAATATCCCAGTGCTGGGCAAACAGGGTTTGCAGCCGTTTGAGCTAAGATTTTAAAATTATTCACATAATGAAAACCTATACTTTGTTTCAGGCGAGTTTCCCATTCAAATGCATGTAACAGTGAGAAACGCATTGTCTTGGCGAAATAAAGCGTTTTTGAACAACTTCATATAAATCGCTGTAACTTTTGATAGAAGACTCAGACAAACATGTTCATGGCTTTATCTTATAGAACTCAATATCCCCGTGCTGGGCAAACAGGGTTTGCAGCCGTTTGAGCTAAGATTTTAAAATTATTCACATAATGAAAACCTATACTTTGTCTCGGGCGGGTTTCCCATTCAAATGCATGTAACAGTGAGAAACACACTGTCTTGGCGAAAGAAAGCATTTTAGTACAACTTCATATAAATCGCTGTTACTTTTGATAGAAGACTCAGACAAACATGTTCATGGCTTTATCTTATAGAACTCAATATCCCCGTGCTGGGCAAACAGGGTTTGCAGCCGTTTGAGCTAAGATTTTAAAATTATTCACATAATGAAAACCTATACTTTGTCTCGGGCGGGTTTCCCATTCAAATGCATGTAACAGTGAGAAACACACTGTCTTGGCGAAAGAAAGCATTTTAGTACAACTTCATATAAATCGCTGTTACTTTTGATAGAAGACTCAGACAAACATGTTCATGGCTTTATCTTATAGAACTCAATATCCCCGTGCTGGGCAAACAGGGTTTGCAGCCGTTTGAGCTAAGATTTTAAAATTATTCACATAATGAAAACCTATACTTTGTCTCGGGCGAGTTTCCCATTCAAATGCATGTAACAGTGAGAAACCCACTGTCTTGGCGAAAGAAAGCATTTTAGTACAACTTCATATAAATCGCTGTTACTTTTGATAGAAGACTCAGAAACACATGTTCATGGCTTTATCTTATAGAACTCAATATCCCCGTGCTGGGCAAACAGGTTTTGCAGCCGATTGAGCTAAGATTTTAAAATTATTCACATAATGAAAACCTATACTTTGTTTCAGGCGAGTTTCCCATTCAAATGCATGTAACAGTGAGAAACGCATTGTCTTGGCGAAATAAAGCGTTTTTGAACAACTTCATATAAATCGCTGTAACTTTTGATAGAAGACTCAGACAAACATGTTCATGGCTTTATCTTATAGAACTCAATATCCCCGTGCTGGGCAAACAGGGTTTGCAGCCGTTTGAGCTAAGATTTTAAAATTATTCACATAATGAAAACCTATACTTTGTCTCGGGCGAGTTTCCCATTCAAATGCATGTAACAGTGAGAAACACACTGTCTTGGCGAAATAAAGCGTTTTAGTACAACTTCATATAAATCGCTGTTACTTTTGATAGAAGACTCAGAAACACATGTTCATGGCTTTATCTTATAGAACTCAATATCCCCGTGCTGGGCAAACAGGTTTTGCAGCCGATTGAGCTAAGATTTTAAAATTATTCACATAATGAAAACCTATACTTTTTTTCAGGCGAGTTTCCCATTCAAATGCATGTAACAGTGAGAAACGCATTGTCTTGGCGAAATAAAGCGTTTTTGAACAACTTCATATAAATCGCTGTAACTTTTGATAGAAGACTCAGACAAACATGTTTATGGCTTTATCTTATAGAACTCAATATCCCCGTGCTGGGCAAACAGGTTTTGCAGCCGTTTGAGCTAAGATTTTAAAATTATTCACATAATGAAAACCTATACTTTGTCTCGGGCGAGTTTCCCATTCAAATGCATGTAACAGTGAGAAACACACTGTCTTGGCGAAAGAAAGCATTTTAGTACAACTTCATATAAATCGCTGTTACTTTTGATAGAAGACTCAGAAACACATGTTCATGGCTTTATCTTATAGAACTCAATATCCCAGTGCTGGGCAAACAGGGTTTGCAGCCGTTTGAGCTAAGATTTTAAAATTATTCACATAATGAAAACCTATACTTTGTTTCAGGCGAGTTTCCCATTCAAATGCATGTAACAGTGAGAAACGCATTGTCTTGGCGAAATAAAGCGTTTTTGAACAACTTCATATAAATCGCTGTAACTTTTGATAGAAGACTCAGACAAACATGTTCATGGCTTTATCTTATAGAACTCAATATCCCCGTGCTGGGCAAACAGGGTTTGCAGCCGTTTGAGCTAAGATTTTAAAATTATTCACATAATGAAAACCTATACTTTGTCTCGGGCGAGTTTCCCATTCAAATGCATGTAACAGTGAGAAACACACTGTCTTGGCGAAAGAAAGCATTTTAGTACAACTTCATATAAATCGCTGTTACTTTTGATAGAAGACTCAGAAACACATGTTCATGGCTTTATCTTATAGAACTCAATATCCCAGTGCTGGGCAAACAGGGTTTGCAGCCGTTTGAGCTAAGATTTTAAAATTATTCACATAATGAAAACCTATACTTTGTTTCAGGCGAGTTTCCCATTCAAATGCATGTAACAGTGAGAAACGCATTGTCTTGGCGAAATAAAGCGTTTTTGAACAACTTCATATAAATCGCTGTAACTTTTGATAGAAGACTCAGACAAACATGTTCATGGCTTTATCTTATAGAACTCAATATCCCCGTGCTGGGCAAACAGGGTTTGCAGCCGTTTGAGCTAAGATTTTAAAATTATTCACATAATGAAAACCTATACTTTGTCTCGGGCGAGTTTCCCATTCAAATGCATGTAACAGTGAGAAACACACTGTCTTGGCGAAATAAAGCGTTTTTGAACAACTTCATATAAATCGCTGTTACTTTTGATAGAAGACTCAGAAACACATGTTCATGGCTTTATCTTATAGAACTCAATATCCCAGTGCTGGGCAAACAGGTTTTGCAGCCGTTTGAGCTAAGATTTTAAAATTATTCACATAATGAAAACCTATACTTTGTCTCGGGCGAGTTTCCCATTCAAATGCATGTAACAGTGAGAAACACACTGTCTTGGCGAAAGAAAGCGTTTTAGTACAACTTCATATAAATCGCTGTTACTTTTGATAGAAGACTCAGAAACACGTGTTCATGGCTTTATCTTATAGAACTCAATATCCCCGTGCTGGGCAAACAGGTTTTGCAGCCGATTGAGCTAAGATTTTAAAATTATTCACATAATGAAAACCTATACTTTGTTTCAGGCGAGTTTCCCATTCAAATGCATGTAACAGTGAGAAACGCATTGTCTTGGCGAAATAAAGCGTTTTTGAACAACTTCATATAAATCGCTGTAACTTTTGATAGAAGACTCAGACAAACATGTTCATGGCTTTATCTTATAGAACTCAATATCCCCGTGCTGGGCAAACAGGGTTTGCAGCCGTTTGAGCTAAGATTTTAAAATTATTCACATAATGAAAACCTATACTTTGTCTCGGGCGGGTTTCCCATTCAAATGCATGTAACAGTGAGAAACACACTGTCTTGGCGAAAGAAAGCATTTTAGTACAACTTCATATAAATCGCTGTTACTTTTGATAGAAGACTCAGACAAACATGTTCATGGCTTTATCTTATAGAACTCAATATCCCCGTGCTGGGCAAACAGGGTTTGCAGCCGTTTGAGCTAAGATTTTAAAATTATTCACATAATGAAAACCTATACTTTGTCTCGGGCGAGTTTCCCATTCAAATGCATGTAACAGTGAGAAACACACTGTCTTGGCGAAAGAAAGCATTTTAGTACAACTTCATATAAATCGCTGTTACTTTTGATAGAAGACTCAGAAACACATGTTCATGGCTTTATCTTATAGAACTCAATATCCCCGTGCTGGGCAAACAGGTTTTGCAGCCGATTGAGCTAAGATTTTAAAATTATTCACATAATGAAAACCTATACTTTTTTTCAGGCGAGTTTCCCATTCAAATGCATGTAACAGTGAGAAACGCATTGTCTTGGCGAAATAAAGCGTTTTTGAACAACTTCATATAAATCGCTGTAACTTTTGATAGAAGACTCAGACAAACATGTTTATGGCTTTATCTTATAGAACTCAATATCCCCGTGCTGGGCAAACAGGTTTTGCAGCCGTTTGAGCTAAGATTTTAAAATTATTCACATAATGAAAACCTATACTTTGTCTCGGGCGAGTTTCCCATTCAAATGCATGTAACAGTGAGAAACACACTGTCTTGGCGAAAGAAAGCGTTTTTGAACAACTTCATATAAATCGCTGTAACCTTTGATAGAAGACTCAGACAAACATGTTTATGGCTTTATCTTATAGAACTCAATATCCCCGTGCTGGGCAAACAGGTTTTGCAGCCGTTTGAGCTAAGATTTTAAAATTATTCACATAATGAAAACCTATACTTTGTCTCGGTCGAGTTTCCCATTCAAATGCATGTAACAGTGAGAAACACACTGTCTTGGCGAAAGAAAGCGTTTTTGAACAACTTCATATAAATCGCTGTAACCTTTGATAGAAGACTCAGACAAACATGTTTATGGCTTTATCTTATAGAACTCAATATCCCCGTGCTGGGCAAACAGGTTTTGCAGCCGATTGAGCTAAGATTTTAAAATTATTCACATAATGAAAACCTATACTTTGTCTCGGTCGAGTTTCCCATTCAAATGCATGTAACAGTGAGAAACACACTGTCTTGGCGAAAGAAAGCGTTTTTGAACAACTTCATATAAATCGCTGTAACTTTTGATAGAAGACTCAGACAAACATGTTTATGGCTTTATCTTATAGAACTCAATATCCCCGTGCTGGGCAAACAGGTTTTGCAGCCGATTGAGCTAAGATTTTAAAATTATTCACATAATGAAAACCTATACTTTTTTTCAGGCGAGTTTCCCATTCAAATGCATGTAACAGTGAGAAACGCATTGTCTTGGCGAAATAAAGCGTTTTTGAACAACTTCATATAAATCGCTGTAACTTTTGATAGAAGACTCAGACAAACATGTTTATGGCTTTATCTTATAGAACTCAATATCCCCGTGCTGGGCAAACAGGTTTTGCAGCCGTTTGAGCTAAGATTTTAAAATTATTCACATAATGAAAACCTATACTTTGTCTCGGGCGAGTTTCCCATTCAAATGCATGTAACAGTGAGAAACACACTGTCTTGGCGAAAGAAAGCATTTTAGTACAACTTCATATAAATCGCTGTTACTTTTGATAGAAGACTCAGAAACACATGTTCATGGCTTTATCTTATAGAACTCAATATCCCAGTGCTGGGCAAACAGGGTTTGCAGCCGTTTGAGCTAAGATTTTAAAATTATTCACATAATGAAAACGTATACTTTGTTTCAGGCGAGTTTCCCATTCAAATGCATGTAACAGTGAGAAACGCATTGTCTTGGCGAAATAAAGCGTTTTTGAACAACTTCATATAAATCGCTGTAACTTTTGATAGAAGACTCAGACAAACATGTTCATGGCTTTATCTTATAGAACTCAATATCCCCGTGCTGGGCAAACAGGGTTTGCAGCCGTTTGAGCTAAGATTTTAAAATTATTCACATAATGAAAACCTATACTTTGTCTCGGGCGGGTTTCCCATTCAAATGCATGTAACAGTGAGAAACACACTGTCTTGGCGAAAGAAAGCATTTTAGTACAACTTCATATAAATCGCTGTTACTTTTGATAGAAGACTCAGACAAACATGTTCATGGCTTTATCTTATAGAACTCAATATCCCCGTGCTGGGCAAACAGGGTTTGCAGCCGTTTGAGCTAAGATTTTAAAATTATTCACATAATGAAAACCTATACTTTGTCTCGGGCGAGTTTCCCATTCAAATGCATGTAACAGTGAGAAACCCACTGTCTTGGCGAAAGAAAGCATTTTAGTACAACTTCATATAAATCGCTGTTACTTTTGATAGAAGACTCAGAAACACATGTTCATGGCTTTATCTTATAGAACTCAATATCCCCGTGCTGGGCAAACAGGTTTTGCAGCCGATTGAGCTAAGATTTTAAAATTATTCACATAATGAAAACCTATACTTTGTTTCAGGCGAGTTTCCCATTCAAATGCATGTAACAGTGAGAAACGCATTGTCTTGGCGAAATAAAGCGTTTTTGAACAACTTCATATAAATCGCTGTAACTTTTGATAGAAGACTCAGACAAACATGTTCATGGCTTTATCTTATAGAACTCAATATCCCCGTGCTGGGCAAACAGGTTTTGCAGCCGATTGAGCTAAGATTTTAAAATTATTCACATAATGAAAACCTATACTTTGTTTCAGGCCAGTTTCCCAATCAAATGCATGTAAACAGTGAGAAAGGCATTGTCTTGGCGAAATAAAGCGTTTTTGAACAACTTCATATAAATCGCTGTAACTTTTGATAGAAGACTCAGACAAACATGTTTATGGCTTTATCTTATAGAACTCAATATCCCCGTGCTGGGCAAACAGGTTTTGCAGCCGTTTGAGCTAAGATTTTAAAATTATTCACATAATGAAAACCTATACTTTGTCTCGGGCGAGTTTCCCATTCAAATGCATGTAACAGTGAGAAACACACTGTCTTGGCGAAAGAAAGCATTTTAGTACAACTTCATATAAATCGCTGTTACTTTTGATAGAAGACTCAGAAACACATGTTCATGGCTTTATCTTATAGAACTCAATATCCCATTGCTGGGCAAACAGGGTTTGCAGCCGTTTGAGCTAAGATTTTAAAATTATTCACATAATGAAAACCTATACTTTGTTTCAGGCGAGTTTCCCATTCAAATGCATGTAACAGTGAGAAACGCATTGTCTTGGCGAAATAAAGCGTTTTTGAACAACTTCATATAAATCGCTGTAACTTTTGATAGAAGACTCAGACAAACATGTTCATGGCTTTATCTTATAGAACTCAATATCCCCGTGCTGGGCAAACAGGGTTTGCAGCCGTTTGAGCTAAGATTTTAAAATTATTCACATAATGAAAACCTATACTTTGTCTCGGGCGAGTTTCCCATTCAAATGCATGTAACAGTGAGAAACACACTGTCTTGGCGAAATAAAGCGTTTTAGTACAACTTCATATAAATCGCTGTTACTTTTGATAGAAGACTCAGAAACACATGTTCATGGCTTTATCTTATAGAACTCAATATCCCAGTGCTGGGCAAACAGGGTTTGCAGCCGTTTGAGCTAAGATTTTAAAATTATTCACATAATGAAAACCTATACTTTGTTTCAGGCGAGTTTCCCATTCAAATGCATGTAACAGTGAGAAACGCATTGTCTTGGCGAAATAAAGCGTTTTTGAACAACTTCATATAAATCGCTGTAACTTTTGATAGAAGACTCAGACAAACATGTTCATGGCTTTATCTTATAGAACTCAATATCCCCGTGCTGGGCAAACAGGGTTTGCAGCCGTTTGAGCTAAGATTTTAAAATTATTCACATAATGAAAACCTATACTTTGTCTCGGGCGGGTTTCCCATTCAAATGCATGTAACAGTGAGAAACACACTGTCTTGGCGAAAGAAAGCATTTTAGTACAACTTCATATAAATCGCTGTTACTTTTGATAGAAGACTCAGACAAACATGTTCATGGCTTTATCTTATAGAACTCAATATCCCCGTGCTGGGCAAACAGGGTTTGCAGCCGTTTGAGCTAAGATTTTAAAATTATTCACATAATGAAAACCTATACTTTGTCTCGGGCGAGTTTCCCATTCAAATGCATGTAACAGTGAGAAACACACTGTCTTGGCGAAAGAAAGCATTTTAGTACAACTTCATATAAATCGCTGTTACTTTTGATAGAAGACTCAGAAACACATGTTCATGGCTTTATCTTATAGAACTCAATATCCCCGTGCTGGGCAAACAGGTTTTGCAGCCGATTGAGCTAAGATTTTAAAATTATTCACATAATGAAAACCTATACTTTTTTTCAGGCGAGTTTCCCATTCAAATGCATGTAACAGTGAGAAACGCATTGTCTTGGCGAAATAAAGCGTTTTTGAACAACTTCATATAAATCGCTGTAACTTTTGATAGAAGACTCAGACAAACATGTTTATGGCTTTATCTTATAGAACTCAATATCCCCGTGCTGGGCAAACAGGTTTTGCAGCCGTTTGAGCTAAGATTTTAAAATTATTCACATAATGAAAACCTATACTTTGTCTCGGGCGAGTTTCCCATTCAAATGCATGTAACAGTGAGAAACACACTGTCTTGGCGAAAGAAAGCATTTTAGTACAACTTCATATAAATCGCTGTTACTTTTGATAGAAGACTCAGAAACACATGTTCATGGCTTTATCTTATAGAACTCAATATCCCAGTGCTGGGCAAACAGGGTTTGCAGCCGTTTGAGCTAAGATTTTAAAATTATTCACATAATGAAAACCTATACTTTGTTTCAGGCGAGTTTCCCATTCAAATGCATGTAACAGTGAGAAACGCATTGTCTTGGCGAAATAAAGCGTTTTTGAACAACTTCATATAAATCGCTGTAACTTTTGATAGAAGACTCAGACAAACATGTTCATGGCTTTATCTTATAGAACTCAATATCCCCGTGCTGGGCAAACAGGTTTTGCAGCCGATTGAGCTAAGATTTTAAAATTATTCACATAATGAAAACCTATACTTTGTTTCAGGCGAGTTTCCCATTCAAATGCATGTAACAGTGAGAAACGCATTGTCTTGGCGAAATAAAGCGTTTTTGAACAACTTCATATAAATCGCTGTAACTTTTGATAGAAGACTCAGACAAACATGTTCATGGCTTTATCTTATAGAACTCAATATCCCCGTGCTGGGCAAACAGGTTTTGCAGCCGATTGAGCTAAGATTTTAAAATTATTCACATAATGAAAACCTATACTTTGTTTCAGGCCAGTTTCCCAATCAAATGCATGTAAACAGTGAGAAAGGCATTGTCTTGGCGAAATAAAGCGTTTTTGAACAACTTCATATAAATCGCTGTAACTTTTGATAGAAGACTCAGACAAACATGTTTATGGCTTTATCTTATAGAACTCAATATCCCCGTGCTGGGCAAACAGGTTTTGCAGCCGTTTGAGCTAAGATTTTAAAATTATTCACATAATGAAAACCTATACTTTGTCTCGGGCGAGTTTCCCATTCAAATGCATGTAACAGTGAGAAACACACTGTCTTGGCGAAAGAAAGCATTTTAGTACAACTTCATATAAATCGCTGTTACTTTTGATAGAAGACTCAGAAACACATGTTCATGGCTTTATCTTATAGAACTCAATATCCCATTGCTGGGCAAACAGGGTTTGCAGCCGTTTGAGCTAAGATTTTAAAATTATTCACATAATGAAAACCTATACTTTGTTTCAGGCGAGTTTCCCATTCAAATGCATGTAACAGTGAGAAACGCATTGTCTTGGCGAAATAAAGCGTTTTTGAACAACTTCATATAAATCGCTGTAACTTTTGATAGAAGACTCAGACAAACATGTTCATGGCTTTATCTTATAGAACTCAATATCCCCGTGCTGGGCAAACAGGGTTTGCAGCCGTTTGAGCTAAGATTTTAAAATTATTCACATAATGAAAACCTATACTTTGTCTCGGGCGAGTTTCCCATTCAAATGCATGTAACAGTGAGAAACACACTGTCTTGGCGAAATAAAGCGTTTTAGTACAACTTCATATAAATCGCTGTTACTTTTGATAGAAGACTCAGAAACACATGTTCATGGCTTTATCTTATAGAACTCAATATCCCAGTGCTGGGCAAACAGGGTTTGCAGCCGTTTGAGCTAAGATTTTAAAATTATTCACATAATGAAAACCTATACTTTGTTTCAGGCGAGTTTCCCATTCAAATGCATGTAACAGTGAGAAACGCATTGTCTTGGCGAAATAAAGCGTTTTTGAACAACTTCATATAAATCGCTGTAACTTTTGATAGAAGACTCAGACAAACATGTTCATGGCTTTATCTTATAGAACTCAATATCCCCGTGCTGGGCAAACAGGGTTTGCAGCCGTTTGAGCTAAGATTTTAAAATTATTCACATAATGAAAACCTATACTTTGTCTCGGGCGGGTTTCCCATTCAAATGCATGTAACAGTGAGAAACACACTGTCTTGGCGAAAGAAAGCATTTTAGTACAACTTCATATAAATCGCTGTTACTTTTGATAGAAGACTCAGACAAACATGTTCATGGCTTTATCTTATAGAACTCAATATCCCCGTGCTGGGCAAACAGGGTTTGCAGCCGTTTGAGCTAAGATTTTAAAATTATTCACATAATGAAAACCTATACTTTGTCTCGGGCGAGTTTCCCATTCAAATGCATGTAACAGTGAGAAACACACTGTCTTGGCGAAAGAAAGCATTTTAGTACAACTTCATATAAATCGCTGTTACTTTTGATAGAAGACTCAGAAACACATGTTCATGGCTTTATCTTATAGAACTCAATATCCCCGTGCTGGGCAAACAGGTTTTGCAGCCGATTGAGCTAAGATTTTAAAATTATTCACATAATGAAAACCTATACTTTTTTTCAGGCGAGTTTCCCATTCAAATGCATGTAACAGTGAGAAACGCATTGTCTTGGCGAAATAAAGCGTTTTTGAACAACTTCATATAAATCGCTGTAACTTTTGATAGAAGACTCAGACAAACATGTTTATGGCTTTATCTTATAGAACTCAATATCCCCGTGCTGGGCAAACAGGTTTTGCAGCCGTTTGAGCTAAGATTTTAAAATTATTCACATAATGAAAACCTATACTTTGTCTCGGGCGAGTTTCCCATTCAAATGCATGTAACAGTGAGAAACACACTGTCTTGGCGAAAGAAAGCATTTTAGTACAACTTCATATAAATCGCTGTTACTTTTGATAGAAGACTCAGAAACACATGTTCATGGCTTTATCTTATAGAACTCAATATCCCAGTGCTGGGCAAACAGGGTTTGCAGCCGTTTGAGCTAAGATTTTAAAATTATTCACATAATGAAAACCTATACTTTGTTTCAGGCGAGTTTCCCATTCAAATGCATGTAACAGTGAGAAACGCATTGTCTTGGCGAAATAAAGCGTTTTTGAACAACTTCATATAAATCGCTGTAACTTTTGATAGAAGACTCAGACAAACATGTTCATGGCTTTATCTTATAGAACTCAATATCCCCGTGCTGGGCAAACAGGGTTTGCAGCCGTTTGAGCTAAGATTTTAAAATTATTCACATAATGAAAACCTATACTTTGTCTCGGGCGAGTTTCCCATTCAAATGCATGTAACAGTGAGAAACACACTGTCTTGGCGAAAGAAAGCATTTTAGTACAACTTCATATAAATCGCTGTTACTTTTGATAGAAGACTCAGAAACACATGTTCATGGCTTTATCTTATAGAACTCAATATCCCAGTGCTGGGCAAACAGGGTTTGCAGCCGTTTGAGCTAAGATTTTAAAATTATTCACATAATGAAAACCTATACTTTGTTTCAGGCGAGTTTCCCATTCAAATGCATGTAACAGTGAGAAACGCATTGTCTTGGCGAAATAAAGCGTTTTTGAACAACTTCATATAAATCGCTGTAACTTTTGATAGAAGACTCAGACAAACATGTTCATGGCTTTATCTTATAGAACTCAATATCCCCGTGCTGGGCAAACAGGGTTTGCAGCCGTTTGAGCTAAGATTTTAAAATTATTCACATAATGAAAACCTATACTTTGTCTCGGGCGAGTTTCCCATTCAAATGCATGTAACAGTGAGAAACACACTGTCTTGGCGAAATAAAGCGTTTTAGTACAACTTCATATAAATCGCTGTTACTTTTGATAGAAGACTCAGAAACACATGTTCATGGCTTTATCTTATAGAACTCAATATCCCAGTGCTGGGCAAACAGGTTTTGCAGCCGTTTGAGCTAAGATTTTAAAATTATTCACATAATGAAAACCTATACTTTGTCTCGGGCGAGTTTCCCATTCAAATGCATGTAACAGTGAGAAACACACTGTCTTGGCGAAAGAAAGCGTTTTAGTACAACTTCATATAAATGGCTGTTACTTTTGATAGAAGACTCAGAAACACGTGTTCATGGCTTTATCTTATAGAACTCAATATCCCCGTGCTGGGCAAACAGGTTTTGCAGCCGATTGAGCTAAGATTTTAAAATTATTCACATAATGAAAACCTATACTTTGTTTCAGGCGAGTTTCCCATTCAAATGCATGTAACAGTGAGAAACGCATTGTCTTGGCGAAATAAAGCGTTTTTGAACAACTTCATATAAATCGCTGTAACTTTTGATAGAAGACTCAGACAAACATGTTCATGGCTTTATCTTATAGAACTCAATATCCCCGTGCTGGGCAAACAGGGTTTGCAGCCGTTTGAGCTAAGATTTTAAAATTATTCACATAATGAAAACCTATACTTTGTCTCGGGCGAGTTTCCCATTCAAATGCATGTAACAGTGAGAAACACACTGTCTTGGCGAAATAAAGCGTTTTAGTACAACTTCATATAAATCGCTGTTACTTTTGATAGAAGACTCAGAAACACATGTTCATGGCTTTATCTTATAGAACTCAATATCCCAGTGCTGGGCAAACAGGTTTTGCAGCCGTTTGAGCTAAGATTTTAAAATTATTCACATAATGAAAACCTATACTTTGTCTCGGGCGAGTTTCCCATTCAAATGCATGTAACAGTGAGAAACACACTGTCTTGGCGAAAGAAAGCGTTTTAGTACAACTTCATATAAATGGCTGTTACTTTTGATAGAAGACTCAGAAACACGTGTTCATGGCTTTATCTTATAGAACTCAATATCCCCGTGCTGGGCAAACAGGTTTTGCAGCCGATTGAGCTAAGATTTTAAAATTATTCACATAATGAAAACCTATACTTTGTTTCAGGCGAGTTTCCCATTCAAATGCATGTAACAGTGAGAAACGCATTGTCTTGGCGAAATAAAGCGTTTTTGAACAACTTCATATAAATCGCTGTAACTTTTGATAGAAGACTCAGACAAACATGTTCATGGCTTTATCTTATAGAACTCAATATCCCCGTGCTGGGCAAACAGGGTTTGCAGCCGTTTGAGCTAAGATTTTAAAATTATTCACATAATGAAAACCTATACTTTGTCTCGGGCGGGTTTCCCATTCAAATGCATGTAACAGTGAGAAACACACTGTCTTGGCGAAAGAAAGCATTTTAGTACAACTTCATATAAATCGCTGTTACTTTTGATAGAAGACTCAGACAAACATGTTCATGGCTTTATCTTATAGAACTCAATATCCCCGTGCTGGGCAAACAGGGTTTGCAGCCGTTTGAGCTAAGATTTTAAAATTATTCACATAATGAAAACCTATACTTTGTCTCGGGCGAGTTTCCCATTCAAATGCATGTAACAGTGAGAAACACACTGTCTTGGCGAAAGAAAGCATTTTAGTACAACTTCATATAAATCGCTGTTACTTTTGATAGAAGACTCAGAAACACATGTTCATGGCTTTATCTTATAGAACTCAATATCCCCGTGCTGGGCAAACAGGTTTTGCAGCCGATTGAGCTAAGATTTTAAAATTATTCACATAATGAAAACCTATACTTTTTTTCAGGCGAGTTTCCCATTCAAATGCATGTAACAGTGAGAAACGCATTGTCTTGGCGAAATAAAGCGTTTTTGAACAACTTCATATAAATCGCTGTAACTTTTGATAGAAGACTCAGACAAACATGTTTATGGCTTTATCTTATAGAACTCAATATCCCCGTGCTGGGCAAACAGGTTTTGCAGCCGTTTGAGCTAAGATTTTAAAATTATTCACATAATGAAAACCTATACTTTGTCTCGGGCGAGTTTCCCATTCAAATGCATGTAACAGTGAGAAACACACTGTCTTGGCGAAAGAAAGCATTTTAGTACAACTTCATATAAATCGCTGTAACTTTTGATAGAAGACTCAGACAAACATGTTCATGGCTTTATCTTATAGAACTCAATATCCCAGTGCTGGGCAAACAGGGTTTGCAGCCGTTTGAGCTAAGATTTTAAAATTATTCACATAATGAAAACCTATACTTTGTCTCGGGCGAGTTTCCCATTCAAATGCATGTAACAGTGAGAAACACACTGTCTTGGCGAAATAAAGCGTTTTTGAACAACTTCATATAAATCGCTGTTACTTTTGATAGAAGACTCAGAAACACATGTTCATGGCTTTATCTTATAGAACTCAATATCCCAGTGCTGGGCAAACAGGTTTTGCAGCCGTTTGAGCTAAGATTTTAAAATTATTCACATAATGAAAACCTATACTTTGTCTCGGGCGAGTTTCCCATTCAAATGCATGTAACAGTGAGAAACACACTGTCTTGGCGAAAGAAAGCGTTTTAGTACAACTTCATATAAATCGCTGTTACTTTTGATAGAAGACTCAGAAACACGTGTTCATGGCTTTATCTTATAGAACTCAATATCCCCGTGCTGGGCAAACAGGTTTTGCAGCCGATTGAGCTAAGATTTTAAAATTATTCACATAATGAAAACCTATACTTTGTTTCAGGCGAGTTTCCCATTCAAATGCATGTAACAGTGAGAAACGCATTGTCTTGGCGAAATAAAGCGTTTTTGAACAACTTCATATAAATCGCTGTAACTTTTGATAGAAGACTCAGACAAACATGTTCATGGCTTTATCTTATAGAACTCAATATCCCCGTGCTGGGCAAACAGGGTTTGCAGCCGTTTGAGCTAAGATTTTAAAATTATTCACATAATGAAAACCTATACTTTGTCTCGGGCGGGTTTCCCATTCAAATGCATGTAACAGTGAGAAACACACTGTCTTGGCGAAAGAAAGCATTTTAGTACAACTTCATATAAATCGCTGTTACTTTTGATAGAAGACTCAGACAAACATGTTCATGGCTTTATCTTATAGAACTCAATATCCCCGTGCTGGGCAAACAGGGTTTGCAGCCGTTTGAGCTAAGATTTTAAAATTATTCACATAATGAAAACCTATACTTTGTCTCGGGCGAGTTTCCCATTCAAATGCATGTAACAGTGAGAAACACACTGTCTTGGCGAAAGAAAGCATTTTAGTACAACTTCATATAAATCGCTGTTACTTTTGATAGAAGACTCAGAAACACATGTTCATGGCTTTATCTTATAGAACTCAATATCCCCGTGCTGGGCAAACAGGTTTTGCAGCCGATTGAGCTAAGATTTTAAAATTATTCACATAATGAAAACCTATACTTTTTTTCAGGCGAGTTTCCCATTCAAATGCATGTAACAGTGAGAAACGCATTGTCTTGGCGAAATAAAGCGTTTTTGAACAACTTCATATAAATCGCTGTAACTTTTGATAGAAGACTCAGACAAACATGTTTATGGCTTTATCTTATAGAACTCAATATCCCCGTGCTGGGCAAACAGGTTTTGCAGCCGTTTGAGCTAAGATTTTAAAATTATTCACATAATGAAAACCTATACTTTGTCTCGGGCGAGTTTCCCATTCAAATGCATGTAACAGTGAGAAACACACTGTCTTGGCGAAAGAAAGCGTTTTTGAACAACTTCATATAAATCGCTGTAACCTTTGATAGAAGACTCAGACAAACATGTTTATGGCTTTATCTTATAGAACTCAATATCCCCGTGCTGGGCAAACAGGTTTTGCAGCCGTTTGAGCTAAGATTTTAAAATTATTCACATAATGAAAACCTATACTTTGTCTCGGTCGAGTTTCCCATTCAAATGCATGTAACAGTGAGAAACACACTGTCTTGGCGAAAGAAAGCGTTTTTGAACAACTTCATATAAATCGCTGTAACCTTTGATAGAAGACTCAGACAAACATGTTTATGGCTTTATCTTATAGAACTCAATATCCCCGTGCTGGGCAAACAGGTTTTGCAGCCGATTGAGCTAAGATTTTAAAATTATTCACATAATGAAAACCTATACTTTGTCTCGGTCGAGTTTCCCATTCAAATGCATGTAACAGTGAGAAACACACTGTCTTGGCGAAAGAAAGCGTTTTTGAACAACTTCATATAAATCGCTGTAACTTTTGATAGAAGACTCAGACAAACATGTTTATGGCTTTATCTTATAGAACTCAATATCCCCGTGCTGGGCAAACAGGTTTTGCAGCCGTTTGAGCTAAGATTTTAAAATTATTCACATAATGAAAACCTATACTTTGTCTCGGGCGAGTTTCCCATTCAAATGCATGTAACAGTGAGAAACACACTGTCTTGGCGAAATAAAGCATTTTCGTACAACTTCATATAAATCGCTGTAACCTTTGATAGAAGACTCAGGCAAACATGTTTATGGCTTTATCTTATAGAACTCAATATCCCCGTGCTGGGCAAACAGGTTTTGCAGCCGTTTGAGCTAAGATTTTAAAATTATTCACATAATGAAAACCTATACTTTGTCTCGGTCGAGTTTCCCATTCAAATGCATGTAACAGTGAGAAACGCATTGTCTTGGCGAAAGAAAGCGTTTTTGAACAACTTCATATAAATCGCTGTAACTTTTGATAGAAGTCTCAGACAAACATGTTTATGGCTTTATCTTATAGAACTCAATATCCCCGTGCTGGGCAAACAGGTTTTGCAGCCGATTGAGCTAAGATTTTAAAATTATTCACATAATGAAAACCTATACTTTTTTTCAGGCGAGTTTCCCATTCAAATGCATGTAACAGTGAGAAACGCATTGTCTTGGCGAAATAAAGCGTTTTTGAACAACTTCATATAAATCGCTGTAACTTTTGATAGAAGACTCAGACAAACATGTTTATGGCTTTATCTTATAGAACTCAATATCCCCGTGCTGGGCAAACAGGTTTTGCAGCCGTTTGAGCTAAGATTTTAAAATTATTCACATAATGAAAACCTATACTTTGTCTCGGGCGAGTTTCCCATTCAAATGCATGTAACAGTGAGAAACACACTGTCTTGGCGAAAGAAAGCATTTTAGTACAACTTCATATAAATCGCTGTTACTTTTGATAGAAGACTCAGAAACACATATTCATGGCTTTATCTTATAGAACTCAATATCCCAGTGCTGGGCAAACAGGGTTTGCAGCCGTTTGAGCTAAGATTTTAAAATTATTCACATAATGAAAACCTATACTTTGTTTCAGGCGAGTTTCCCATTCAAATGCATGTAACAGTGAGAAACGCATTGTCTTGGCGAAATAAAGCGTTTTTGAACAACTTCATATAAATCGCTGTAACTTTTGATAGAAGACTCAGACAAACATGTTCATGGCTTTATCTTATAGAACTCAATATCCCCGTGCTGGGCAAACAGGGTTTGCAGCCGTTTGAGCTAAGATTTTAAAATTATTCACATAATGAAAACCTATACTTTGTCTCGGGCGAGTTTCCCATTCAAATGCATGTAACAGTGAGAAACACACTGTCTTGGCGAAATAAAGCGTTTTAGTACAACTTCATATAAATCGCTGTTACTTTTGATAGAAGACTCAGAAACACATGTTCATGGCTTTATCTTATAGAACTCAATATCCCAGTGCTGGGCAAACAGGGTTTGCAGCCGTTTGAGCTAAGATTTTAAAATTATTCACATAATGAAAACGTATACTTTGTTTCAGGCGAGTTTCCCATTCAAATGCATGTAACAGTGAGAAACGCATTGTCTTGGCGAAATAAAGCGTTTTTGAACAACTTCATATAAATCGCTGTAACTTTTGATAGAAGACTCAGACAAACATGTTCATGGCTTTATCTTATAGAACTCAATATCCCCGTGCTGGGCAAACAGGGTTTGCAGCCGTTTGAGCTAAGATTTTAAAATTATTCACATAATGAAAACCTATACTTTGTCTCGGGCGGGTTTCCCATTCAAATGCATGTAACAGTGAGAAACACACTGTCTTGGCGAAAGAAAGCATTTTAGTACAACTTCATATAAATCGCTGTTACTTTTGATAGAAGACTCAGACAAACATGTTCATGGCTTTATCTTATAGAACTCAATATCCCCGTGCTGGGCAAACAGGGTTTGCAGCCGTTTGAGCTAAGATTTTAAAATTATTCACATAATGAAAACCTATACTTTTTTTCAGGCGAGTTTCCCATTCAAATGCATGTAACAGTGAGAAACGCATTGTCTTGGCGAAATAAAGCGTTTTTGAACAACTTCATATAAATCGCTGTAACTTTTGATAGAAGACTCAGACAAACATGTTTATGGCTTTATCTTATAGAACTCAATATCCCCGTGCTGGGCAAACAGGTTTTGCAGCCGTTTGAGCTAAGATTTTAAAATTATTCACATAATGAAAACCTATACTTTGTCTCGGGCGAGTTTCCCATTCAAATGCATGTAACAGTGAGAAACACACTGTCTTGGCGAAAGAAAGCATTTTAGTACAACTTCATATAAATCGCTGTTACTTTTGATAGAAGACTCAGAAACACATGTTCATGGCTTTATCTTATAGAACTCAATATCCCAGTGCTGGGCAAACAGGGTTTGCAGCCGTTTGAGCTAAGATTTTAAAATTATTCACATAATGAAAACCTATACTTTGTTTCAGGCGAGTTTCCCATTCAAATGCATGTAACAGTGAGAAACGCATTGTCTTGGCGAAATAAAGCGTTTTTGAACAACTTCATATAAATCGCTGTAACTTTTGATAGAAGACTCAGACAAACATGTTCATGGCTTTATCTTATAGAACTCAATATCCCCGTGCTGGGCAAACAGGGTTTGCAGCCGTTTGAGCTAAGATTTTAAAATTATTCACATAATGAAAACCTATACTTTGTCTCGGGCGAGTTTCCCATTCAAATGCATGTAACAGTGAGAAACGCATTGTCTTGGCGAAATAAAGCGTTTTTGAACAACTTCATATAAATCGCTGTAACTTTTGATAGAAGACTCAGACAAACATGTTCATGGCTTTATCTTATAGAACTCAATATCCCCGTGCTGGGCAAACAGGGTTTGCAGCCGTTTGAGCTAAGATTTTAAAATTATTCACATAATGAAAACCTATACTTTGTCTCGGGCGGGTTTCCCATTCAAATGCATGTAACAGTGAGAAACACACTGTCTTGGCGAAAGAAAGCATTTTAGTACAACTTCATATAAATCGCTGTTACTTTTGATAGAAGACTCAGACAAACATGTTCATGGCTTTATCTTATAGAACTCAATATCCCCGTGCTGGGCAAACAGGGTTTGCAGCCGTTTGAGCTAAGATTTTAAAATTATTCACATAATGAAAACCTATACTTTGTCTCGGGCGAGTTTCCCATTCAAATGCATGTAACAGTGAGAAACCCACTGTCTTGGCGAAAGAAAGCATTTTAGTACAACTTCATATAAATCGCTGTTACTTTTGATAGAAGACTCAGAAACACATGTTCATGGCTTTATCTTATAGAACTCAATATCCCCGTGCTGGGCAAACAGGTTTTGCAGCCGATTGAGCTAAGATTTTAAAATTATTCACATAATGAAAACCTATACTTTGTTTCAGGCGAGTTTCCCATTCAAATGCATGTAACAGTGAGAAACGCATTGTCTTGGCGAAATAAAGCGTTTTTGAACAACTTCATATAAATCGCTGTAACTTTTGATAGAAGACTCAGACAAACATGTTCATGGCTTTATCTTATAGAACTCAATATCCCCGTGCTGGGCAAACAGGTTTTGCAGCCGATTGAGCTAAGATTTTAAAATTATTCACATAATGAAAACCTATACTTTGTTTCAGGCCAGTTTCCCAATCAAATGCATGTAAACAGTGAGAAAGGCATTGTCTTGGCGAAATAAAGCGTTTTTGAACAACTTCATATAAATCGCTGTAACTTTTGATAGAAGACTCAGACAAACATGTTTATGGCTTTATCTTATAGAACTCAATATCCCCGTGCTGGGCAAACAGGTTTTGCAGCCGTTTGAGCTAAGATTTTAAAATTATTCACATAATGAAAACCTATACTTTGTCTCGGGCGAGTTTCCCATTCAAATGCATGTAACAGTGAGAAACACACTGTCTTGGCGAAAGAAAGCATTTTAGTACAACTTCATATAAATCGCTGTTACTTTTGATAGAAGACTCAGAAACACATGTTCATGGCTTTATCTTATAGAACTCAATATCCCATTGCTGGGCAAACAGGGTTTGCAGCCGTTTGAGCTAAGATTTTAAAATTATTCACATAATGAAAACCTATACTTTGTTTCAGGCGAGTTTCCCATTCAAATGCATGTAACAGTGAGAAACGCATTGTCTTGGCGAAATAAAGCGTTTTTGAACAACTTCATATAAATCGCTGTAACTTTTGATAGAAGACTCAGACAAACATGTTCATGGCTTTATCTTATAGAACTCAATATCCCCGTGCTGGGCAAACAGGGTTTGCAGCCGTTTGAGCTAAGATTTTAAAATTATTCACATAATGAAAACCTATACTTTGTCTCGGGCGAGTTTCCCATTCAAATGCATGTAACAGTGAGAAACACACTGTCTTGGCGAAATAAAGCGTTTTAGTACAACTTCATATAAATCGCTGTTACTTTTGATAGAAGACTCAGAAACACATGTTCATGGCTTTATCTTATAGAACTCAATATCCCAGTGCTGGGCAAACAGGGTTTGCAGCCGTTTGAGCTAAGATTTTAAAATTATTCACATAATGAAAACCTATACTTTGTTTCAGGCGAGTTTCCCATTCAAATGCATGTAACAGTGAGAAACGCATTGTCTTGGCGAAATAAAGCGTTTTTGAACAACTTCATATAAATCGCTGTAACTTTTGATAGAAGACTCAGACAAACATGTTCATGGCTTTATCTTATAGAACTCAATATCCCCGTGCTGGGCAAACAGGGTTTGCAGCCGTTTGAGCTAAGATTTTAAAATTATTCACATAATGAAAACCTATACTTTGTCTCGGGCGAGTTTCCCATTCAAATGCATGTAACAGTGAGAAACACACTGTCTTGGCGAAAGAAAGCATTTTAGTACAACTTCATATAAATCGCTGTTACTTTTGATAGAAGACTCAGAAACACATGTTCATGGCTTTATCTTATAGAACTCAATATCCCAGTGCTGGGCAAACAGGGTTTGCAGCCGTTTGAGCTAAGATTTTAAAATTATTCACATAATGAAAACCTATACTTTGTTTCAGGCGAGTTTCCCATTCAAATGCATGTAACAGTGAGAAACGCATTGTCTTGGCGAAATAAAGCGTTTTTGAACAACTTCATATAAATCGCTGTAACTTTTGATAGAAGACTCAGACAAACATGTTCATGGCTTTATCTTATAGAACTCAATATCCCCGTGCTGGGCAAACAGGGTTTGCAGCCGTTTGAGCTAAGATTTTAAAATTATTCACATAATGAAAACCTATACTTTGTCTCGGGCGAGTTTCCCATTCAAATGCATGTAACAGTGAGAAACACACTGTCTTGGCGAAATAAAGCGTTTTAGTACAACTTCATATAAATCGCTGTTACTTTTGATAGAAGACTCAGAAACACATGTTCATGGCTTTATCTTATAGAACTCAATATCCCAGTGCTGGGCAAACAGGTTTTGCAGCCGTTTGAGCTAAGATTTTAAAATTATTCACATAATGAAAACCTATACTTTGTCTCGGGCGAGTTTCCCATTCAAATGCATGTAACAGTGAGAAACACACTGTCTTGGCGAAAGAAAGCGTTTTAGTACAACTTCATATAAATGGCTGTTACTTTTGATAGAAGACTCAGAAACACGTGTTCATGGCTTTATCTTATAGAACTCAATATCCCCGTGCTGGGCAAACAGGTTTTGCAGCCGATTGAGCTAAGATTTTAAAATTATTCACATAATGAAAACCTATACTTTGTTTCAGGCGAGTTTCCCATTCAAATGCATGTAACAGTGAGAAACGCATTGTCTTGGCGAAATAAAGCGTTTTTGAACAACTTCATATAAATCGCTGTAACTTTTGATAGAAGACTCAGACAAACATGTTCATGGCTTTATCTTATAGAACTCAATATCCCCGTGCTGGGCAAACAGGGTTTGCAGCCGTTTGAGCTAAGATTTTAAAATTATTCACATAATGAAAACCTATACTTTGTCTCGGGCGGGTTTCCCATTCAAATGCATGTAACAGTGAGAAACACACTGTCTTGGCGAAAGAAAGCATTTTAGTACAACTTCATATAAATCGCTGTTACTTTTGATAGAAGACTCAGACAAACATGTTCATGGCTTTATCTTATAGAACTCAATATCCCCGTGCTGGGCAAACAGGGTTTGCAGCCGTTTGAGCTAAGATTTTAAAATTATTCACATAATGAAAACCTATACTTTGTCTCGGGCGAGTTTCCCATTCAAATGCATGTAACAGTGAGAAACACACTGTCTTGGCGAAAGAAAGCATTTTAGTACAACTTCATATAAATCGCTGTTACTTTTGATAGAAGACTCAGAAACACATGTTCATGGCTTTATCTTATAGAACTCAATATCCCCGTGCTGGGCAAACAGGTTTTGCAGCCGTTTGAGCTAAGATTTTAAAATTATTCACATAATGAAAACCTATACTTTGTTTCAGGCGAGTTTCCCATTCAAATGCATGTAACAGTGAGAAACGCATTGTCTTGGCGAAATAAAGCGTTTTTGAACAACTTCATATAAATCGCTGTAACTTTTGATAGAAGACTCAGACAAACATGTTCATGGCTTTATCTTATAGAACTCAATATCCCCGTGCTGGGCAAACAGGGTTTGCAGCCGTTTGAGCTAAGATTTTAAAATTATTCACATAATGAAAACCTATACTTTGTCTCGGGCGAGTTTCCCATTCAAATGCATGTAACAGTGAGAAACACACTGTCTTGGCGAAATAAAGCGTTTTAGTACAACTTCATATAAATCGCTGTTACTTTTGATAGAAGACTCAGAAACACATGTTCATGGCTTTATCTTATAGAACTCAATATCCCAGTGCTGGGCAAACAGGTTTTGCAGCCGTTTGAGCTAAGATTTTAAAATTATTCACATAATGAAAACCTATACTTTGTCTCGGGCGAGTTTCCCATTCAAATGCATGTAACAGTGAGAAACACACTGTCTTGGCGAAAGAAAGCGTTTTAGTACAACTTCATATAAATCGCTGTTACTTTTGATAGAAGACTCAGAAACACGTGTTCATGGCTTTATCTTATAGAACTCAATATCCCCGTGCTGGGCAAACAGGTTTTGCAGCCGATTGAGCTAAGATTTTAAAATTATTCACATAATGAAAACCTATACTTTGTTTCAGGCGAGTTTCCCATTCAAATGCATGTAACAGTGAGAAACGCATTGTCTTGGCGAAATAAAGCGTTTTTGAACAACTTCATATAAATCGCTGTAACTTTTGATAGAAGACTCAGACAAACATGTTCATGGCTTTATCTTATAGAACTCAATATCCCCGTGCTGGGCAAACAGGGTTTGCAGCCGTTTGAGCTAAGATTTTAAAATTATTCACATAATGAAAACCTATACTTTGTCTCGGGCGGGTTTCCCATTCAAATGCATGTAACAGTGAGAAACACACTGTCTTGGCGAAAGAAAGCATTTTAGTACAACTTCATATAAATCGCTGTTACTTTTGATAGAAGACTCAGACAAACATGTTCATGGCTTTATCTTATAGAACTCAATATCCCCGTGCTGGGCAAACAGGGTTTGCAGCCGTTTGAGCTAAGATTTTAAAATTATTCACATAATGAAAACCTATACTTTGTCTCGGGCGAGTTTCCCATTCAAATGCATGTAACAGTGAGAAACACACTGTCTTGGCGAAAGAAAGCATTTTAGTACAACTTCATATAAATCGCTGTTACTTTTGATAGAAGACTCAGAAACACATGTTCATGGCTTTATCTTATAGAACTCAATATCCCCGTGCTGGGCAAACAGGTTTTGCAGCCGTTTGAGCTAAGATTTTAAAATTATTCACATAATGAAAACCTATACTTTGTCTCGGGCGAGTTTCCCATTCAAATGCATGTAACAGTGAGAAACACACTGTCTTGGCGAAAGAAAGCATTTTAGTACAACTTCATATAAATCGCTGTTACTTTTGATAGAAGACTCAGAAACACATGTTCATGGCTTTATCTTATAGAACTCAATATCCCAGTGCTGGGCAAACAGGGTTTGCAGCCGTTTGAGCTAAGATTTTAAAATTATTCACATAATGAAAACCTATACTTTGTTTCAGGCGAGTTTCCCATTCAAATGCATGTAACAGTGAGAAACGCATTGTCTTGGCGAAATAAAGCGTTTTTGAACAACTTCATATAAATCGCTGTAACTTTTGATAGAAGACTCAGACAAACATGTTCATGGCTTTATCTTATAGAACTCAATATCCCCGTGCTGGGCAAACAGGGTTTGCAGCCGTTTGAGCTAAGATTTTAAAATTATTCACATAATGAAAACCTATACTTTGTCTCGGGCGAGTTTCCCATTCAAATGCATGTAACAGTGAGAAACACACTGTCTTGGCGAAAGAAAGCATTTTAGTACAACTTCATATAAATCGCTGTTACTTTTGATAGAAGACTCAGAAACACATGTTCATGGCTTTATCTTATAGAACTCAATATCCCAGTGCTGGGCAAACAGGGTTTGCAGCCGTTTGAGCTAAGATTTTAAAATTATTCACATAATGAAAACCTATACTTTGTTTCAGGCGAGTTTCCCATTCAAATGCATGTAACAGTGAGAAACGCATTGTCTTGGCGAAATAAAGCGTTTTTGAACAACTTCATATAAATCGCTGTAACTTTTGATAGAAGACTCAGACAAACATGTTCATGGCTTTATCTTATAGAACTCAATATCCCCGTGCTGGGCAAACAGGGTTTGCAGCCGTTTGAGCTAAGATTTTAAAATTATTCACATAATGAAAACCTATACTTTGTCTCGGGCGAGTTTCCCATTCAAATGCATGTAACAGTGAGAAACACACTGTCTTGGCGAAATAAAGCGTTTTAGTACAACTTCATATAAATCGCTGTTACTTTTGATAGAAGACTCAGAAACACATGTTCATGGCTTTATCTTATAGAACTCAATATCCCAGTGCTGGGCAAACAGGTTTTGCAGCCGTTTGAGCTAAGATTTTAAAATTATTCACATAATGAAAACCTATACTTTGTCTCGGGCGAGTTTCCCATTCAAATGCATGTAACAGTGAGAAACACACTGTCTTGGCGAAAGAAAGCGTTTTAGTACAACTTCATATAAATCGCTGTTACTTTTGATAGAAGACTCAGAAACACGTGTTCATGGCTTTATCTTATAGAACTCAATATCCCCGTGCTGGGCAAACAGGTTTTGCAGCCGATTGAGCTAAGATTTTAAAATTATTCACATAATGAAAACCTATACTTTGTTTCAGGCGAGTTTCCCATTCAAATGCATGTAACAGTGAGAAACGCATTGTCTTGGCGAAATAAAGCGTTTTTGAACAACTTCATATAAATCGCTGTAACTTTTGATAGAAGACTCAGACAAACATGTTCATGGCTTTATCTTATAGAACTCAATATCCCCGTGCTGGGCAAACAGGGTTTGCAGCCGTTTGAGCTAAGATTTTAAAATTATTCACATAATGAAAACCTATACTTTGTCTCGGGCGGGTTTCCCATTCAAATGCATGTAACAGTGAGAAACACACTGTCTTGGCGAAAGAAAGCATTTTAGTACAACTTCATATAAATCGCTGTTACTTTTGATAGAAGACTCAGACAAACATGTTCATGGCTTTATCTTATAGAACTCAATATCCCCGTGCTGGGCAAACAGGGTTTGCAGCCGTTTGAGCTAAGATTTTAAAATTATTCACATAATGAAAACCTATACTTTGTCTCGGGCGAGTTTCCCATTCAAATGCATGTAACAGTGAGAAACACACTGTCTTGGCGAAAGAAAGCATTTTAGTACAACTTCATATAAATCGCTGTTACTTTTGATAGAAGACTCAGAAACACATGTTCATGGCTTTATCTTATAGAACTCAATATCCCCGTGCTGGGCAAACAGGTTTTGCAGCCGATTGAGCTAAGATTTTAAAATTATTCACATAATGAAAACCTATACTTTTTTTCAGGCGAGTTTCCCATTCAAATGCATGTAACAGTGAGAAACGCATTGTCTTGGCGAAATAAAGCGTTTTTGAACAACTTCATATAAATCGCTGTAACTTTTGATAGAAGACTCAGACAAACATGTTTATGGCTTTATCTTATAGAACTCAATATCCCCGTGCTGGGCAAACAGGTTTTGCAGCCGTTTGAGCTAAGATTTTAAAATTATTCACATAATGAAAACCTATACTTTGTCTCGGGCGAGTTTCCCATTCAAATGCATGTAACAGTGAGAAACACACTGTCTTGGCGAAAGAAAGCATTTTAGTACAACTTCATATAAATCGCTGTTACTTTTGATAGAAGACTCAGAAACACATGTTCATGGCTTTATCTTATAGAACTCAATATCCCAGTGCTGGGCAAACAGGGTTTGCAGCCGTTTGAGCTAAGATTTTAAAATTATTCACATAATGAAAACCTATACTTTGTTTCAGGCGAGTTTCCCATTCAAATGCATGTAACAGTGAGAAACGCATTGTCTTGGCGAAATAAAGCGTTTTTGAACAACTTCATATAAATCGCTGTAACTTTTGATAGAAGACTCAGACAAACATGTTCATGGCTTTATCTTATAGAACTCAATATCCCCGTGCTGGGCAAACAGGGTTTGCAGCCGTTTGAGCTAAGATTTTAAAATTATTCACATAATGAAAACCTATACTTTGTCTCGGGCGAGTTTCCCATTCAAATGCATGTAACAGTGAGAAACACACTGTCTTGGCGAAAGAAAGCATTTTAGTACAACTTCATATAAATCGCTGTTACTTTTGATAGAAGACTCAGAAACACATGTTCATGGCTTTATCTTATAGAACTCAATATCCCAGTGCTGGGCAAACAGGGTTTGCAGCCGTTTGAGCTAAGATTTTAAAATTATTCACATAATGAAAACCTATACTTTGTTTCAGGCGAGTTTCCCATTCAAATGCATGTAACAGTGAGAAACGCATTGTCTTGGCGAAATAAAGCGTTTTTGAACAACTTCATATAAATCGCTGTAACTTTTGATAGAAGACTCAGACAAACATGTTCATGGCTTTATCTTATAGAACTCAATATCCCCGTGCTGGGCAAACAGGGTTTGCAGCCGTTTGAGCTAAGATTTTAAAATTATTCACATAATGAAAACCTATACTTTGTCTCGGGCGGGTTTCCCATTCAAATGCATGTAACAGTGAGAAACACACTGTCTTGGCGAAAGAAAGCATTTTAGTACAACTTCATATAAATCGCTGTTACTTTTGATAGAAGACTCAGACAAACATGTTCATGGCTTTATCTTATAGAACTCAATATCCCCGTGCTGGGCAAACAGGGTTTGCAGCCGTTTGAGCTAAGATTTTAAAATTATTCACATAATGAAAACCTATACTTTGTCTCGGGCGAGTTTCCCATTCAAATGCATGTAACAGTGAGAAACACACTGTCTTGGCGAAAGAAAGCATTTTAGTACAACTTCATATAAATCGCTGTTACTTTTGATAGAAGACTCAGAAACACATGTTCATGGCTTTATCTTATAGAACTCAATATCCCCGTGCTGGGCAAACAGGTTTTGCAGCCGATTGAGCTAAGATTTTAAAATTATTCACATAATGAAAACCTATACTTTTTTTCAGGCGAGTTTCCCATTCAAATGCATGTAACAGTGAGAAACGCATTGTCTTGGCGAAATAAAGCGTTTTTGAACAACTTCATATAAATCGCTGTAACTTTTGATAGAAGACTCAGACAAACATGTTTATGGCTTTATCTTATAGAACTCAATATCCCCGTGCTGGGCAAACAGGTTTTGCAGCCGTTTGAGCTAAGATTTTAAAATTATTCACATAATGAAAACCTATACTTTGTCTCGGGCGAGTTTCCCATTCAAATGCATGTAACAGTGAGAAACACACTGTCTTGGCGAAAGAAAGCATTTTAGTACAACTTCATATAAATCGCTGTTACTTTTGATAGAAGACTCAGAAACACATGTTCATGGCTTTATCTTATAGAACTCAATATCCCAGTGCTGGGCAAACAGGGTTTGCAGCCGTTTGAGCTAAGATTTTAAAATTATTCACATAATGAAAACCTATACTTTGTTTCAGGCGAGTTTCCCATTCAAATGCATGTAACAGTGAGAAACGCATTGTCTTGGCGAAATAAAGCGTTTTTGAACAACTTCATATAAATCGCTGTAACTTTTGATAGAAGACTCAGACAAACATGTTCATGGCTTTATCTTATAGAACTCAATATCCCCGTGCTGGGCAAACAGGGTTTGCAGCCGTTTGAGCTAAGATTTTAAAATTATTCACATAATGAAAACCTATACTTTGTCTCGGGCGAGTTTCCCATTCAAATGCATGTAACAGTGAGAAACACACTGTCTTGGCGAAATAAAGCGTTTTAGTACAACTTCATATAAATCGCTGTTACTTTTGATAGAAGACTCAGAAACACATGTTCATGGTTTTATCTTATAGAACTCAATATCCCAGTGCTGGGCAAACAGGGTTTGCAGCCGTTTGAGCTAAGATTTTAAAATTATTCACATAATGAAAACCTATACTTTGTTTCAGGCGAGTTTCCCATTCAAATGCATGTAACAGTGAGAAACGCATTGTCTTGGCGAAATAAAGCGTTTTTGAACAACTTCATATAAATCGCTGTAACTTTTGATAGAAGACTCAGACAAACATGTTCATGGCTTTATCTTATAGAACTCAATATCCCCGTGCTGGGCAAACAGGGTTTGCAGCCGTTTGAGCTAAGATTTTAAAATTATTCACATAATGAAAACCTATACTTTGTCTCGGGCGGGTTTCCCATTCAAATGCATGTAACAGTGAGAAACACACTGTCTTGGCGAAAGAAAGCATTTTAGTACAACTTCATATAAATCGCTGTTACTTTTGATAGAAGACTCAGACAAACATGTTCATGGCTTTATCTTATAGAACTCAATATCCCCGTGCTGGGCAAACAGGGTTTGCAGCCGTTTGAGCTAAGATTTTAAAATTATTCACATAATGAAAACCTATACTTTGTCTCGGGCGAGTTTCCCATTCAAATGCATGTAACAGTGAGAAACACACTGTCTTGGCGAAAGAAAGCATTTTAGTACAACTTCATATAAATCGCTGTTACTTTTGATAGAAGACTCAGAAACACATGTTCATGGCTTTATCTTATAGAACTCAATATCCCCGTGCTGGGCAAACAGGTTTTGCAGCCGATTGAGCTAAGATTTTAAAATTATTCACATAATGAAAACCTATACTTTGTTTCAGGCGAGTTTCCCATTCAAATGCATGTAACAGTGAGAAACGCATTGTCTTGGCGAAATAAAGCGTTTTTGAACAACTTCATATAAATCGCTGTAACTTTTGATAGAAGACTCAGACAAACATGTTCATGGCTTTATCTTATAGAACTCAATATCCCCGTGCTGGGCAAACAGGTTTTGCAGCCGATTGAGCTAAGATTTTAAAATTATTCACATAATGAAAACCTATACTTTGTTTCAGGCCAGTTTCCCAATCAAATGCATGTAAACAGTGAGAAAGGCATTGTCTTGGCGAAATAAAGCGTTTTTGAACAACTTCATATAAATCGCTGTAACTTTTGATAGAAGACTCAGACAAACATGTTCATGGCTTTATCTTATAGAACTCAATATCCCCGTGCTGGGCAAACAGGGTTTGCAGCCGTTTGAGCTAAGATTTTAAAATTATTCACATAATGAAAACCTATACTTTGTCTCGGGCGAGTTTCCCATTCAAATGCATGTAACAGTGAGAAACACACTGTCTTGGCGAAAGAAAGCATTTTAGTACAACTTCATATAAATCGCTGTTACTTTTGATAGAAGACTCAGAAACACGTGTTCATGGCTTTATCTTATAGAACTCAATATCCCCGTGCTGGGCAAACAGGTTTTGCAGCCGATTGAGCTAAGATTTTAAAATTATTCACATAATGAAAACCTATACTTTTTTTCAGGCGAGTTTCCCATTCAAATGCATGTAACAGTGAGAAACGCATTGTCTTGGCGAAATAAAGCGTTTTTGAACAACTTCATATAAATCGCTGTAACTTTTGATAGAAGACTCAGACAAACATGTTTATGGCTTTATCTTATAGAACTCAATATCCCCGTGCTGGGCAAACAGGTTTTGCAGCCGTTTGAGCTAAGATTTTAAAATTATTCACATAATGAAAACCTATACTTTGTCTCGGGCGAGTTTCCCATTCAAATGCATGTAACAGTGAGAAACACACTGTCTTGGCGAAAGAAAGCATTTTAGTACAACTTCATATAAATCGCTGTTACTTTTGATAGAAGACTCAGAAACACATGTTCATGGCTTTATCTTATAGAACTCAATATCCCAGTGCTGGGCAAACAGGGTTTGCAGCCGTTTGAGCTAAGATTTTAAAATTATTCACATAATGAAAACCTATACTTTGTTTCAGGCGAGTTTCCCATTCAAATGCATGTAACAGTGAGAAACGCATTGTCTTGGCGAAATAAAGCGTTTTTGAACAACTTCATATAAATCGCTGTAACTTTTGATAGAAGACTCAGACAAACATGTTCATGGCTTTATCTTATAGAACTCAATATCCCCGTGCTGGGCAAACAGGGTTTGCAGCCGTTTGAGCTAAGATTTTAAAATTATTCACATAATGAAAACCTATACTTTGTCTCGGGCGAGTTTCCCATTCAAATGCATGTAACAGTGAGAAACACACTGTCTTGGCGAAATAAAGCGTTTTAGTACAACTTCATATAAATCGCTGTTACTTTTGATAGAAGACTCAGAAACACATGTTCATGGCTTTATCTTATAGAACTCAATATCCCAGTGCTGGGCAAACAGGTTTTGCAGCCGTTTGAGCTAAGATTTTAAAATTATTCACATAATGAAAACCTATACTTTGTCTCGGGCGAGTTTCCCATTCAAATGCATGTAACAGTGAGAAACACACTGTCTTGGCGAAAGAAAGCGTTTTAGTACAACTTCATATAAATCGCTGTTACTTTTGATAGAAGACTCAGAAACACGTGTTCATGGCTTTATCTTATAGAACTCAATATCCCCGTGCTGGGCAAACAGGTTTTGCAGCCGATTGAGCTAAGATTTTAAAATTATTCACATAATGAAAACCTATACTTTGTTTCAGGCGAGTTTCCCATTCAAATGCATGTAACAGTGAGAAACGCATTGTCTTGGCGAAATAAAGCGTTTTTGAACAACTTCATATAAATCGCTGTAACTTTTGATAGAAGACTCAGACAAACATGTTCATGGCTTTATCTTATAGAACTCAATATCCCCGTGCTGGGCAAACAGGGTTTGCAGCCGTTTGAGCTAAGATTTTAAAATTATTCACATAATGAAAACCTATACTTTGTCTCGGGCGGGTTTCCCATTCAAATGCATGTAACAGTGAGAAACACACTGTCTTGGCGAAAGAAAGCATTTTAGTACAACTTCATATAAATCGCTGTTACTTTTGATAGAAGACTCAGACAAACATGTTCATGGCTTTATCTTATAGAACTCAATATCCCCGTGCTGGGCAAACAGGGTTTGCAGCCGTTTGAGCTAAGATTTTAAAATTATTCACATAATGAAAACCTATACTTTGTCTCGGGCGAGTTTCCCATTCAAATGCATGTAACAGTGAGAAACACACTGTCTTGGCGAAAGAAAGCATTTTAGTACAACTTCATATAAATCGCTGTTACTTTTGATAGAAGACTCAGAAACACATGTTCATGGCTTTATCTTATAGAACTCAATATCCCCGTGCTGGGCAAACAGGTTTTGCAGCCGATTGAGCTAAGATTTTAAAATTATTCACATAATGAAAACCTATACTTTGTTTCAGGCGAGTTTCCCATTCAAATGCATGTAACAGTGAGAAACGCATTGTCTTGGCGAAATAAAGCGTTTTTGAACAACTTCATATAAATCGCTGTAACTTTTGATAGAAGACTCAGACAAACATGTTCATGGCTTTATCTTATAGAACTCAATATCCCCGTGCTGGGCAAACAGGTTTTGCAGCCGATTGAGCTAAGATTTTAAAATTATTCACATAATGAAAACCTATACTTTGTTTCAGGCCAGTTTCCCAATCAAATGCATGTAAACAGTGAGAAAGGCATTGTCTTGGCGAAATAAAGCGTTTTTGAACAACTTCATATAAATCGCTGTAACTTTTGATAGAAGTCTCAGACAAACATGTTTATGGCTTTATCTTATAGAACTCAATATCCCCGTGCTGGGCAAACAGGTTTTGCAGCCGTTTGAGCTAAGATTTTAAAATTATTCACATAATGAAAACCTATACTTTGTCTCGGGCGAGTTTCCCATTCAAATGCATGTAACAGTGAGAAACACACTGTCTTGGCGAAAGAAAGCGTTTTAGTACAACTTCATATAAATCGCTGTTACTTTTGATAGAAGACTCAGAAACACGTGTTCATGGCTTTATCTTATAGAACTCAATATCCCCGTGCTGTGCAAACAGGTTTTGCAGCCGTTTGAGCTAAGATTTTAAAATTATTCACATAATGAAAACCTATACTTTGTCTCGGGCGAGTTTCCCATTCAAATGCATGTAACAGTGAGAAACACACTGTCTTGGCGAAATAAAGCGTTTTAGTACAACTTCATATAAATCGCTGTTACTTTTGATAGAAGACTCAGAAACACGTGTTCATGGCTTTATCTTATAGAACTCAATATCCCCGTGCTGGGCAAACAGGTTTTGCAGCCGATTGAGCTAAGATTTTAAAATTATTCACATAATGAAAACCTATACTTTGTTTCAGGCGAGTTTCCCATTCAAATGCATGTAACAGTGAGAAACGCATTGTCTTGGCGAAATAAAGCGTTTTTGAACAACTTCATATAAATCGCTGTAACTTTTGATAGAAGACTCAGACAAACATGTTTATGGCTTTATCTTATAGAACTCAATATCCCCGTGCTGGGCAAACAGGTTTTGCAGCCGTTTGAGCTAAGATTTTAAAATTATTCACATAATGAAAACCTATACTTTGTCTCGGGCGAGTTTCCCATTCAAATGCATGTAACAGTGAGAAACACACTGTCTTGGCGAAAGAAAGCGTTTTAGTACAACTTCATATAAATCGCTGTTACTTTTGATAGAAGACTCAGAAACACGTGTTCATGGCTTTATCTTATAGAACTCAATATCCCCGTGCTGGGCAAACAGGTTTTGCAGCCGTTTGAGCTAAGATTTTAAAATTATTCACATAATGAAAACCTATACTTTGTCTCGGGCGAGTTTCCCATTCAAATGCATGTAACAGTGAGAAACACACTGTCTTGGCGAAAGAAAGCGTTTTAGTACAACTTCATATAAATCGCTGTTACTTTTGATAGAAGACTCAGAAACACATGTTCATGGCTTTATCTTATAGAACTCAATATCCCCGTGCTGGGCAAACAGGTTTTGCAGCCGATTGAGCTAAGATTTTAAAATTATTCACATAATGAAAACCTATACTTTGTTTCAGGCGAGTTTCCCATTCAAATGCATGTAACAGTGAGAAACGCATTGTCTTGGCGAAATAAAGCGTTTTTGAACAACTTCATATAAATCGCTGTAACTTTTGATAGAAGACTCAGACAAACATGTTCATGGCTTTATCTTATAGAACTCAATATCCCCGTGCTGGGCAAACAGGTTTTGCAGCCGTTTGAGCTAAGATTTTAAAATTATTCACATAATGAAAACCTATACTTTGTCTCGGGCGAGTTTCCCATTCAAATGCATGTAACAGTGAGAAACACACTGTCTTGGCGAAAGAAAGCGTTTTAGTACAACTTCATATAAATCGCTGTTACTTTTGATAGAAGACTCAGAAACACATGTTCATGGCTTTATCTTATAGAACTCAATATCCCCGTGCTGGGCAAACAGGTTTTGCAGCCGATTGAGCTAAGATTTTAAAATTATTCACATAATGAAAACCTATACTTTGTTTCAGGCGAGTTTCCCATTCAAATGCATGTAACAGTGAGAAACGCATTGTCTTGGCGAAATAAAGCGTTTTTGAACAACTTCATATAAATCGCTGTAACTTTTGATAGAAGACTCAGACAAACATGTTCATGGCTTTATCTTATAGAACTCAATATCCCCGTGCTGGGCAAACAGGTTTTGCAGCCGATTGAGCTAAGATTTTAAAATTATTCACATAATGAAAACCTATACTTTGTTTCAGGCCAGTTTCCCAATCAAATGCATGTAAACAGTGAGAAAGGCATTGTCTTGGCGAAATAAAGCGTTTTTGAACAACTTCATATAAATCGCTGTAACTTTTGATAGAAGTCTCAGACAAACATGTTTATGGCTTTATCTTATAGAACTCAATATCCCCGTGCTGGGCAAACAGGGTTTGCAGCCGTTTGAGCTAAGATTTTAAAATTATTCACATAATGAAAACCTATACTTTGTCTCGGGCGGGTTTCCCATTCAAATGCATGTAACAGCGAGAAACACACTGTCTTGGCGAAAGAAAGCATTTTAGTACAACTTCATATAAATCGCTGTTACTTTTGATAGAAGACTCAGACAAACATGTTCATGGCTTTATCTTATAGAACTCAATATCCCCGTGCTGGGCAAACAGGGTTTGCAGCCGTTTGAGCTAAGATTTTAAAATTATTCACATAATGAAAACCTATACTTTGTCTCGGGCGAGTTTCCCATTCAAATGCATGTAACAGTGAGAAACACACTGTCTTGGCGAAATAAAGCGTTTTTGAACAACTTCATATAAATCGCTGTAACTTTTGATAGAAGACTCAGACAAACATGTTTATGGCTTTATCTTATAGAACTCAATATCCCCGTGCTGGGCAAACAGAACAGGTTTTGCAGCCGTTTGAGCTAAGATTTTAAAATTATTCACATAATGAAAACCTATACTTTGTCTCGGGCGAGTTTCCCATTCAAATGCATGTAACAGTGAGAAACACACTGTCTTGGTGAAATAAAGCGTTTTAGTACAACTTCATATAAATCGCTGTTACTTTTGATAGAAGACTCAGAAACACGTGTTCATGGCTTTATCTTATAGAACTCAATATCCCCGTGCTGGGCAAACAGGTTTTGCAGCCGATTGAGCTAAGATTTTAAAATTATTCACATAATGAAAACCTATACTTTGTTTCAGGCGAGTTTCCCATTCAAATGCATGTAACAGTGAGAAACGCATTGTCTTGGCGAAATAAAGCGTTTTTGAACAACTTCATATAAATCGCTGTAACTTTTGATAGAAGACTCAGACAAACATGTTTATGGCTTTATCTTATAGAACTCAATATCCCCGTGCTGGGCAAACAGGTTTTGCAGCCGTTTGAGCTAAGATTTTAAAATTATTCACATAATGAAAACCTATACTTTGTCTCGGGCGAGTTTCCCATTCAAATGCATGTAACAGTGAGAAACACACTGTCTTGGCGAAAGAAAGCATTTTAGTACAACTTCATATAAATCGCTGTTACTTTTGATAGAAGACTCAGAAACACGTGTTCATGGCTTTATCTTATAGAACTCAATATCCCCGTGCTGGGCAAACAGGTTTTGCAGCCGATTGAGGTAAGATTTTAAAATTATTCACATAATGAAAACCTATACTTTGTTTCAGGCGAGTTTCCCATTCAAATGCATGTAACAGTGAGAAACGCATTGTCTTGGCGAAATAAAGCGTTTTTGAACAACTTCATATAAATCGCTGTAACTTTTGATAGAAGACTCAGACAAACATGTTCATGGCTTTATCTTATAGAACTCAATATCCCCGTGCTGGGCAAACAGGTTTTGCAGCCGATTGAGCTAAGATTTTAAAATTATTCACATAATGAAAACCTATACTTTGTTTCAGGCCAGTTTCCCAATCAAATGCATGTAAACAGTGAGAAAGGCATTGTCTTGGCGAAATAAAGCGTTTTTGAACAACTTCATATAAATCGCTGTAACTTTTGATAGAAGACTCAGACAAACATGTTCATGGCTTTATCTTATAGAACTCAATATCCCCGTGCTGGGCAAACAGGGTTTGCAGCCGTTTGAGCTAAGATTTTAAAATTATTCACATAATGAAAACCTATACTTTGTCTCGGGCGAGTTTCCCATTCAAATGCATGTAACAGTGAGAAACACACTGTCTTGGTGAAATAAAGCGTTTTAGTACAACTTCATATAAATCGCTGTTACTTTTGATAGAAGACTCAGAAACACGTGTTCATGGCTTTATCTTATAGAACTCAATATCCCCGTGCTGGGCAAACAGGTTTTGCAGCCGATTGAGCTAAGATTTTAAAATTATTCACATAATGAAAACCTATACTTTGTTTCAGGCGAGTTTCCCATTCAAATGCATGTAACAGTGAGAAACGCATTGTCTTGGCGAAATAAAGCGTTTTTGAACAACTTCATATAAATCGCTGTAACTTTTGATAGAAGACTCAGACAAACATGTTTATGGCTTTATCTTATAGAACTCAATATCCCCGTGCTGGGCAAACAGGTTTTGCAGCCGTTTGAGCTAAGATTTTAAAATTATTCACATAATGAAAACCTATACTTTGTCTCGGGCGAGTTTCCCATTCAAATGCATGTAACAGTGAGAAACACACTGTCTTGGCGAAAGAAATCATTTTAGTACAACTTCATATAAATCGCTGTTACTTTTGATAGAAGACTCAGAAACACATGTTCATGGCTTTATCTTATAGAACTCAATATCCCCGTGCTGGGCAAACAGGTTTTGCAGCCGATTGAGCTAAGATTTTAAAATTATTCACATAATGAAAACCTATACTTTGTTTCAGGCGAGTTTCCCATTCAAATGCATGTAACAGTGAGAAACGCATTGTCTTGGCGAAAGAAAGCGTTTTTGAACAACTTCATATAAATCGCTGTAACTTTTGATAGAAGACTCAGACAAACATGTTTATGGCTTTATCTTATAGAACTCAATATCCCCGTGCTGGGCAAACAGGTTTTGCAGCCGTTTGAGCTAAGATTTTAAAATTATTCACATAATGAAAACCTATACTTTGTCTCAGGCGAGTTTCCCATTCAAATGCATGTAACAGTGAGAAACGCATTGTCTTGGCGAAATAAAGCGTTTTTGAACAACTTCATATAAATCGCTGTAACTTTTGATAGAAGACTCAGACAAACATGTTTATGGCTTTATCTTATATAACTCAATATCCCCGTTGCAGCCGTTTGAGCTAAGATTTTAAAATTATTCACATAATGAAAACCTATACTTTGTCTCGGGCGAGTTTCCCATTCAAATGCATGTAACAGTGAGAAACACACTGTCTTGGCGAAAGAAATCATTTTAGTACAACTTCATATAAATCGCTGTTACTTTTGATAGAAGACTCAGAAACACATGTTCATGGCTTTATCTTATAGAACTCAATATCCCCGTGCTGGGCAAACAGGTTTTGCAGCCGATTGAGCTAAGATTTTAAAATTATTCACATAATGAAAACCTATACTTTGTTTCAGGCGAGTTTCCCATTCAAATGCATGTAACAGTGAGAAACGCATTGTCTTGGCGAAAGAAAGCGTTTTTGAACAACTTCATATAAATCGCTGTAACTTTTGATAGAAGACTCAGACAAACATGTTTATGGCTTTATCTTATAGAACTCAATATCCCCGTGCTGGGCAAACAGGTTTTGCAGCCGTTTGAGCTAAGATTTTAAAATTATTCACATAATGAAAACCTATACTTTGTCTCAGGCGAGTTTCCCATTCAAATGCATGTAACAGTGAGAAACGCATTGTCTTGGCGAAATAAAGCGTTTTTGAACAACTTCATATAAATCGCTGTAACTTTTGATAGAAGACTCAGACAAACATGTTTATGGCTTTATCTTATAGAACTCAATATCCCCGTGCTGGGCAAACAGAACAGGTTTTGCAGCCGTTTGAGCTAAGATTTTAAAATTATTCACATAATGAAAACCTATACTTTGTCTCGGGCGAGTTTCCCATTCAAATGCATGTAACAGTGAAAAACACACTGTCTTGGCGAAATAAAGCGTTTTTGAACAACTTCATATAAATCGCTGTAACTTTTGATAGAAGACTCAGACAAACATGTTTATGGCTTTATCTTATAGAACTCAATATCCCCGTGCTGGGCAAACAGAACAGGTTTTGCAGCCGTTTGAGCTAAGATTTTAAAATTATTCACATAATGAAAACCTATACTTTGTTTCAGGCGAGTTTCCCATTCAAATGCATGTAACAGTGAGAAACGCATTGTCTTGGCGAAATAAAGCGTTTTTGAACAACTTCATATAAATCGCTGTAACTTTTGATAGAAGACTCAGACAAACATGTTTATGGCTTTATCTTATAGAACTCAATATCCCCGTGCTGGGCAAACAGAACAGGTTTTGCAGCCGTTTGAGCTAAAATTTTAAAATTATTCACATAATGAAAACCTATACTTTGTTTCAGGCGAGTTCCCCATTCAAATGCATGTAACAGTGAGAAACACACTGTCTTGGCGAAATAAAGCGTTTTTGAACAACTTCATATAAATCGCTGTAACTTTTGATAGAAGACTCAGAAACACGTGTTCATGGCTTTATCTTATAGAACTCAATATCCCCGTGCTGGGCAAACAGGTTTTGCAGCCGTTTGAGCTAAGATTTTAAAATTATTCACATAATGAAAACCTATACTTTGTCTCGGGCGAGTTTCCCATTCAAATGCATGTAACAGTGAGAAACACACTGTCTTGGCGAAAGAAAGCATTTTAGTACAACTTCATATAAATCGCTGTTACTTTTGATAGAAGACTCAGAAACACGTGTTCATGGCTTTATCTTATAGAACTCAATATCCCCGTGCTGGGCAAACAGGTTTTGCAGCCGATTGAGGTAAGATTTTAAAATTATTCACATAATGAAAACCTATACTTTGTTTCAGGCGAGTTTCCCATTCAAATGCATGTAACAGTGAGAAACGCATTGTCTTGGCGAAATAAAGCGTTTTTGAACAACTTCATATAAATCGCTGTAACTTTTGATAGAAGACTCAGACAAACATGTTCATGGCTTTATCTTATAGAACTCAATATCCCCGTGCTGGGCAAACAGGTTTTGCAGCCGATTGAGCTAAGATTTTAAAATTATTCACATAATGAAAACCTATACTTTGTTTCAGGCCAGTTTCCCAATCAAATGCATGTAAACAGTGAGAAAGGCATTGTCTTGGCGAAATAAAGCGTTTTTGAACAACTTCATATAAATCGCTGTAACTTTTGATAGAAGACTCAGACAAACATGTTCATGGCTTTATCTTATAGAACTCAATATCCCCGTGCTGGGCAAACAGGGTTTGCAGCCGTTTGAGCTAAGATTTTAAAATTATTCACATAATGAAAACCTATACTTTGTCTCGGGCGAGTTTCCCATTCAAATGCATGTAACAGTGAGAAACACACTGTCTTGGTGAAATAAAGCGTTTTAGTACAACTTCATATAAATCGCTGTTACTTTTGATAGAAGACTCAGAAACACGTGTTCATGGCTTTATCTTATAGAACTCAATATCCCCGTGCTGGGCAAACAGGTTTTGCAGCCGATTGAGCTAAGATTTTAAAATTATTCACATAATGAAAACCTATACTTTGTTTCAGGCGAGTTTCCCATTCAAATGCATGTAACAGTGAGAAACGCATTGTCTTGGCGAAATAAAGCGTTTTTGAACAACTTCATATAAATCGCTGTAACTTTTGATAGAAGACTCAGACAAACATGTTTATGGCTTTATCTTATAGAACTCAATATCCCCGTGCTGGGCAAACAGGTTTTGCAGCCGTTTGAGCTAAGATTTTAAAATTATTCACATAATGAAAACCTATACTTTGTCTCGGGCGAGTTTCCCATTCAAATGCATGTAACAGTGAGAAACACACTGTCTTGGCGAAAGAAATCATTTTAGTACAACTTCATATAAATCGCTGTTACTTTTGATAGAAGACTCAGAAACACATGTTCATGGCTTTATCTTATAGAACTCAATATCCCCGTGCTGGGCAAACAGGTTTTGCAGCCGATTGAGCTAAGATTTTAAAATTATTCACATAATGAAAACCTATACTTTGTTTCAGGCGAGTTTCCCATTCAAATGCATGTAACAGTGAGAAACGCATTGTCTTGGCGAAAGAAAGCGTTTTTGAACAACTTCATATAAATCGCTGTAACTTTTGATAGAAGACTCAGACAAACATGTTTATGGCTTTATCTTATAGAACTCAATATCCCCGTGCTGGGCAAACAGGTTTTGCAGCCGTTTGAGCTAAGATTTTAAAATTATTCACATAATGAAAACCTATACTTTGTCTCAGGCGAGTTTCCCATTCAAATGCATGTAACAGTGAGAAACGCATTGTCTTGGCGAAATAAAGCGTTTTTGAACAACTTCATATAAATCGCTGTAACTTTTGATAGAAGACTCAGACAAACATGTTTATGGCTTTATCTTATATAACTCAATATCCCCGTTGCAGCCGTTTGAGCTAAGATTTTAAAATTATTCACATAATGAAAACCTATACTTTGTCTCGGGCGAGTTTCCCATTCAAATGCATGTAACAGTGAGAAACACACTGTCTTGGCGAAAGAAATCATTTTAGTACAACTTCATATAAATCGCTGTTACTTTTGATAGAAGACTCAGAAACACATGTTCATGGCTTTATCTTATAGAACTCAATATCCCCGTGCTGGGCAAACAGGTTTTGCAGCCGATTGAGCTAAGATTTTAAAATTATTCACATAATGAAAACCTATACTTTGTTTCAGGCGAGTTTCCCATTCAAATGCATGTAACAGTGAGAAACGCATTGTCTTGGCGAAAGAAAGCGTTTTTGAACAACTTCATATAAATCGCTGTAACTTTTGATAGAAGACTCAGACAAACATGTTTATGGCTTTATCTTATAGAACTCAATATCCCCGTGCTGGGCAAACAGGTTTTGCAGCCGTTTGAGCTAAGATTTTAAAATTATTCACATAATGAAAACCTATACTTTGTCTCAGGCGAGTTTCCCATTCAAATGCATGTAACAGTGAGAAACGCATTGTCTTGGCGAAATAAAGCGTTTTTGAACAACTTCATATAAATCGCTGTAACTTTTGATAGAAGACTCAGACAAACATGTTTATGGCTTTATCTTATAGAACTCAATATCCCCGTGCTGGGCAAACAGAACAGGTTTTGCAGCCGTTTGAGCTAAGATTTTAAAATTATTCACATAATGAAAACCTATACTTTGTCTCGGGCGAGTTTCCCATTCAAATGCATGTAACAGTGAAAAACACACTGTCTTGGCGAAATAAAGCGTTTTTGAACAACTTCATATAAATCGCTGTAACTTTTGATAGAAGACTCAGACAAACATGTTTATGGCTTTATCTTATAGAACTCAATATCCCCGTGCTGGGCAAACAGAACAGGTTTTGCAGCCGTTTGAGCTAAGATTTTAAAATTATTCACATAATGAAAACCTATACTTTGTTTCAGGCGAGTTTCCCATTCAAATGCATGTAACAGTGAGAAACGCATTGTCTTGGCGAAATAAAGCGTTTTTGAACAACTTCATATAAATCGCTGTAACTTTTGATAGAAGACTCAGACAAACATGTTTATGGCTTTATCTTATAGAACTCAATATCCCCGTGCTGGGCAAACAGAACAGGTTTTGCAGCCGTTTGAGCTAAAATTTTAAAATTATTCACATAATGAAAACCTATACTTTGTTTCAGGCGAGTTCCCCATTCAAATGCATGTAACAGTGAGAAACACACTGTCTTGGCGAAATAAAGCGTTTTTGAACAACTTCATATAAATCGCTGTAACTTTTGATAGAAGACTCAGAAACACATGTTCATGGCTTTATCTTATAGAACTCAATATCCCAGTGCTGGGCAAACAGAGTTTGCAGCCGTTTGAGCTAAGATTTTAAAATTATTCACATAATGAAAACCTATACTTTGTTTCAGGCGAGTTTCCCATTCAAATGCATGTAACAGTGAGAAACACACTGTCTTGGCGAAAGAAAGCATTTTAGTACAACTTCATATAAATCGCTGTTACTTTTGATAGAAGACTCAGACAAACATGTTTATGGCTTTATCTTATAGAACTCAATATCCCCGTGCTGGGCAAACAGAACAGGTTTTGCAGCCATTTGAGCTAAGATTTTAAAATTATTCACATAATGAAAACCTATACTTTGTCTCGGGCGAGTTTCCCATTCAAATGCATGTAACAGTGAGAAACGCATTGTCTTGGCGAAATAAAGCGTTTTTGAACAACTTCATATAAATCGCTGTAACTTTTGATAGAAGACTCAGACAAACATGTTTATGGCTTTATCTTATAGAACTCAATATCCCCGTGCTGGGCAAACAGAACAGGTTTTGCAGCCGTTTGAGCTAAAATTTTAAAATTATTCACATAATGAAAACCTATACTTTGTTTCAGGCGAGTTCCCCATTCAAATGCATGTAACAGTGAGAAACACACTGTCTTGGCGAAATAAAGCGTTTTTGAACAACTTCATATAAATCGCTGTAACTTTTGATAGAAGACTCAGAAACACATGTTCATGGCTTTATCTTATAGAACTCAATATCCCAGTGCTGGGCAAACAGGGTTTGCAGCCGTTTGAGCTAAGATTTTAAAATTATTCACATAATGAAAACCTATACTTTGTTTCAGGCGAGTTTCCCATTCAAATGCATGTAACAGTGAGAAACACACTGTCTTGGCGAAAGAAAGCATTTTAGTACAACTTCATATAAATCGCTGTTACTTTTGATAGAAGACTCAGACAAACATGTTTATGGCTTTATCTTATAGAACTCAATATCCCCGTGCTGGGCAAACAGAACAGGTTTTGCAGCCATTTGAGCTAAGATTTTAAAATTATTCACATAATGAAAACCTATACTTTGTCTCGGGCGAGTTTCCCATTCAAATGCATGTAACAGTGAGAAACGCATTGTCTTGGCGAAATAAAGCGTTTTTGAACAACTTCATATAAATCGCTGTAACTTTTGATAGAAGACTCAGACAAACATGTTTATGGCTTCATCTTATAGAACTCAATATCCCCGTGCTGGGCAAACAGGTTTTGCAGCCGTTTGAGCTAAGATTTTAAAATTATTCACATAATGAAAACCTATACTTTGTCTCAGGCGAGTTTCCCATTCAAATGCATGTAACAGTGAGAAACGCATTGTCTTGGCGAAATAAAGCGTTTTTGAACAACTTCATATAAATCGCTGTAACTTTTGATAGAAGACTCAGACAAACATGTTTATGGCTTTATCTTATAGAACTCAATATCCCCGTGCTGGGCAAACAGAACAGGTTTTGCAGCCGTTTGAGCTAAGATTTTAAAATTATTCACATAATGAAAACCTATACTTTGTCTCGGGCGAGTTTCCCATTCAAATGCATGTAACAGTGAAAAACACACTGTCTTGGCGAAATAAAGCGTTTTTGAACAACTTCATATAAATCGCTGTAACTTTTGATAGAAGACTCAGACAAACATGTTTATGGCTTTATCTTATAGAACTCAATATCCCCGTGCTGGGCAAACAGAACAGGTTTTGCAGCCGTTTGAGCTAAGATTTTAAAATTATTCACATAATGAAAACCTATACTTTGTTTCAGGCGAGTTTCCCATTCAAATGCATGTAACAGTGAGAAACGCATTGTCTTGGCGAAATAAAGCGTTTTTGAACAACTTCATATAAATCGCTGTAACTTTTGATAGAAGACTCAGACAAACATGTTTATGGCTTTATCTTATAGAACTCAATATCCCCGTGCTGGGCAAACAGAACAGGTTTTGCAGCCGTTTGAGCTAAAATTTTAAAATTATTCACATAATGAAAACCTATACTTTGTTTCAGGCGAGTTCCCCATTCAAATGCATGTAACAGTGAGAAACACACTGTCTTGGCGAAATAAAGCGTTTTTGAACAACTTCATATAAATCGCTGTAACTTTTGATAGAGGACTCAGAAACACATGTTTATGGCTTT
This sequence comes from Diplotaxodon limnothrissa, assembly GCF_057381915.1. NCBI lineage: Eukaryota > Metazoa > Chordata > Actinopteri > Cichliformes > Cichlidae > Diplotaxodon > Diplotaxodon limnothrissa. Next base: position 36,467,006 of record NC_140596.1, read on the forward strand.
ATCTTATATAACTCAATATCCCCGTGCTGGGCAAACAGGTTTTGCAGCCGATTGAGCTAAGATTTTAAAATTATTCACATAATGAAAACCTATACTTTGTTTCAGGCGAGTTCCCCATTCAAATGCATGTAACAGTGAGAAACACACTGTCTTGGCGAAATAAAGCGTTTTTGAACAACTTCATATAAATCGCTGTAACTTTTGATAGAGGACTCAGAAACACATGTTTATGGCTTTATCTTATATAACTCAATATCCCCGTGCTGGGCAAACAGGTTTTGCAGCCGATTGAGCTAAGATTTTAAAATTATTCACATAATGAAAACCTATACTTTGTTTCAGGCGAGTTTCCCATTCAAATGCATGTAACAGTGAAAAACACACTGTCTTGGCGAAATAAAGCGTTTTTGAACAACTTCATATAAATCGCTGTAACTTTTGATAGAAGACTCAGACAAACATGTTTATGGCTTTATCTTATAGAACTCAATATCCCCGTGCTGGGCAAACAGAACAGGTTTTGCAGCCGTTTGAGCTAAAATTTTAAAATTATTCACATAATGAAAACCTATACTTTGTTTCAGGCGAGTTCCCCATTCAAATGCATGTAACAGTGAGAAACACACTGTCTTGGCGAAATAAAGCGTTTTTGAACAACTTCATATAAATCGCTGTAACTTTTGATAGAAGACTCAGACAAACATGTTTATGGCTTTATCTTATAGAACTCAATATCCCCGTGCTGGGCAAACAGAACAGGTTTTGCAGCCGTTTGAGCTAAGATTTTAAAATTATTCACATAATGAAAACCTATACTTTGTTTCAGGCGAGTTCCCCATTCAAATGCATGTAACAGTGAGAAACACACTGTCTTGGCGAAATAAAGCATTTTTGAACAACTTCATATAAATCGCTGTAACTTTTGATAGAAGACTCAGACAAACATGTTTATGGCTTTATCTTATAGAACTCAATATCCCCGTGCTGGGCAAACAGAACAGGTTTTGCAGCCGTTTGAGCTAAGATTTTAAACTTATTCACATAATGAAAACCTATACTTTGTTTCAGGCGAGTTTCCCATTCAAATGCATGTAACAGTGAGAAACGCATTGTCTTGGCGAAATAAAGCGTTTTTGAACAACTTCATATAAATCACTGTAACTTTTGATAGAAGACTCAGACAAACATGTTTATGGCTTTATCTTATAGAACTCAATATCCCCGTGCTGGGCAAACAGGTTTTGCAGCCGTTTGAGCTAAGATTTTAAAATTATTCACATAATGAAAACCTATGCTTTGTTTCAGGCGAGTTTCCCATTCAAATGCATGTAACAGTGAGAAACACACTGTCTTGGCGAAATAAAGCGTTTTTGAACAACTTCATATAAATCGCTGTAACTTTTGATAGAAGACTCAGACAAACATGTTTATGGCTTTATCTTATAGAACTCAATATCCCCGTGCTGGGCAAACAGAACAGGTTTTGCAGCCATTTGAGCTAAGATTTTAAAATTATTCACATAATGAAAACCTATACTTTGTTTCAGGCGAGTTTCCCATTCAAATGCATGTAACAGTGAGAAACGCATTGTCTTGGCGAAATAAAGCGTTTTTGAACAACTTCATATAAATCGCTGTAACTTTTGATAGAAGACTCAGACAAACATGTTTATGGCTTTATCTTATAGAACTCAATATCCCCGTGCTGGGCAAACAGAACAGGTTTTGCAGCCGTTTGAGCTAAGATTTTAAAATTATTCACATAATGAAAACCTATACTTTGTCTCGGGCGAGTTTCCCATTCAAATGCATGTAACAGTGAAAAACACACTGTCTTGGCGAAATAAAGCGTTTTTGAACAACTTCATATAAATCGCTGTAACTTTTGATAGAAGACTCAGACAAACATGTTTATGGCTTTATCTTATAGAACTCAATATCCCCGTGCTGGGCAAACAGAACAGGTTTTGCAGCCGTTTGAGCTAAGATTTTAAAATTATTCACATAATGAAAACCTATACTTTGTTTCAGGCGAGTTTCCCATTCAAATGCATGTAACAGTGAGAAACGCATTGTCTTGGCGAAATAAAGCGTTTTTGAACAACTTCATATAAATCGCTGTAACTTTTGATAGAAGACTCAGACAAACATGTTTATGGCTTTATCTTATAGAACTCAATATCCCCGTGCTGGGCAAACAGAACAGGTTTTGCAGCCGTTTGAGCTAAAATTTTAAAATTATTCACATAATGAAAACCTATACTTTGTTTCAGGCGAGTTCCCCATTCAAATGCATGTAACAGTGAGAAACACACTGTCTTGGCGAAATAAAGCGTTTTTGAACAACTTCATATAAATCGCTGTAACTTTTGATAGAGGACTCAGAAACACATGTTTATGGCTTTATCTTATATAACTCAATATCCCCGTGCTGGGCAAACAGGTTTTGCAGCCGATTGAGCTAAGATTTTAAAATTATTCACATAATGAAAACCTATACTTTGTTTCGGGCGAGTTTCCCATTCAAATGCATGTAACAGTGAAAAACACACTGTCTTGGCGAAATAAAGCGTTTTTGAACAACTTCATATAAATCGCTGTAACTTTTGATAGAAGACTCAGACAAACATGTTTATGGCTTTATCTTATAGAACTCAATATCCCCGTGCTGGGCAAACAGAACAGGTTTTGCAGCCGTTTGAGCTAAGATTTTAAAATTATTCACATAATGAAAACCTATACTTTGTTTCAGGCGAGTTTCCCATTCAAATGCATGTAACAGTGAGAAACGCATTGTCTTGGCGAAATAAAGCGTTTTTGAACAACTTCATATAAATCGCTGTAACTTTTGATAGAAGACTCAGACAAACATGTTTATGGCTTTATCTTATAGAACTCAATATCCCCGTGCAGGGCAAACAGGTTTTGCAGCCGTTTGAGCTAAGATTTTAAAATTATTCACATAATGAAAACCTATACTTTGTTTCAGGCGAGTTTCCCATTCAAATGCATGTAACAGTGAGAAACGCATTGTCTTGGCGAAATAAAGCGTTTTTGAACAACTTCATATAAATCGCTGTAACTTTTGATAGAAGACTCAGACAAACATGTTTATGGCTTTATCTTATAGAACTCAATATCCCCGTGCTGGGCAAACAGAACAGGTTTTGCAGCCGTTTGAGCTAAAATTTTAAAATTATTCACATAATGAAAACCTATACTTTGTTTCAGGCGAGTTCCCCATTCAAATGCATGTAACAGTGAGAAACACACTGTCTTGGCGAAATAAAGCGTTTTTGAACAACTTCATATAAATCACTGTAACTTTTGATAGAAGACTCAGACAAACATGTTTATGGCTTTATCTTATAGAACTCAATATCCCCGTGCTGGGCAAACAGGTTTTGCAGCCGTTTGAGCTAAGATTTTAAAATTATTCACATAATGAAAACCTATGCTTTGTTTCAGGCGAGTTTCCCATTCAAATGCATGTAACAGTGAGAAACACACTGTCTTGGCGAAATAAAGCGTTTTTGAACAACTTCATATAAATCGCTGTAACTTTTGATAGAAGACTCAGACAAACATGTTTATGGCTTTATCTTATAGAACTCAATATCCCCGTGCTGGGCAAACAGAACAGGTTTTGCAGCCATTTGAGCTAAGATTTTAAAATTATTCACATAATGAAAACCTATACTTTGTTTCAGGCGAGTTTCCCATTCAAATGCATGTAACAGTGAGAAACGCATTGTCTTGGCGAAATAAAGCGTTTTTGAACAACTTCATATAAATCGCTGTAACTTTTGATAGAAGACTCAGACAAACATGTTTATGGCTTTATCTTATAGAACTCAATATCCCCGTGCTGGGCAAACAGAACAGGTTTTGCAGCCGTTTGAGCTAAGATTTTAAAATTATTCACATAATGAAAACCTATACTTTGTCTCGGGCGAGTTTCCCATTCAAATGCATGTAACAGTGAAAAACACACTGTCTTGGCGAAATAAAGCGTTTTTGAACAACTTCATATAAATCGCTGTAACTTTTGATAGAAGACTCAGACAAACATGTTTATGGCTTTATCTTATAGAACTCAATATCCCCGTGCTGGGCAAACAGAACAGGTTTTGCAGCCGTTTGAGCTAAGATTTTAAAATTATTCACATAATGAAAACCTATACTTTGTTTCAGGCGAGTTTCCCATTCAAATGCATGTAACAGTGAGAAACGCATTGTCTTGGCGAAATAAAGCGTTTTTGAACAACTTCATATAAATCGCTGTAACTTTTGATAGAAGACTCAGACAAACATGTTTATGGCTTTATCTTATAGAACTCAATATCCCCGTGCTGGGCAAACAGAACAGGTTTTGCAGCCGTTTGAGCTAAAATTTTAAAATTATTCACATAATGAAAACCTATACTTTGTTTCAGGCGAGTTCCCCATTCAAATGCATGTAACAGTGAGAAACACACTGTCTTGGCGAAATAAAGCGTTTTTGAACAACTTCATATAAATCGCTGTAACTTTTGATAGAGGACTCAGAAACACATGTTTATGGCTTTATCTTATATAACTCAATATCCCCGTGCTGGGCAAACAGGTTTTGCAGCCGATTGAGCTAAGATTTTAAAATTATTCACATAATGAAAACCTATACTTTGTTTCGGGCGAGTTTCCCATTCAAATGCATGTAACAGTGAAAAACACACTGTCTTGGCGAAATAAAGCGTTTTTGAACAACTTCATATAAATCGCTGTAACTTTTGATAGAAGACTCAGACAAACATGTTTATGGCTTTATCTTATAGAACTCAATATCCCCGTGCTGGGCAAACAGAACAGGTTTTGCAGCCGTTTGAGCTAAGATTTTAAAATTATTCACATAATGAAAACCTATACTTTGTTTCAGGCGAGTTTCCCATTCAAATGCATGTAACAGTGAGAAACGCATTGTCTTGGCGAAATAAAGCGTTTTTGAACAACTTCATATAAATCGCTGTAACTTTTGATAGAAGACTCAGACAAACATGTTTATGGCTTTATCTTATAGAACTCAATATCCCCGTGCAGGGCAAACAGGTTTTGCAGCCGTTTGAGCTAAGATTTTAAAATTATTCACATAATGAAAACCTATACTTTGTTTCAGGCGAGTTTCCCATTCAAATGCATGTAACAGTGAGAAACGCATTGTCTTGGCGAAATAAAGCGTTTTTGAACAACTTCATATAAATCGCTGTAACTTTTGATAGAAGACTCAGACAAACATGTTTATGGCTTTATCTTATAGAACTCAATATCCCCGTGCTGGGCAAACAGAACAGGTTTTGCAGCCGTTTGAGCTAAAATTTTAAAATTATTCACATAATGAAAACCTATACTTTGTTTCAGGCGAGTTCCCCATTCAAATGCATGTAACAGTGAGAAACACACTGTCTTGGCGAAATAAAGCGTTTTTGAACAACTTCATATAAATCGCTGTAACTTTTGATATAGGACTCAGAAACACATGTTTATGGCTTTATCTTATATAACTCAATATCCCCGTGCTGGGCAAACAGGTTTTGCAGCCGATTGAGCTAAGATTTTAAAATTATTCACATAATGAAAACCTATACTTTGTTTCAGGCGAGTTTCCCATTCAAATGCATGTAACAGTGAGAAACACACTGTCTTGGCGAAAGAAAGCGTTTTTGAACAACTTCATACTTCATATAAATCGCTGTAACTTTTGATAGAAGACTCAGAAACAGATGTTCATGGCTTTATCTTATAGAACTCAATATCCCCGTGCTGGGCAAACAGGTTTTGCAGCCGATTGAGCTAAGATTTTAAAATTATTCACATAATGAAAACCTATACTTTGTTTCAGGCGAGTTTCCCATTCAAATGCATGTAACAGTGAGAAACGCATTGTCTTGGCGAAATAAAGCGTTTTCGTACAACTTCATATAAATCGCTGTAACTTTTGATAGAAGACTCAGACAAACATGTTTATGGCTTTATCTTATATAACTCAATATCCCCGTTGCAGCCGTTTGAGCTAAGATTTTTAAATTATTCACATAATGAAAACCTATACTTTGTCTCGGGCGAGTTTCCCATTCAAATGCATGTAACAATGAGAAGCACAGTGTCTTGGCGAAATAAAGCGTTTTTGAACAACTTCATATAAATCGCTGTAACTTTTGATAGAAGACTCAGACAAACATGTTTATGGCTTTATCTTATATAACTCAATATCCCCGTTGCAGCCGTTTGAGCTAAGATTTTTAAATTATTCACATAATGAAAACCTATACTTTGTCTCGGGCGAGTTTCCCATTCAAATGCATGTAACAGTGAGAAACGCATTGTCTTGGCGAAATAAAGCGTTTTTGAACAACTTCATATAAATCGCTGTAACTTTTGATAGAAGACTCAGACAAACATGTTTATGGCTTTATCTTATATAACTCAATATCCCCGTGCTGGGCAAACAGGTTTTGCAGCCGATTGAGCTAAGATTTTAAAATTATTCACATAATGAAAACCTATACTTTGTTTCAGGCGAGTTTCCCATTCAAATGCATGTAACAGTGAGAAACACACTGTCTTGGCGAAAGAAAGCATTTTCATACAACTTCATATAAATCGCTGTAACTTTTGATAGAAGACTCAGAAACACATGTTTATGGCTTTATCTTATATAACTCAATATCCCCGTTGCAGCCGTTTGAGCTAAGATTTTAAAATTATTCACATAATGAAAACCTATACTTTGTCTCGGGCGAGTTTCCCATTCAAATGCATGTAACAATGAGAAGCACAGTGTCTTGGCGAAATAAAGCGTTTTTGAACAACTTCATATAAATCGCTGTAACTTTTGATAGAAGACTCAGACAAACATGTTCATGGCTTTATCTTATAGAACTCAAAATCCCCGTGCTGGGCAAACAGGTTTTGCAGCCGATTGAGCTAAGATTTTAAAATTATTCACATAATGAAAACCTTTACTTTGTTTCAGGCGAGTTTCCCATTCAAATGCATGTAACAGTGAGAAACACACTGTCTTGGCGAAATAAAGCATTTTTGTACAACTTCATATAAATCGCTGTAACTTTTGATAGAAGACTCAGAAACACATGTTCAAGGTTTTATCTTATAGAACTCAATATCCCCGTTGCAGCCGTTTGAGCTAAGATTTTAAAATTATTCACATAATGAAAACCTATACTTTGTCTCGGGCGAGTTTCCCATTCAAATGCATGTAACAGTGAGAAACACACTGTCTTGGCGAAAGAAAGCATTTTCGTACAACTTCATTTAAATCGCTGTAACTTTTGATAGAGGACTCAGACAAACATATTTATGGCTTTATCTTATAGAACTCAATATCCCCGTTGCAGCCGTTTGAGCTAAGATTTTAAAATTATTCACATAATGAAAACCTATACTTTGTTTCAGGCGAGTTTCCCATTCAAATGCATGTAACAGTGAGAAACACACTGTCTTGGCGAAATAAAGCGTTTTTGAACAACTTCATATAAATCGCTGTAACTTTTGATAGAAGACTCAGACAAACATGTTTATGGCTTTATCTTATATAACTCAATATCCCCGTGCTAGGCAAACAGGTTTTGCAGCCGTTTGAGCTAAGATTTTAAAATTATTCACATAATGAAAACCTATGCTTTGTTTCAGGCGAGTTTCCCATTCAAATGCATGTAACAGTGAGAAACACACTGTCTTGGCGAAATAAAGCGTTTTTGAACAACTTCATATAAATCGCTGTAACTTTTGATAGAAGACTCAGACAAACATGTTTATGGCTTTATCTTATAGAACTCAATATCCCCGTGCTGGGCAAACAGAACAGGTTTTGCAGCCATTTGAGCTAAGATTTTAAAATTATTCACATAATGAAAACCTATACTTTGTTTCAGGCGAGTTTCCCATTCAAATGCATGTAACAGTGAGAAACGCATTGTCTTGGCGAAATAAAGCGTTTTTGAACAACTTCATATAAATCGCTGTAACTTTTGATAGAAGACTCAGACAAACATGTTTATGGCTTTATCTTATAGAACTCAATATCCCCGTGCTGGGCAAACAGAACAGGTTTTGCAGCCGTTTGAGCTAAGATTTTAAAATTATTCACATAATGAAAACCTATACTTTGTCTCGGGCGAGTTTCCCATTCAAATGCATGTAACAGTGAAAAACACACTGTCTTGGCGAAATAAAGCGTTTTTGAACAACTTCATATAAATCGCTGTAACTTTTGATAGAAGACTCAGACAAACATGTTTATGGCTTTATCTTATAGAACTCAATATCCCCGTGCTGGGCAAACAGAACAGGTTTTGCAGCCGTTTGAGCTAAGATTTTAAAATTATTCACATAATGAAAACCTATACTTTGTTTCAGGCGAGTTTCCCATTCAAATGCATGTAACAGTGAGAAACGCACTGTCTTCACGAAAGAAAGCGTTTTTGTACAACTTCATATAAATAGCTGTAACTTTTGATAGAAGACTCAGACAAACATGTTTATGGTTTTATCTTATATAACTCAATATCCCCGTTGCAGCCGTTTGAGCTAAGATTTTAAAATTATTCACATAATGAAAACCTATACTTTGTCTCAGGCGAGTTTCCCATTCAAATGCATGTAACAGTGAGAAACGCATTGTCTTGGCGAAATAAAGCGTTTTTGAACAACTTCATATAAATCGCTGTAACTTTTGATAGAAGACTCAGACAAACATGTTTATGGCTTTATCTTATAGAACTCAATATCCCCGTGCTGGGCAAACAGAACAGTTTTTGCAGCCGTTTGAGCTAAGATTTTAAAATTATTCACATAATGAAAACCTATACTTTGTTTCAGGCGAGTTTCCCATTCAAATGCATGTAACAGTGAGAAACGCATTGTCTTGGCGAAATAAAGCGTTTTTGAACAACTTCATATAAATCGCTGTAACTTTTGATAGAAGACTCAGACAAACATGTTTATGGCTTTAGCTTATATAACTCAATATCCCCGTGCTGGGCAAACAGGTTTTGCAGCCGATTGAGCTAAGATTTTAAAATTATTCACATAATGAAAACCTATACTTTGTCTCGGTCGAGTTTCCCATTCAAATGCATGTAACATTGAGAAACGCATTGTCTTGGCGAAATAAAGCGTTTTTGAACAACTTCATATAAATCGCTGTAACTTTTGATAGAAGATTCAGACAAACATGTTTATGGCTTTATCTTATAGAACTCAATATCCCCGTGCTGGGCAAACAGGTTTTGCAGCCGATTGAGCTAAAATTTTAAAATTATTCACATAATGAAAACCTATACTTTGTTTCGGGCGAGTTTCCCATTCAAATGCATGTAACAGTGAAAAACACACTGTCTTGGCGAAATAAAGCGTTTTTGAACAACTTCATATAAATCGCTGTAACTTTTGATAGAAGACTCAGACAAACATGTTTATGGCTTTATCTTATAGAACTCAATATCCCCGTGCTGGGCAAACAGAACAGGTTTTGCAGCCGTTTGAGTTAAAATTTTAAAATTATTCACATAATGAAAACCTATACTTTGTTTCAGGCGAGTTTCCCATTCAAATGCATGTAACAGTGAGAAACGCATTGTCTTGGCGAAATAAAGCGTTTTTGAACAACTTCATATAAATCGCTGTAACTTTTGATAGAAGACTCAGACAAACATGTTTATGGCTTTATCTTATATAACTCAATATCCCCGTGCTGGGCAAACAGGTTTTGCAGCCGATTGAGCTAAGATTTTAAAATTATTCACATAATGAAAACCTATACTTTGTCTCGGTCGAGTTTCCCATTCAAATGCATGTAACATTGAGAAACGCATTGTCTTGGCGAAATAAAGCGTTTTTGAACAACTTCATATAAATCGCTGTAACTTTTGATAGAAGATTCAGACAAACATGTTTATGGCTTTATCTTATACAACTCAATATCCCCGTGCTGGGCAAACAGGTTTTGCAGCCGATTGAGCTAAAATTTTAAAATTATTCACATAATGAAAACCTATACTTTGTTTCGGGCGAGTTTCCCATTCAAATGCATGTAACAGTGAAAAACACACTGTCTTGGCGAAATAAAGCGTTTTTGAACAACTTCATATAAATCGCTGTAACTTTTGATAGAAGACTCAGACAAACATGTTTATGGCTTTTATCTTATAGAACTCAATATCCCCGTGCTGGGCAAACAGGTTTTGCAGCCGATTGAGCTAAGATTTTAAAATTATTCACATAATGAAAACCTATACTTTGTTTCGGGCGAGTTTCCCATTCAAATGCATGTAACAGTGAAAAACACACTGTCTTGGCGAAATAAAGCGTTTTTGAACAACTTCATATAAATCGCTGTAACTTTTGATAGAAGACTCAGACAAACATGTTTATGGCTTTATCTTATAGAACTCAATATCCCCGTGCTGGGCAAACAGAACAGGTTTTGCAGCCGTTTGAGCTAAAATTTTAAAATTATTCACATAATGAAAACCTATACTTTGTTTCAGGCGAGTTCCCCATTCAAATGCATGTAACAGTGAGAAACACACTGTCTTGGCGAAATAAAGCGTTTTTGAACAACTTCATATAAATCGCTGTAACTTTTGATAGAAGACTCAGACAAACATGTTTATGGCTTTATCTTATATAACTCAATATCCCCGTGCTGGGCAAACAGGTTTTGCAGCCGTTTGAGCTAAGATTTTAAAATTATTCACATAATGAAAACCTATACTTTGTTTCAGGCGAGTTTCCCATTCAAATGCATGTAACAGTGAGAAACGCATTGTCTTGGCGAAATAAAGCGTTTTTGAACAACTTCATATAAATCGCTGTAACTTTTGATAGAAGACTCAGACAAACATGTTTATGGCTTTATCTTATAGAACTCAATATCCCCGTGCTGGGCAAACAGGTTTTGCAGCCGTTTGAGCTAAGATTTTAAAATTATTCACATAATGAAAACCTATACTTTGTCTCGGGCGAGTTTCCCATTCAAATGCATGTAACAGTGAAAAACACACTGTCTTGGCGAAATAAAGCGTTTTTGAACAACTTCATATAAATCGCTGTAACTTTTGATAGAAGACTCAGACAAACATGTTTATGGCTTTATCTTATAGAACTCAATATCCCCGTGCTGGGCAAACAGAACAGGTTTTGCAGCCGTTTGAGCTAAAATTTTAAAATTATTCACATAATGAAAACCTATACTTTGTTTCAGGCGAGTTCCCCATTCAAATGCATGTAACAGTGAGAAACACACTGTCTTGGCGAAATAAAGCGTTTTTGAACAACTTCATATAAATCGCTGTAACTTTTGATAGAGGACTCAGAAACACATGTTTATGGCTTTATCTTATATAACTCAATATCCCCGTGCTGGGCAAACAGGTTTTGCAGCCGATTGAGCTAAGATTTTAAAATTATTCACATAATGAAAACCTATACTTTGTTTCAGGCGAGTTTCCCATTCAAATGCATGTAACAGTGAGAAACACACTGTCTTGGCGAAAGAAAGCATTTTTGAACAACTTCATACTTCATATAAATCGCTGTAACTTTTGATAGAAGACTCAGAAACACATGTTCATGGCTTTATCTTATAGAACTCAATATCCCCGTGCTGGGCAAACAGGTTTTGCAGCCGATTGAGCTAAGATTTTAAAATTATTCACATAATGAAAACCTTTACTTTGTTTCAGGCGAGTTTCCCATTCAAATGCATGTAACAGTGAGAAACACACTGTCTTGGCGAAATAAAGCATTTTTGTACAACTTCATATAAATCGCTGTAACTTTTGATAGAAGACTCAGAAACACATGTTCAAGGCTTTATCTTATATAACTCAAAATCCCCCTGCTGGGCAAACAGGTTTTGCAGCCGATTGAGCTAAGATTTTAAAATTATTCACATAATGAAAACCTATACTTTGTTTCAGGCGAGTTTCCCATTCAAATGCATGTAACAGTGAGAAACACACTGTCTTGGCGAAATAAAGCGTTTTTGAACAACTTCATATAAATCGCTGTAACTTTTGATAGAAGACTCAGACAAACATGTTTATGGCTTTATCTTATATAACTCAATATCCCCGTTGCAGCCGTTTGAGCTAAGATTTTAAAATTATTCACATAATGAAAACCTATACTTTGTCTCGGGCGAGTTTCCCATTCAAATGCATGTAACAGTGAGAAACACACTGTCTTGGCGAAAGAAAGCATTTTCGTACAACTTCATTTAAATCGCTGTAACTTTTGATAGAAGACTCAGAAACACATGTTCATGGCTTTATCTTATAGAACTCAAAATCCCCGTGCTGGGCAAACAGGTTTTGCAGCCGATTGAGCTAAGATTTTAAAATTATTCACATAATGAAAACCTTTACTTTGTTTCAGGCGAGTTTCCCATTCAAATGCATGTAACAGTGAGAAACACACTGTCTTGGCGAAATAAAGCGTTTTTGAACAACTTCATATAAATCGCTGTAACTTTTGATAGAAGACTCAGACAAACATGTTTATGGCTTTATCTTATAGAACTCAATATCCCCGTTGCAGCCGTTTGAGCTAAGATTTTAAAATTATTCACATAATGAAAACCTATACTTTGTCTCGGGCGAGTTTCCCATTCAAATGCATGTAACAGTGAGAAACACACTGTCTTGGCGAAAGAAAGCATTTTCGTACAACTTCATATAAATCGCTGTAACTTTTGATAGAAGACTCAGAAACACATGTTCATGGCTTTATCTTATAGAACTCAAAATCCCCCTGCTGGGCAAACAGGTTTTGCAGCCGATTGAGCTAAGATTTTAAAATTATTCACATAATGAAAACCTTTACTTTGTTTCAGGCGAGTTTCCCATTCAAATGCATGTAACAGTGAGAAACACACTGTCTTGGCGAAATAAAGCGTTTTTGAACAACTTCATATAAATCGCTGTAACTTTTGATAGAAGACTCAGACAAACATGTTTATGGCTTTATCTTATAGAACTCAATATCCCCGTTGCAGCCGTTTGAGCTAAGATTTTAAAATTATTCACATAATGAAAACCTATACTTTGTTTCAGGCGAGTTTCCCATTCAAATGCATGTAACAGTGAGAAACACACTGTCTTGGCGAAATAAAGCGTTTTTGAACAACTTCATATAAATCGCTGTAACTTTTGATAGAAGACTCAGACAAAAATGTTTATGGCTTTATCTTATATAACTCAATATCCCCGTTGCAGCCGTTTGAGCTAAGATTTTAAAATTATTCACATAATGAAAACCTATACTTTGTCTCGGGCGAGTTTCCCATTCAAATGCATGTAACAGTGAGAAACACACTGTCTTGGCAAAATAAAGCATTTTTGTACAACTTCATATAAATTGCTGTAACTTTTGATAGAAGACTCAGAAACACATGTTCATGGCTTTATCTTATATAACTCAATATCCCCGTGCTGGGCAAACAGGTTTTGCAGCCGATTGAGCTAAGATTTTAAAATTATTCACATAATGAAAACCTATACTTTGTCTCGGGCGAGTTTCCCATTCAAATGCATGTAACAGTGAGAAACACACTGTCTTGGCGAAATAAAGCGTTTTTGAACAACTTCATATAAATCGCTGTAACTTTTGATAGAGTACTCAGACAAACATGTTTATGGCTTTATCTTATATAACTCAATATCCCCGTTGCAGCCGTTTGAGCTAAGATTTTAAAATTATTCACATAATGAAAACCTTTACTTTGTTTCAGGCGAGTTTCCCATTCAAATGCATGTAACAGTGAGAAACACACTGTCTTGGCGAAATAAAGCATTTTTGTACAACTTCATATAAATCGCTGTAACTTTTGATAGAAGACTCAGAAACACATGTTCAAGGCTTTATCTTATATAACTCAAAATCCCCCTGCTGGGCAAACAGGTTTTGCAGCCGATTGAGCTAAGATTTTAAAATTATTCACATAATGAAAACCTATACTTTGTTTCAGGCGAGTTTCCCATTCAAATGCATGTAACAGTGAGAAACACACTGTCTTGGCGAAATAAAGCGTTTTTGAACAACTTCATATAAATCGCTGTAACTTTTGATAGAAGACTCAGACAAACATGTTTATGGCTTTATCTTATATAACTCAATATCCCCGTTGCAGCCGTTTGAGCTAAGATTTTAAAATTATTCACATAATGAAAACCTATACTTTGTCTCGGGCGAGTTTCCCATTCAAATGCATGTAACAGTGAGAAACACACTGTCTTGGCGAAAGAAAGCATTTTCGTACAACTTCATTTAAATCGCTGTAACTTTTGATAGAAGACTCAGAAACACATGTTCATGGCTTTATCTTATAGAACTCAAAATCCCCGTGCTGGGCAAACAGGTTTTGCAGCCGATTGAGCTAAGATTTTAAAATTATTCACATAATGAAAACCTATACTTTGTTTCAGGCGAGTTTCCCATTCAAATGCATGTAACAGTGAGAAACACACTGTCTTGGCGAAATAAAGCGTTTTTGAACAACTTCATATAAATCGCTGTAACTTTTGATAGAAGACTCAGACAAACATGTTTATGGCTTTATCTTATATAACTCAATATCCCCGTTGCAGCCGTTTGAGCTAAGATTTTAAAATTATTCACATAATGAAAACCTATACTTTGTCTCGGGCGAGTTTCCCATTCAAATGCATGTAACAGTGAGAAACACACTGTCTTGGCGAAAGAAAGCATTTTCGTACAACTTCATTTAAATCGCTGTAACTTTTGATAGAAGACTCAGAAACACATGTTCATGGCTTTATCTTATAGAACTCAAAATCCCCGTGCTGGGCAAACAGGTTTTGCAGCCGATTGAGCTAAGATTTTAAAATTATTCACATAATGAAAACCTTTACTTTGTTTCAGGCGAGTTTCCCATTCAAATGCATGTAACAGTGAGAAACACACTGTCTTGGCGAAATAAAGCGTTTTTGAACAACTTCATATAAATCGCTGTAACTTTTGATAGAAGACTCAGACAAACATGTTTATGGCTTTATCTTATAGAACTCAATATCCCCGTTGCAGCCGTTTGAGCTAAGATTTTAAAATTATTCACATAATGAAAACCTATACTTTGTTTCAGGCGAGTTTCCCATTCAAATGCATGTAACAGTGAGAAACACACTGTCTTGGCGAAATAAAGCGTTTTTGAACAACTTCATATAAATCGCTGTAACTTTTGATAGAAGACTCAGACAAACATGTTTATGGCTTTATCTTATATAACTCAATATCCCCGTTGCAGCCGTTTGAGCTAAGATTTTAAAATTATTCACATAATGAAAACCTATACTTTGTCTCGGGCGAGTTTCCCATTCAAATGCATGTAACAGTGAGAAACACACTGTCTTGGCGAAATAAAGCATTTTCGTACAACTTCATATAAATTGCTGTAACTTTTGATAGAAGACTCAGAAACACATGTTCATGGCTTTATCTTATATAACTCAAAATCCCCGTGCTGGGCAAACAGGTTTTGCAGCCGATTGAGCTAAGATTTTAAAATTATTCACATAATGAAAACCTATACTTTGTCTCGGGCGAGTTTCCCATTCAAATGCATGTAACAGTGAGAAACACACTGTCTTGGCGAAATAAAGCGTTTTTGAACAACTTCATATAAATCGCTGTAACTTTTGATAGAGTACTCAGACAAACATGTTTATGGCTTTATCTTATATAACTCAATATCCCCGTTGCAGCCGTTTGAGCTAAGATTTTAAAATTATTCACATAATGAAAACCTTTACTTTGTTTCAGGCGAGTTTCCCATTCAAATGCATGTAACAGTGAGAAACACACTGTCTTGGCGAAATAAAGCATTTTTGTACAACTTCATATAAATCGCTGTAACTTTTGATAGAAGACTCAGAAACACATGTTCAAGGCTTTATCTTATATAACTCAAAATCCCCCTGCTGGGCAAAAAGGTTTTGCAGCCGATTGAGCTAAGATTTTAAAATTATTCACATAATGAAAACCTATACTTTGTTTCAGGCGAGTTTCCCATTCAAATGCATGTAACAGTGAGAAACACACTGTCTTGGCGAAATAAAGCGTTTTTGAACAACTTCATATAAATCGCTGTAACTTTTGATAGAAGACTCAGACAAACATGTTTATGGCTTTATCTTATATAACTCAATATCCCCGTTGCAGCCGTTTGAGCTAAGATTTTAAAATTATTCACATAATGAAAACCTATACTTTGTCTCGGGCGAGTTTCCCATTCAAATGCATGTAACAGTGAGAAACACACTGTCTTGGCGAAATAAAGCATTTTCGTACAACTTCATATAAATCGCTGTAACTTTTGATAGAAGACTCAGAAACACATGTTCATGGCTTTATCTTATAGAACTCAAAATCCCCGTGCTGGGCAAACAGGTTTTGCAGCCGATTGAGCTAAGATTTTAAAATTATTCACATAATGAAAACCTTTACTTTGTTTCAGGCGAGTTTCCCATTCAAATGCATGTAACAGTGAGAAACACACTGTCTTGGCGAAATAAAGCGTTTTTGAACAACTTCATATAAATCGCTGTAACTTTTGATAGAAGACTCAGACAAACATGTTTATGGCTTTATCTTATAGAACTCAATATC
The DNA here is from genome assembly GCF_057381915.1 of Diplotaxodon limnothrissa. Taxonomy (NCBI): domain Eukaryota; kingdom Metazoa; phylum Chordata; class Actinopteri; order Cichliformes; family Cichlidae; genus Diplotaxodon; species Diplotaxodon limnothrissa. The sequence continues at coordinate 36,483,689 of NC_140596.1, forward strand.
CCCGTTGCAGCCGTTTGAGCTAAGATTTTAAAATTATTCACATAATGAAAACCTATACTTTGTTTCAGGCGAGTTTCCCATTCAAATGCATGTAACAGTGAGAAACACACTGTCTTGGCGAAATAAAGCGTTTTTGAACAACTTCATATAAATCGCTGTAACTTTTGATAGAAGACTCAGACAAAAATGTTTATGGCTTTATCTTATATAACTCAATATCCCCGTTGCAGCCGTTTGAGCTAAGATTTTAAAATTATTCACATAATGAAAACCTATACTTTGTCTCGGGCGAGTTTCCCATTCAAATGCATGTAACAGTGAGAAACACACTGTCTTGGCAAAATAAAGCATTTTCGTACAACTTCATATAAATTGCTGTAACTTTTGATAGAAGACTCAGAAACACATGTTCATGGCTTTATCTTATATAACTCAATATCCCCGTGCTGGGCAAACAGGTTTTGCAGCCGATTGAGCTAAGATTTTAAAATTATTCACATAATGAAAACCTATACTTTGTCTCGGGCGAGTTTCCCATTCAAATGCATGTAACAGTGAGAAACACACTGTCTTGGCGAAATAAAGCGTTTTTGAACAACTTCATATAAATCGCTGTAACTTTTGATAGAGTACTCAGACAAACATGTTTATGGCTTTATCTTATATAACTCAATATCCCCGTTGCAGCCGTTTGAGCTAAGATTTTAAAATTATTCACATAATGAAAACCTTTACTTTGTTTCAGGCGAGTTTCCCATTCAAATGCATGTAACAGTGAGAAACACACTGTCTTGGCGAAATAAAGCATTTTTGTACAACTTCATATAAATCGCTGTAACTTTTGATAGAAGACTCAGAAACACATGTTCAAGGCTTTATCTTATATAACTCAAAATCCCCCTGCTGGGCAAACAGGTTTTGCAGCCGATTGAGCTAAGATTTTAAAATTATTCACATAATGAAAACCTATACTTTGTTTCAGGCGAGTTTCCCATTCAAATGCATGTAACAGTGAGAAACACACTGTCTTGGCGAAATAAAGCGTTTTTGAACAACTTCATATAAATCGCTGTAACTTTTGATAGAAGACTCAGACAAACATGTTTATGGCTTTATCTTATATAACTCAATATCCCCGTTGCAGCCGTTTGAGCTAAGATTTTAAAATTATTCACATAATGAAAACCTATACTTTGTCTCGGGCGAGTTTCCCATTCAAATGCATGTAACAGTGAGAAACACACTGTCTTGGCGAAATAAAGCATTTTCGTACAACTTCATATAAATTGCTGTAACTTTTGATAGAAGACTCAGAAACACATGTTCATGGCTTTATCTTATATAACTCAAAATCCCCGTGCTGGGCAAACAGGTTTTGCAGCCGATTGAGCTAAGATTTTAAAATTATTCACATAATGAAAACCTATACTTTGTCTCGGGCGAGTTTCCCATTCAAATGCATGTAACAGTGAGAAACACACTGTCTTGGCGAAATAAAGCGTTTTTGAACAACTTCATATAAATCGCTGTAACTTTTGATAGAGTACTCAGACAAACATGTTTATGGCTTTATCTTATATAACTCAATATCCCCGTTGCAGCCGTTTGAGCTAAGATTTTAAAATTATTCACATAATGAAAACCTTTACTTTGTTTCAGGCGAGTTTCCCATTCAAATGCATGTAACAGTGAGAAACACACTGTCTTGGCGAAATAAAGCATTTTTGTACAACTTCATATAAATCGCTGTAACTTTTGATAGAAGACTCAGAAACACATGTTCAAGGCTTTATCTTATATAACTCAAAATCCCCCTGCTGGGCAAAAAGGTTTTGCAGCCGATTGAGCTAAGATTTTAAAATTATTCACATAATGAAAACCTATACTTTGTTTCAGGCGAGTTTCCCATTCAAATGCATGTAACAGTGAGAAACACACTGTCTTGGCGAAATAAAGCGTTTTTGAACAACTTCATATAAATCGCTGTAACTTTTGATAGAAGACTCAGACAAACATGTTTATGGCTTTATCTTATATAACTCAATATCCCCGTTGCAGCCGTTTGAGCTAAGATTTTAAAATTATTCACATAATGAAAACCTATACTTTGTCTCGGGCGAGTTTCCCATTCAAATGCATGTAACAGTGAGAAACACACTGTCTTGGCGAAAGAAAGCATTTTCGTACAACTTCATTTAAATCGCTGTAACTTTTGATAGAAGACTCAGAAACACATGTTCATGGCTTTATCTTATAGAACTCAAAATCCCCGTGCTGGGCAAACAGGTTTTGCAGCCGATTGAGCTAAGATTTTAAAATTATTCACATAATGAAAACCTATACTTTGTTTCAGGCGAGTTTCCCATTCAAATGCATGTAACAGTGAGAAACACACTGTCTTGGCGAAATAAAGCGTTTTTGAACAACTTCATATAAATCGCTGTAACTTTTGATAGAAGACTCAGACAAACATGTTTATGGCTTTATCTTATATAACTCAATATCCCCGTTGCAGCCGTTTGAGCTAAGATTTTAAAATTATTCACATAATGAAAACCTATACTTTGTCTCGGGCGAGTTTCCCATTCAAATGCATGTAACAGTGAGAAACACACTGTCTTGGCGAAATAAAGCATTTTCGTACAACTTCATATAAATCGCTGTAACTTTTGATAGAAGACTCAGAAACACATGTTCATGGCTTTATCTTATAGAACTCAAAATCCCCGTGCTGGGCAAACAGGTTTTGCAGCCGATTGAGCTAAGATTTTAAAATTATTCACATAATGAAAACCTATACTTTGTCTCGGGCGAGTTTCCCATTCAAATGCATGTAACAGTGAGAAACACACTGTCTTGGCGAAATAAAGCGTTTTTGAACAACTTCATATAAATCGCTGTAACTTTTGATAGAAGACTCAGACAAACATGTTTATGGCTTTATCTTATATAACTCAATATCCCCGTTGCAGCCGTTTGAGCTAAGATTTTAAAATTATTCACATAATGAAAACCTATACTTTGTTTCAGGCGAGTTTCCCATTCAAATGCATGTAACAGTGAGAAACACACTGTCTTGGCGAAAGAAAGCGATTTTGAACAACTTCATATAAATCGCTGTAACTTTTGATAGAAGACTCAGACAAACATGTTTATGGCTTTATCTTATAGAACTCAATATCCCCGTGCTGGGCAAACAGGTTTTGCAGCCGATTGAGCTAAGATTTTAAAATTATTCACATAATGAAAACCTATACTTTGTTTCAGGCGAGTTTCCCATTCAAATGCATGTAACAGTGAGAAACGCATTGTCTTGGCGAAAGAAAGCATTTTCGTACAACTTCATATAAATCGCTGTAACTTTTGATAGAAGACTCAGAAACACATGTTCATGGCTTTATCTTATAGAACTCAAAATCCCCGTGCTGGGCAAACAGGTTTTGCAGCTGATTGAGCTAGATTTAAAATTATTCATATAATGAAAACCTATACTTTGTTTCAGGCGAGTTTCCCATTCAAATGCATGTAACAGTGAGAAACACACTGTCTTGGCGAAAGAAAGCATTTTCGTACAACTTCATATAAATCGCTGTAACTTTTGATAGAAGACTCAGAAACACATGTTCATGGCTTTATCTTATAGAACTGAAAATCCCCCTGCTGGGCAAACAGGTTTTGCAGCCGATTGAGCTAAGATTTTAAAATTATTCACATAATGAAAACCTATACTTTGTTTCAGGCGAGTTTCCCATTCAAATGCATGTAACAGTGAGAAACACACTGTCTTGGCGAAATAAAGCGTTTTTGAACAACTTCATATAAATCGCTGTAACTTTTGATAGAAGACTCAGACAAACATGTTTATGGCTTTATCTTATATAACTCAATATCCCCGTGCTAGGCAAACAGGTTTTGCAGCCGATTGAGCTAAGATTTTAAAATTATTCACATAATGAAAACCTATGCTTTGTTTCAGGCGAGTTTCCCATTCAAATGCATGTAACAGTGAGAAACACACTGTCTTGGCGAAAGAAAGCATTTTCGTACAACTTCATATAAATCGCTGTAACTTTTGATAGAAGACTCAGAAACACATGTTCATGGCTTTATCTTATAGAACTCAAAATCCCCGTGCTGGGCAAACAGGTTTTGCAGCTGATTGAGCTAGATTTAAAATTATTCATATAATGAAAACCTATACTTTGTTTCAGGCGAGTTTCCCATTCAAATGCATGTAACAGTGAGAAACACACTGTCTTGGCGAAAGAAAGCATTTTCGTACAACTTCATATAAATCGCTGTAACTTTTGATAGAAGACTCAGAAACACATGTTCATGGCTTTATCTTATAGAACTGAAAATCCCCCTGCTGGGCAAACAGGTTTTGCAGCCGATTGAGCTAAGATTTTAAAATTATTCACATAATGAAAACCTATACTTTGTTTCAGGCGAGTTTCCCATTCAAATGCATGTAACAGTGAGAAACACACTGTCTTGGCGAAATAAAGCGTTTTTGAACAACTTCATATAAATCGCTGTAACTTTTGATAGAAGACTCAGACAAACATGTTTATGGCTTTATCTTATATAACTCAATATCCCCGTGCTAGGCAAACAGGTTTTGCAGCCGATTGAGCTAAGATTTTAAAATTATTCACATAATGAAAACCTATGCTTTGTTTCAGGCGAGTTTCCCATTCAAATGCATGTAACAGTGAGAAACACACTGTCTTGGCGAAAGAAAGCGTTTTTGAACAACTTCATATAAATCGCTGTAACTTTTGATAGAAGACTCAGACAAACATGTTTATGGCTTTATCTTCTAGAACTCAATATCCCCGTGCTGGGCAAACAGGTTTTGCAGCCGATTGAGCTAAGATTTTAAAATTATTCACATAATGAAAACCTATACTTTGTTTCAGGCGAGTTTCCCATTCAAATGCATGTAACAGTGAGAAACACACTGTCTTGGCGAAATAAAGCGTTTTTGAACAACTTCATATAAATCGCTGTAACTTTTGATAGAAGACTCAGACAAACATGTTTATGGCTTTATCTTATAGAACTCAATATCCCCGTGCTGGGCAAACAGGTTTTGCAGCCGATTGAGCTAAGATTTTAAAATTATTCACATAATGAAAACCTATACTTTGTTTCAGGCGAGTTTCCCATTCAAATGCATGTAACAGTGAGAAACACACTGTCTTGGCGAAAGAAAGCGTTTTTGAACAACTTCATACTTCATATAAATCGCTGTAACTTTTGATAGAAGACTCAGAAACACATGTTCATGGCTTTATCTTATAGAACTCAATATCCCCGTGCTGGGCAAACAGGTTTTGCAGCCGATTGAGCTAAGATTTTAAAATTATTCACATAATGAAAACCTATGCTTTGTTTCAGGCGAGTTTCCCATTCAAATGCATGTAACAGTGAGAAACACACTGTCTTGGCGAAAGAAAGCGTTTTTGAACAACTTCATATAAATCGCTGTAACTTTTGATAGAAGACTCAGACAAACATGTTTATGGCTTTATCTTATAGAACTCAATATCCCCGTGCTGGGCAAACAGGTTTTGCAGCCGATTGAGCTAAGATTTTAAAATTATTCACATAATGAAAACCTATACTTTGTTTCAGGCGAGTTTCCCATTCAAATGCATGTAACAGTGAGAAACACACTGTCTTGGCGAAATAAAGCGTTTTTGAACAACTTCATATAAATCGCTGTAACTTTTGATAGAAGACTCAGACAAACATGTATATGGCTTTATCTTATAGAACTCAATATCCCCGTGCTGGGCAAACAGGTTTTGCAGCCGATTGAGCTAAGATTTTAAAATTATTCACATAATGAAAACCTATACTTTGTTTCAGGCGAGTTTCCCATTCAAATGCATGTAACAGTGAGAAACACACTGTCTTGGCGAAAGAAAGCGTTTTTGAACAACTTCATACTTCATATAAATCGCTGTAACTTTTGATAGAAGACTCAGACAAACATGTTTATGGCTTTATCTTATAGAACTCAATATCCCCGTTGCAGCCGATTGAGCTAAGATTTTAAAATTATTCACATAATGAAAACCTATACTTTGTTTCAGGCGAGTTTCCCATTCAAATGCATGTAACAATGAGAAGCACAGTGTCTTGGCGAAATAAAGCGTTTTTGAACAACTTCATATAAATCGCTGTAACTTTTGATAGAAGACTCAGACAAACATGTTTATGGCTTTATCTTATAGAACTCAATATCCCCGTGCTGGGCAAACAGGTTTTGCAGCCGATTGAGCTAAGATTTTAAAATTATTCACATAATGAAAACCTATACTTTGTTTCAGGCGAGTTTCCCATTCAAATGCATGTAACAGTGAGAAACACACTGTCTTGGCGAAAGAAAGCGTTTTTGAACAACTTCATACTTCATATAAATCGCTGTAACTTTTGATAGAAGACTCAGAAACACATGTTCATGGCTTTATCTTATAGAACTCAATATCCCCGTGCTGGGCAAACAGGTTTTGCAGCCGATTGAGCTAAGATTTTAAAATTATTCACATAATGAAAACCTATACTTTGTTTCAGGCGAGTTTCCCATTCAAATGTATGTAACAGTGAGAAACACACTGTCTTGGCGAAATAAAGCGTTTTCGTACAACTTCATATAAATCGCTGTAACTTTTGATAGAAGACTCAGACAAACATGTTTATGGCTTTATCTTATATAACTCAATATCCCCGTTGCAGCCGTTTGAGCTAAGATTTTAAAATTATTCACATAATGAAAACCTATACTTTGTTTCAGGCGAGTTTCCCATTCAAATGCATGTAACAGTGAGAAACACACTGTCTTGGCGAAAGAAAGCGTTTTTGAACAACTTCATACTTCATATAAATCGCTGTAACTTTTGATAGAAGACTCAGACAAACATGTTTATGGCTTTATCTTATAGAACTCAATATCCCCGTTGCAGCCGTTTGAGCTAAGATTTTAAAATTATTCACATAATGAAAACCTATACTTTGTTTCAGGCGAGTTTCCCATTCAAATGCATGTAACAGTGAGAAACGCATTGTCTTGGCGAAATAAAGCGTTTTTGAACAACTTCATATAAATCGCTGTAACTTTTGATAGAAGACTCAGACAAACATGTTTATGGCTTTATCTTATAGAACTCAATATCCCCGTGCTGGGCAAACAGGTTTTGCAGCCGTTTGACCTAAGATTTTAAAATTATTCACATAATGAAAACCTATACTTTGTCTCGGGCGAGTTTCCCATTCAAATGCATGTAACAGTGAGAAACACACTGTCTTGGCGAAATAAAGCATTTTCGTACAACTTCATATAAATCGCTGTAACCTTTGATAGAAGACTCAGACAAACATGTTTATGGCTTTATCTTATAGAACTCAATGTCCCCGTGCTGGGCAAACAGGTTTTGCAGCCGATTGAGCTAAGATTTTAAAATTATTCACATAATGAAAACCTATACTTTGTTTCAGGCGAGTTTCCCATTCAAATGCATATAACAATGAGAAGCACAGTGTCTTGGCGAAATAAAGCGTTTTCGTACAACTTCATATAAATCGCTGTAACTTTTGATAGAAGACTCAGACAAACATGTTTATGGCTTTATCTTATAGAACTCAATATCCCCGTGCTGGGCAAACAGGTTTTGCAGCCGATTGAGCTAAGATTTTAAAATTATTCACATAATGAAAACCTATACTTTGTTTCAGGCGAGTTTCCCATTCAAATGCATGTAACAGTGAGAAACGCATTGTCTTGGCGAAATAAAGCGTTTTCGTACAACTTCATATAAATCGCTGTAACTTTTGATAGAAGACTCAGACAAACATGTTTATGGCTTTATCTTATATAACTCAATATCCCCGTTGCAGCCGTTTGAGCTAAGATTTTAAAATTATTCACATAATGAAAACCTATACTTTGTTTCAGGCGAGTTTCCCATTCAAATGCATGTAACAGTGAGAAACACACTGTCTTGGCGAAAGAAAGCGTTTTTGAACAACTTCATACTTCATATAAATCGCTGTAACTTTTGATAGAAGACTCAGACAAACATGTTTATGGCTTTATCTTATAGAACTCAATATCCCCGTGCTGGGCAAACAGGTTTTGCAGCCGATTGAGCTAAGATTTTAAAATTATTCACATAATGAAAACCTATACTTTGTTTCAGGCGAGTTTCCCATTCAAATGCATGTAACAGTGAGAAACACACTGTCTTGGCGAAATAAAGCGTTTTTGAACAACTTCATATAAATCGCTGTAACTTTTGATAGAAGACTCAGACAAACATGTTTATGGCTTTATCTTCTAGAACTCAATATCCCCGTGCTGGGCAAACAGGTTTTGCAGCCGATTGAGCTAAGATTTTAAAATTATTCACATAATGAAAACCTATACTTTGTTTCAGGCGAGTTTCCCATTCAAATGCATGTAACAGTGAGAAACACACTGTCTTGGCGAAAGAAAGCGTTTTTGAACAACTTCATACTTCATATAAATCGCTGTAACTTTTGATAGAAGACTCAGAAACACATGTTCATGGCTTTATCTTATAGAACTCAATATCCCCGTGCTGGGCAAACAGGTTTTGCAGCCGATTGAGCTAAGATTTTAAAATTATTCACATAATGAAAACCTATACTTTGTTTCAGGCGAGTTTCCCATTCAAATGCATGTAACAGTGAGAAACACACTGTCTTGGCGAAATAAAGCGTTTTTGAACAACTTCATATAAATCGCTGTAACTTTTGATAGAAGACTCAGACAAACATGTTTATGGCTTTATCTTATAGAACTCAATATCCCCGTGCTGGGCAAACAGGTTTTGCAGCCGATTGAGCTAAGATTTTAAAATTATTCACATAATGAAAACCTATACTTTGTTTCAGGCGAGTTTCCCATTCAAATGCATGTAACAGTGAGAGAAACACTGTCTTGGCGAAATAAAGCGTTTTTGAACAACTTCATATAAATCGCTGTAACTTTTGATAGAAGACTCAGACAAACATGTTTATGGCTTTATCTTATATAACTCAATATCCCCGTTGCAGCCGTTTGAGCTAAGATTTTAAAATTATTCACATAATGAAAACCTATACTTTGTTTCAGGCGAGTTTCCCATTCAAATGCATGTAACAGTGAGAAACGCATTGTCTTGGCGAAATAAAGCGTTTTTGAACAACTTCATATAAATCGCTGTAACTTTTGATAGAAGACTCAGACAAACATGTTTATGGCTTTATCTTATAGAACTCAATATCCCCGTGCTGGGCAAACAGGTTTTGCAGCCAACTGAGCTAAGATTTTAAAATTATTCACATAATGAAAACCTATACTTTGTTTCAGGCGAGTTTCCCATTCAAATGCATATAACAATGAGAAGCACAGTGTGTTGGCGAAATAAAGCGTTTTTGAACAACTTCATACTTCATATAAATCGCTGTAACTTTTGATAGAAGACTCAGACAAACATGTTTATGGCTTTATCTTATAGAACTCAATATCCCCGTTGCAGCCGATTGAGCTAAGATTTTAAAATTATTCACATAATGAAAACCTATACTTTGTTTCAGGCGAGTTTCCCATTCAAATGCATGTAACAGTGAGAAACACACTGTCTTGGCGAAAGAAAGCGTTTTTGAACAACTTCATACTTCATATAAATCGCTGTAACTTTTGATAGAAGACTCAGAAACACATGTTCATGGCTTTATCTTATAGAACTCAATATCCCCGTGCTGGGCAAACAGGTTTTGCAGCCGATTGAGCTAAGATTTTAAAATTATTCACATAATGAAAACCTATACTTTGTTTCAGGCGAGTTTCCCATTCAAATGTATGTAACAGTGAGAAACACACTGTCTTGGCGAAATAAAGCGTTTTCGTACAACTTCATATAAATCGCTGTAACTTTTGATAGAAGACTCAGACAAACATGTTTATGGCTTTATCTTATATAACTCAATATCCCCGTTGCAGCCGTTTGAGCTAAGATTTTAAAATTATTCACATAATGAAAACCTATACTTTGTTTCAGGCGAGTTTCCCATTCAAATGCATGTAACAGTGAGAAACACACTGTCTTGGCGAAAGAAAGCGTTTTTGAACAACTTCATACTTCATATAAATCGCTGTAACTTTTGATAGAAGACTCAGACAAACATGTTTATGGCTTTATCTTATAGAACTCAATATCCCCGTTGCAGCCGTTTGAGCTAAGATTTTAAAATTATTCACATAATGAAAACCTATACTTTGTTTCAGGCGAGTTTCCCATTCAAATGCATGTAACAGTGAGAAACGCATTGTCTTGGCGAAATAAAGCATTTTCGTACAACTTCATATAAATCGCTGTAACCTTTGATAGAAGACTCAGACAAACATGTTTATGGCTTTATCTTATAGAACTCAATGTCCCCGTGCTGGGCAAACAGGTTTTGCAGCCGATTGAGCTAAGATTTTAAAATTATTCACATAATGAAAACCTATACTTTGTTTCAGGCGAGTTTCCCATTCAAATGCATATAACAATGAGAAGCACAGTGTCTTGGCGAAATAAAGCGTTTTCGTACAACTTCATATAAATCGCTGTAACTTTTGATAGAAGACTCAGACAAACATGTTTATGGCTTTATCTTATAGAACTCAATATCCCCGTGCTGGGCAAACAGGTTTTGCAGCCGATTGAGCTAAGATTTTAAAATTATTCACATAATGAAAACCTATACTTTGTTTCAGGCGAGTTTCCCATTCAAATGCATGTAACAGTGAGAAACGCATTGTCTTGGCGAAATAAAGCGTTTTCGTACAACTTCATATAAATCGCTGTAACTTTTGATAGAAGACTCAGACAAACATGTTTATGGCTTTATCTTATATAACTCAATATCCCCGTTGCAGCCGTTTGAGCTAAGATTTTAAAATTATTCACATAATGAAAACCTATACTTTGTTTCAGGCGAGTTTCCCATTCAAATGCATGTAACAGTGAGAAACACACTGTCTTGGCGAAAGAAAGCGTTTTTGAACAACTTCATACTTCATATAAATCGCTGTAACTTTTGATAGAAGACTCAGACAAACATGTTTATGGCTTTATCTTATAGAACTCAATATCCCCGTGCTGGGCAAACAGGTTTTGCAGCCGATTGAGCTAAGATTTTAAAATTATTCACATAATGAAAACCTATACTTTGTTTCAGGCGAGTTTCCCATTCAAATGCATGTAACAGTGAGAAACACACTGTCTTGGCGAAATAAAGCGTTTTTGAACAACTTCATATAAATCGCTGTAACTTTTGATAGAAGACTCAGACAAACATGTTTATGGCTTTATCTTCTAGAACTCAATATCCCCGTGCTGGGCAAACAGGTTTTGCAGCCGATTGAGCTAAGATTTTAAAATTATTCACATAATGAAAACCTATACTTTGTTTCAGGCGAGTTTCCCATTCAAATGCATGTAACAGTGAGAAACACACTGTCTTGGCGAAAGAAAGCGTTTTTGAACAACTTCATACTTCATATAAATCGCTGTAACTTTTGATAGAAGACTCAGAAACACATGTTCATGGCTTTATCTTATAGAACTCAATATCCCCGTGCTGGGCAAACAGGTTTTGCAGCCGATTGAGCTAAGATTTTAAAATTATTCACATAATGAAAACCTATACTTTGTTTCAGGCGAGTTTCCCATTCAAATGCATGTAACAGTGAGAAACACACTGTCTTGGCGAAATAAAGCGTTTTTGAACAACTTCATATAAATCGCTGTAACTTTTGATAGAAGACTCAGACAAACATGTTTATGGCTTTATCTTATAGAACTCAATATCCCCGTGCTGGGCAAACAGGTTTTGCAGCCGATTGAGCTAAGATTTTAAAATTATTCACATAATGAAAACCTATACTTTGTTTCAGGCGAGTTTCCCATTCAAATGCATGTAACAGTGAGAGAAACACTGTCTTGGCGAAATAAAGCGTTTTTGAACAACTTCATATAAATCGCTGTAACTTTTGATAGAAGACTCAGACAAACATGTTTATGGCTTTATCTTATATAACTCAATATCCCCGTTGCAGCCGTTTGAGCTAAGATTTTAAAATTATTCACATAATGAAAACCTATACTTTGTTTCAGGCGAGTTTCCCATTCAAATGCATGTAACAGTGAGAAACGCATTGTCTTGGCGAAATAAAGCGTTTTTGAACAACTTCATATAAATCGCTGTAACTTTTGATAGAAGACTCAGACAAACATGTTTATGGCTTTATCTTATAGAACTCAATATCCCCGTGCTGGGCAAACAGGTTTTGCAGCCAACTGAGCTAAGATTTTAAAATTATTCACATAATGAAAACCTATACTTTGTTTCAGGCGAGTTTCCCATTCAAATGCATATAACAATGAGAAGCACAGTGTGTTGGCGAAATAAAGCGTTTTTGAACAACTTCATACTTCATATAAATCGCTGTAACTTTTGATAGAAGACTCAGACAAACATGTTTATGGCTTTATCTTATAGAACTCAATATCCCCGTTGCAGCCGATTGAGCTAAGATTTTAAAATTATTCACATAATGAAAACCTATACTTTGTTTCAGGCGAGTTTCCCATTCAAATGCATGTAACAATGAGAAGCACAGTGTCTTGGCGAAATAAAGCGTTTTTGAACAACTTCATATAAATCGCTGTAACTTTTGATAGAAGACTCAGACAAACATGTTTATGGCTTTATCTTATAGAACTCAATATCCCCGTGCTGGGCAAACAGGTTTTGCAGCCGATTGAGCTAAGATTTTAAAATTATTCACATAATGAAAACCTATACTTTGTTTCAGGCGAGTTTCCCATTCAAATGCATGTAACAGTGAGAAACACACTGTCTTGGCGAAAGAAAGCGTTTTTGAACAACTTCATACTTCATATAAATCGCTGTAACTTTTGATAGAAGACTCAGAAACACATGTTCATGGCTTTATCTTATAGAACTCAATATCCCCGTGCTGGGCAAACAGGTTTTGCAGCCGATTGAGCTAAGATTTTAAAATTATTCACATAATGAAAACCTATACTTTGTTTCAGGCGAGTTTCCCATTCAAATGTATGTAACAGTGAGAAACACACTGTCTTGGCGAAATAAAGCGTTTTCGTACAACTTCATATAAATCGCTGTAACTTTTGATAGAAGACTCAGACAAACATGTTTATGGCTTTATCTTATATAACTCAATATCCCCGTTGCAGCCGTTTGAGCTAAGATTTTAAAATTATTCACATAATGAAAACCTATACTTTGTTTCAGGCGAGTTTCCCATTCAAATGCATGTAACAGTGAGAAACACACTGTCTTGGCGAAAGAAAGCGTTTTTGAACAACTTCATACTTCATATAAATCGCTGTAACTTTTGATAGAAGACTCAGACAAACATGTTTATGGCTTTATCTTATAGAACTCAATATCCCCGTGCTGGGCAAACAGGTTTTGCAGCCGTTTGACCTAAGATTTTAAAATTATTCACATAATGAAAACCTATACTTTGTCTCGGGCGAGTTTCCCATTCAAATGCATGTAACAGTGAGAAACACACTGTCTTGGCGAAATAAAGCATTTTCGTACAACTTCATATAAATCGCTGTAACCTTTGATAGAAGACTCAGACAAACATGTTTATGGCTTTATCTTATAGAACTCAATGTCCCCGTGCTGGGCAAACAGGTTTTGCAGCCGATTGAGCTAAGATTTTAAAATTATTCACATAATGAAAACCTATACTTTGTTTCAGGCGAGTTTCCCATTCAAATGCATATAACAATGAGAAGCACAGTGTCTTGGCGAAATAAAGCGTTTTCGTACAACTTCATATAAATCGCTGTAACTTTTGATAGAAGACTCAGACAAACATGTTTATGGCTTTATCTTATAGAACTCAATATCCCCGTGCTGGGCAAACAGGTTTTGCAGCCGATTGAGCTAAGATTTTAAAATTATTCACATAATGAAAACCTATACTTTGTTTCAGGCGAGTTTCCCATTCAAATGCATGTAACAGTGAGAAACGCATTGTCTTGGCGAAATAAAGCGTTTTCGTACAACTTCATATAAATCGCTGTAACTTTTGATAGAAGACTCAGACAAACATGTTTATGGCTTTATCTTATATAACTCAATATCCCCGTTGCAGCCGTTTGAGCTAAGATTTTAAAATTATTCACATAATGAAAACCTATACTTTGTTTCAGGCGAGTTTCCCATTCAAATGCATGTAACAGTGAGAAACACACTGTCTTGGCGAAAGAAAGCGTTTTTGAACAACTTCATACTTCATATAAATCGCTGTAACTTTTGATAGAAGACTCAGACAAACATGTTTATGGCTTTATCTTATAGAACTCAATATCCCCGTGCTGGGCAAACAGGTTTTGCAGCCGATTGAGCTAAGATTTTAAAATTATTCACATAATGAAAACCTATACTTTGTTTCAGGCGAGTTTCCCATTCAAATGCATGTAACAGTGAGAAACACACTGTCTTGGCGAAATAAAGCGTTTTTGAACAACTTCATATAAATCGCTGTAACTTTTGATAGAAGACTCAGACAAACATGTTTATGGCTTTATCTTCTAGAACTCAATATCCCCGTGCTGGGCAAACAGGTTTTGCAGCCGATTGAGCTAAGATTTTAAAATTATTCACATAATGAAAACCTATACTTTGTTTCAGGCGAGTTTCCCATTCAAATGCATGTAACAGTGAGAAACACACTGTCTTGGCGAAAGAAAGCGTTTTTGAACAACTTCATACTTCATATAAATCGCTGTAACTTTTGATAGAAGACTCAGAAACACATGTTCATGGCTTTATCTTATAGAACTCAATATCCCCGTGCTGGGCAAACAGGTTTTGCAGCCGATTGAGCTAAGATTTTAAAATTATTCACATAATGAAAACCTATACTTTGTTTCAGGCGAGTTTCCCATTCAAATGCATGTAACAGTGAGAAACACACTGTCTTGGCGAAATAAAGCGTTTTTGAACAACTTCATATAAATCGCTGTAACTTTTGATAGAAGACTCAGACAAACATGTTTATGGCTTTATCTTATAGAACTCAATATCCCCGTGCTGGGCAAACAGGTTTTGCAGCCGATTGAGCTAAGATTTTAAAATTATTCACATAATGAAAACCTATACTTTGTTTCAGGCGAGTTTCCCATTCAAATGCATGTAACAGTGAGAGAAACACTGTCTTGGCGAAATAAAGCGTTTTTGAACAACTTCATATAAATCGCTGTAACTTTTGATAGAAGACTCAGACAAACATGTTTATGGCTTTATCTTATAGAACTCAATATCCCCGTTGCAGCCGTTTGAGCTAAGATTTTAAAATTATTCACATAATGAAAACCTATACTTTGTCTCAGGCGAGTTTCCCATTCAAATGCATGTAACAGTGAGAAACACACTGTCTTGGCGAAAGAAAGCATTTTCGTACAACTTCATTTAAATCGCTGTAACTTTTGATAGAAGACTCAGAAACACATGTTCATGGCTTTATCTTATAGAACTCAATATCCCCGTGCTGGGCAAACAGGTTTTGCAGCCGATTGAGCTAAGATTTTAAAATTATTCACATAATGAAAACCTATACTTTGTTTCAGGCGAGTTTCCCATTCAAATGCATGTAACAGTGAGAAACGCATTGTCTTGGCGAAATAAAGCGTTTTTGAACAACTTCATATAAATCGCTGTAACTTTTGATAGAAGACTCAGACAAACATGTTTATGGCTTTATCTTATAGAACTCAATATCCCCGTGCTGGGCAAACAGGTTTTGCAGCCAACTGAGCTAAGATTTTAAAATTATTCACATAATGAAAACCTATACTTTGTTTCAGGCGAGTTTCCCATTCAAATGCATATAACAATGAGAAGCACAGTGTGTTGGCGAAATAAAGCGTTTTTGAACAACTTCATATAAATCGCTGTAACTTTTGATAGAAGACTCAGACAAACATGTTTATGGCTTTATCTTCTAGAACTCAATATCCCCGTGCTGGGCAAACAGGTTTTGCAGCCGATTGAGCTAAGATTTTTAAATTATTCACATAATGAAAACCTATACTTTGTTTCAGGCGAGTTTCCCATTCAAATGCATGTAACAGTGAGAAACACACTGTCTTGGCGAAATAAAGCGTTTTTGAACAACTTCATATAAATCGCTGTAACTTTTGATAGAAGACTCAGACAAACATGTTTATGGCTTTATCTTATATAACTCAATATCCCCGTTGCAGCCGTTTGAGCTAAGATTTTAAAATTATTCACATAATGAAAACCTATACTTTGTTTCAGGCGAGTTTCCCATTCAAATGCATGTAACAATGAGAAGCACAGTGTCTTGGCGAAATAAAGCGTTTTTGAACAACTTCATATAAATCGCTGTAACTTTTGATAGAAGACTCAGACAAACATGTTTATGGCTTTATCTTATATAACTCAATATCCCCGTTGCAGCCGTTTGAGCTAAGATTTTTAAATTATTCACATAATGAAAACCTATACTTTGTTTCAGGCGAGTTTCCCATTCAAATGCATGTAACAGTGAGAAACGCATTGTCTTGGCGAAATAAAGCGTTTTTGAACAACTTCATATAAATCGCTGTAACTTTTGATAGAAGACTCAGACAAACATGTTTATGGCTTTATCTTATAGAACTCAATATCCCCGTTGCAGCCGTTTGAGCTAAGATTTTAAAATTATTCACATAATGAAAACCTATACTTTGTCTCGGGCGAGTTTCCCATTCAAATGCATGTAACAGTGAGAAACACACTGTCTTGGCGAAATAAAGCATTTTCGTACAACTTCATATAAATCGCTGTAACCTTTGATAGAAGACTCAGACAAACATGTTTATGGCTTTATCTTATAGAACTCAATGTCCCCGTGCTGGGCAAACAGGTTTTGCAGCCGATTGAGCTAAGATTTTAAAATTATTCACATAATGAAAACCTATACTTTGTTTCAGGCGAGTTTCCCATTCAAATGCATATAACAATGAGAAGCACAGTGTCTTGGCGAAATAAAGCGTTTTCGTACAACTTCATATAAATCGCTGTAACTTTTGATAGAAGACTCAGACAAACATGTTTATGGCTTTATCTTATAGAACTCAATATCCCCGTGCTGGGCAAACAGGTTTTGCAGCCGATTGAGCTAAGATTTTAAAATTATTCACATAATGAAAACCTATACTTTGTTTCAGGCGAGTTTCCCATTCAAATGCATGTAACAGTGAGAAACACACTGTCTTGGCGAAAGAAAGCGTTTTTGAACAACTTCATACTTCATATAAATCGCTGTAACTTTTGATAGAAGACTCAGAAACACATGTTCATGGCTTTATCTTATAGAACTCAATATCCCCGTGCTGGGCAAACAGGTTTTGCAGCCGATTGAGCTAAGATTTTAAAATTATTCACATAATGAAAACCTATACTTTGTTTCAGGCGAGTTTCCCATTCAAATGCATGTAACAGTGAGAAACACACTGTCTTGGCGAAATAAAGCGTTTTTGAACAACTTCATATAAATCGCTGTAACTTTTGATAGAAGACTCAGACAAACATGTTTATGGCTTTATCTTATAGAACTCAATATCCCCGTGCTGGGCAAACAGGTTTTGCAGCCGATTGAGCTAAGATTTTAAAATTATTCACATAATGAAAACCTATACTTTGTTTCAGGCGAGTTTCCCATTCAAATGCATGTAACAGTGAGAGAAACACTGTCTTGGCGAAATAAAGCGTTTTTGAACAACTTCATATAAATCGCTGTAACTTTTGATAGAAGACTCAGACAAACATGTTTATGGCTTTATCTTATATAACTCAATATCCCCGTTGCAGCCGTTTGAGCTAAGATTTTAAAATTATTCACATAATGAAAACCTATACTTTGTTTCAGGCGAGTTTCCCATTCAAATGCATGTAACAGTGAGAAACGCATTGTCTTGGCGAAATAAAGCGTTTTTGAACAACTTCATATAAATCGCTGTAACTTTTGATAGAAGACTCAGACAAACATGTTTATGGCTTTATCTTATAGAACTCAATATCCCCGTGCTGGGCAAACAGGTTTTGCAGCCAACTGAGCTAAGATTTTAAAATTATTCACATAATGAAAACCTATACTTTGTTTCAGGCGAGTTTCCCATTCAAATGCATATAACAATGAGAAGCACAGTGTGTTGGCGAAATAAAGCGTTTTTGAACAACTTCATACTTCATATAAATCGCTGTAACTTTTGATAGAAGACTCAGACAAACATGTTTATGGCTTTATCTTATAGAACTCAATATCCCCGTTGCAGCCGATTGAGCTAAGATTTTAAAATTATTCACATAATGAAAACCTATACTTTGTTTCAGGCGAGTTTCCCATTCAAATGCATGTAACAGTGAGAAACACACTGTCTTGGCGAAAGAAAGCGTTTTTGAACAACTTCATACTTCATATAAATCGCTGTAACTTTTGATAGAAGACTCAGAAACACATGTTCATGGCTTTATCTTATAGAACTCAATATCCCCGTGCTGGGCAAACAGGTTTTGCAGCCGATTGAGCTAAGATTTTAAAATTATTCACATAATGAAAACCTATACTTTGTTTCAGGCGAGTTTCCCATTCAAATGTATGTAACAGTGAGAAACACACTGTCTTGGCGAAATAAAGCGTTTTCGTACAACTTCATATAAATCGCTGTAACTTTTGATAGAAGACTCAGACAAACATGTTTATGGCTTTATCTTATAGAACTCAATATCCCCGTGCTGGGCAAACAGGTTTTGCAGCCGATTGAGCTAAGATTTTAAAATTATTCACATAATGAAAACCTATACTTTGTTTCAGGCGAGTTTCCCATTCAAATGCATGTAACAGTGAGAAACGCATTGTCTTGGCGAAATAAAGCGTTTTCGTACAACTTCATATAAATCGCTGTAACTTTTGATAGAAGACTCAGACAAACATGTTTATGGCTTTATCTTATATAACTCAATATCCCCGTTGCAGCCGTTTGAGCTAAGATTTTAAAATTATTCACATAATGAAAACCTATACTTTGTTTCAGGCGAGTTTCCCATTCAAATGCATGTAACAGTGAGAAACACACTGTCTTGGCGAAAGAAAGCGTTTTTGAACAACTTCATACTTCATATAAATCGCTGTAACTTTTGATAGAAGACTCAGACAAACATGTTTATGGCTTTATCTTATAGAACTCAATATCCCCGTGCTGGGCAAACAGGTTTTGCAGCCGATTGAGCTAAGATTTTAAAATTATTCACATAATGAAAACCTATACTTTGTTTCAGGCGAGTTTCCCATTCAAATGCATGTAACAGTGAGAAACACACTGTCTTGGCGAAATAAAGCGTTTTTGAACAACTTCATATAAATCGCTGTAACTTTTGATAGAAGACTCAGACAAACATGTTTATGGCTTTATCTTATAGAACTCAATATCCCCGTGCTGGGCAAACAGGTTTTGCAGCCGATTGAGCTAAGATTTTAAAATTATTCACATAATGAAAACCTATACTTTGTTTCAGGCGAGTTTCCCATTCAAATGCATGTAACAGTGAGAAACACACTGTCTTGGCGAAAGAAAGCGTTTTTGAACAACTTCATACTTCATATAAATCGCTGTAACTTTTGATAGAAGACTCAGAAACACATGTTCATGGCTTTATCTTATAGAACTCAATATCCCCGTGCTGGGCAAACAGGTTTTGCAGCCGATTGAGCTAAGATTTTAAAATTATTCACATAATGAAAACCTATACTTTGTTTCAGGCGAGTTTCCCATTCAAATGCATGTAACAGTGAGAAACACACTGTCTTGGCGAAATAAAGCGTTTTTGAACAACTTCATATAAATCGCTGTAACTTTTGATAGAAGACTCAGACAAACATGTTTATGGCTTTATCTTATAGAACTCAATATCCCCGTGCTGGGCAAACAGGTTTTGCAGCCGATTGAGCTAAGATTTTAAAATTATTCACATAATGAAAACCTATACTTTGTTTCAGGCGAGTTTCCCATTCAAATGCATGTAACAGTGAGAGAAACACTGTCTTGGCGAAATAAAGCGTTTTTGAACAACTTCATATAAATCGCTGTAACTTTTGATAGAAGACTCAGACAAACATGTTTATGGCTTTATCTTATATAACTCAATATCCCCGTTGCAGCCGTTTGAGCTAAGATTTTAAAATTATTCACATAATGAAAACCTATACTTTGTTTCAGGCGAGTTTCCCATTCAAATGCATGTAACAGTGAGAAACGCATTGTCTTGGCGAAATAAAGCGTTTTTGAACAACTTCATATAAATCGCTGTAACTTTTGATAGAAGACTCAGACAAACATGTTTATGGCTTTATCTTATAGAACTCAATATCCCCGTGCTGGGCAAACAGGTTTTGCAGCCAACTGAGCTAAGATTTTAAAATTATTCACATAATGAAAACCTATACTTTGTTTCAGGCGAGTTTCCCATTCAAATGCATATAACAATGAGAAGCACAGTGTGTTGGCGAAATAAAGCGTTTTTGAACAACTTCATACTTCATATAAATCGCTGTAACTTTTGATAGAAGACTCAGACAAACATGTTTATGGCTTTATCTTATAGAACTCAATATCCCCGTTGCAGCCGATTGAGCTAAGATTTTAAAATTATTCACATAATGAAAACCTATACTTTGTTTCAGGCGAGTTTCCCATTCAAATGCATGTAACAATGAGAAGCACAGTGTCTTGGCGAAATAAAGCGTTTTTGAACAACTTCATATAAATCGCTGTAACTTTTGATAGAAGACTCAGACAAACATGTTTATGGCTTTATCTTATAGAACTCAATATCCCCGTGCTGGGCAAACAGGTTTTGCAGCCGATTGAGCTAAGATTTTAAAATTATTCACATAATGAAAACCTATACTTTGTTTCAGGCGAGTTTCCCATTCAAATGCATGTAACAGTGAGAAACACACTGTCTTGGCGAAAGAAAGCGTTTTTGAACAACTTCATACTTCATATAAATCGCTGTAACTTTTGATAGAAGACTCAGAAACACATGTTCATGGCTTTATCTTATAGAACTCAATATCCCCGTGCTGGGCAAACAGGTTTTGCAGCCGATTGAGCTAAGATTTTAAAATTATTCACATAATGAAAACCTATACTTTGTTTCAGGCGAGTTTCCCATTCAAATGTATGTAACAGTGAGAAACACACTGTCTTGGCGAAATAAAGCGTTTTCGTACAACTTCATATAAATCGCTGTAACTTTTGATAGAAGACTCAGACAAACATGTTTATGGCTTTATCTTATATAACTCAATATCCCCGTTGCAGCCGTTTGAGCTAAGATTTTAAAATTATTCACATAATGAAAACCTATACTTTGTTTCAGGCGAGTTTCCCATTCAAATGCATGTAACAGTGAGAAACACACTGTCTTGGCGAAAGAAAGCGTTTTTGAACAACTTCATACTTCATATAAATCGCTGTAACTTTTGATAGAAGACTCAGACAAACATGTTTATGGCTTTATCTTATAGAACTCAATATCCCCGTGCTGGGCAAACAGGTTTTGCAGCCGTTTGACCTAAGATTTTAAAATTATTCACATAATGAAAACCTATACTTTGTCTCGGGCGAGTTTCCCATTCAAATGCATGTAACAGTGAGAAACACACTGTCTTGGCGAAATAAAGCATTTTCGTACAACTTCATATAAATCGCTGTAACCTTTGATAGAAGACTCAGACAAACATGTTTATGGCTTTATCTTATAGAACTCAATGTCCCCGTGCTGGGCAAACAGGTTTTGCAGCCGATTGAGCTAAGATTTTAAAATTATTCACATAATGAAAACCTATACTTTGTTTCAGGCGAGTTTCCCATTCAAATGCATATAACAATGAGAAGCACAGTGTCTTGGCGAAATAAAGCGTTTTCGTACAACTTCATATAAATCGCTGTAACTTTTGATAGAAGACTCAGACAAACATGTTTATGGCTTTATCTTATAGAACTCAATATCCCCGTGCTGGGCAAACAGGTTTTGCAGCCGATTGAGCTAAGATTTTAAAATTATTCACATAATGAAAACCTATACTTTGTTTCAGGCGAGTTTCCCATTCAAATGCATGTAACAGTGAGAAACGCATTGTCTTGGCGAAATAAAGCGTTTTCGTACAACTTCATATAAATCGCTGTAACTTTTGATAGAAGACTCAGACAAACATGTTTATGGCTTTATCTTATATAACTCAATATCCCCGTTGCAGCCGTTTGAGCTAAGATTTTAAAATTATTCACATAATGAAAACCTATACTTTGTTTCAGGCGAGTTTCCCATTCAAATGCATGTAACAGTGAGAAACACACTGTCTTGGCGAAAGAAAGCGTTTTTGAACAACTTCATACTTCATATAAATCGCTGTAACTTTTGATAGAAGACTCAGACAAACATGTTTATGGCTTTATCTTATAGAACTCAATATCCCCGTGCTGGGCAAACAGGTTTTGCAGCCGATTGAGCTAAGATTTTAAAATTATTCACATAATGAAAACCTATACTTTGTTTCAGGCGAGTTTCCCATTCAAATGCATGTAACAGTGAGAAACACACTGTCTTGGCGAAATAAAGCGTTTTTGAACAACTTCATATAAATCGCTGTAACTTTTGATAGAAGACTCAGACAAACATGTTTATGGCTTTATCTTCTAGAACTCAATATCCCCGTGCTGGGCAAACAGGTTTTGCAGCCGATTGAGCTAAGATTTTAAAATTATTCACATAATGAAAACCTATACTTTGTTTCAGGCGAGTTTCCCATTCAAATGCATGTAACAGTGAGAAACACACTGTCTTGGCGAAAGAAAGCGTTTTTGAACAACTTCATACTTCATATAAATCGCTGTAACTTTTGATAGAAGACTCAGAAACACATGTTCATGGCTTTATCTTATAGAACTCAATATCCCCGTGCTGGGCAAACAGGTTTTGCAGCCGATTGAGCTAAGATTTTAAAATTATTCACATAATGAAAACCTATACTTTGTTTCAGGCGAGTTTCCCATTCAAATGCATGTAACAGTGAGAAACACACTGTCTTGGCGAAATAAAGCGTTTTTGAACAACTTCATATAAATCGCTGTAACTTTTGATAGAAGACTCAGACAAACATGTTTATGGCTTTATCTTATAGAACTCAATATCCCCGTGCTGGGCAAACAGGTTTTGCAGCCGATTGAGCTAAGATTTTAAAATTATTCACATAATGAAAACCTATACTTTGTTTCAGGCGAGTTTCCCATTCAAATGCATGTAACAGTGAGAGAAACACTGTCTTGGCGAAATAAAGCGTTTTTGAACAACTTCATATA
This sequence comes from Diplotaxodon limnothrissa, assembly GCF_057381915.1. Taxonomy (NCBI): domain Eukaryota; kingdom Metazoa; phylum Chordata; class Actinopteri; order Cichliformes; family Cichlidae; genus Diplotaxodon; species Diplotaxodon limnothrissa. The sequence goes on from NC_140596.1 coordinate 36,507,190, forward strand.
AATCGCTGTAACTTTTGATAGAAGACTCAGACAAACATGTTTATGGCTTTATCTTATAGAACTCAATATCCCCGTTGCAGCCGTTTGAGCTAAGATTTTAAAATTATTCACATAATGAAAACCTATACTTTGTCTCAGGCGAGTTTCCCATTCAAATGCATGTAACAGTGAGAAACACACTGTCTTGGCGAAAGAAAGCATTTTCGTACAACTTCATTTAAATCGCTGTAACTTTTGATAGAAGACTCAGAAACACATGTTCATGGCTTTATCTTATAGAACTCAATATCCCCGTGCTGGGCAAACAGGTTTTGCAGCCGATTGAGCTAAGATTTTAAAATTATTCACATAATGAAAACCTATACTTTGTTTCAGGCGAGTTTCCCATTCAAATGCATGTAACAGTGAGAAACGCATTGTCTTGGCGAAATAAAGCGTTTTTGAACAACTTCATATAAATCGCTGTAACTTTTGATAGAAGACTCAGACAAACATGTTTATGGCTTTATCTTATAGAACTCAATATCCCCGTGCTGGGCAAACAGGTTTTGCAGCCAACTGAGCTAAGATTTTAAAATTATTCACATAATGAAAACCTATACTTTGTTTCAGGCGAGTTTCCCATTCAAATGCATATAACAATGAGAAGCACAGTGTGTTGGCGAAATAAAGCGTTTTTGAACAACTTCATATAAATCGCTGTAACTTTTGATAGAAGACTCAGACAAACATGTTTATGGCTTTATCTTCTAGAACTCAATATCCCCGTGCTGGGCAAACAGGTTTTGCAGCCGATTGAGCTAAGATTTTTAAATTATTCACATAATGAAAACCTATACTTTGTTTCAGGCGAGTTTCCCATTCAAATGCATGTAACAGTGAGAAACACACTGTCTTGGCGAAATAAAGCGTTTTTGAACAACTTCATATAAATCGCTGTAACTTTTGATAGAAGACTCAGACAAACATGTTTATGGCTTTATCTTATATAAGTCAATATCCCCGTTGCAGCCGTTTGAGCTAAGATTTTAAAATTATTCACATAATGAAAACCTATACTTTGTTTCAGGCGAGTTTCCCATTCAAATGCATGTAACAATGAGAAGCACAGTGTCTTGGCGAAATAAAGCGTTTTTGAACAACTTCATATAAATCGCTGTAACTTTTGATAGAAGACTCAGACAAACATGTTTATGGCTTTATCTTATATAACTCAATATCCCCGTTGCAGCCGTTTGAGCTAAGATTTTTAAATTATTCACATAATGAAAACCTATACTTTGTTTCAGGCGAGTTTCCCATTCAAATGCATGTAACAGTGAGAAACGCATTGTCTTGGCGAAATAAAGCGTTTTTGAACAACTTCATATAAATCGCTGTAACTTTTGATAGAAGACTCAGACAAACATGTTTATGGCTTTATCTTATATAACTCAATATCCCCGTTGCAGCCGTTTGAGCTAAGATTTTAAAATTATTCACATAATGAAAACCTATACTTTGTCTCGGGCGAGTTTCCCATTCAAATGCATGTAACAGTGAGAAACACACTGTCTTGGCGAAATAAAGCATTTTCGTACAACTTCATATAAATCGCTGTAACCTTTGATAGAAGACTCAGACAAACATGTTTATGGCTTTATCTTATAGAACTCAATGTCCCCGTGCTGGGCAAACAGGTTTTGCAGCCGATTGAGCTAAGATTTTAAAATTATTCACATAATGAAAACCTATACTTTGTTTCAGGCGAGTTTCCCATTCAAATGCATATAACAATGAGAAGCACAGTGTCTTGGCGAAATAAAGCGTTTTCGTACAACTTCATATAAATCGCTGTAACTTTTGATAGAAGACTCAGACAAACATGTTTATGGCTTTATCTTATAGAACTCAATATCCCCGTGCTGGGCAAACAGGTTTTGCAGCCGATTGAGCTAAGATTTTAAAATTATTCACATAATGAAAACCTATACTTTGTTTCAGGCGAGTTTCCCATTCAAATGCATGTAACAGTGAGAAACGCATTGTCTTGGCGAAATAAAGCGTTTTCGTACAACTTCATATAAATCGCTGTAACTTTTGATAGAAGACTCAGACAAACATGTTTATGGCTTTATCTTATATAACTCAATATCCCCGTTGCAGCCGTTTGAGCTAAGATTTTAAAATTATTCACATAATGAAAACCTATACTTTGTTTCAGGCGAGTTTCCCATTCAAATGCATGTAACAGTGAGAAACACACTGTCTTGGCGAAAGAAAGCGTTTTTGAACAACTTCATACTTCATATAAATCGCTGTAACTTTTGATAGAAGACTCAGACAAACATGTTTATGGCTTTATCTTATAGAACTCAATATCCCCGTGATGGGCAAACAGGTTTTGCAGCCGATTGAGCTAAGATTTTAAAATTATTCACATAATGAAAACCTATACTTTGTTTCAGGCGAGTTTCCCATTCAAATGCATGTAACAGTGAGAAACACACTGTCTTGGCGAAATAAAGCGTTTTTGAACAACTTCATATAAATCGCTGTAACTTTTGATAGAAGACTCAGACAAACATGTTTATGGCTTTATCTTATAGAACTCAATATCCCCGTGCTGGGCAAACAGGTTTTGCAGCCGATTGAGCTAAGATTTTAAAATTATTCACATAATGAAAACCTATACTTTGTTTCAGGCGAGTTTCCCATTCAAATGCATGTAACAGTGAGAAACACACTGTCTTGGCGAAAGAAAGCGTTTTTGAACAACTTCATACTTCATATAAATCGCTGTAACTTTTGATAGAAGACTCAGAAACACATGTTCATGGCTTTATCTTATAGAACTCAATATCCCCGTGCTGGGCAAACAGGTTTTGCAGCCGATTGAGCTAAGATTTTAAAATTATTCACATAATGAAAACCTATACTTTGTTTCAGGCGAGTTTCCCATTCAAATGCATGTAACAGTGAGAAACACACTGTCTTGGCGAAATAAAGCGTTTTTGAACAACTTCATATAAATCGCTGTAACTTTTGATAGAAGACTCAGACAAACATGTTTATGGCTTTATCTTATAGAACTCAATATCCCCGTGCTGGGCAAACAGGTTTTGCAGCCGATTGAGCTAAGATTTTAAAATTATTCACATAATGAAAACCTATACTTTGTTTCAGGCGAGTTTCCCATTCAAATGCATGTAACAATGAGAAGCACAGTGTCTTGGCGAAATAAAGCGTTTTTGAACAACTTCATATAAATCGCTGTAACTTTTGATAGAAGACTCAGACAAACATGTTTATGGCTTTATCTTATATAACTCAATATCCCCGTTGCAGCCGTTTGAGCTAAGATTTTAAAATTATTCACATAATGAAAACCTATACTTTGTTTCAGGCGAGTTTCCCATTCAAATGCATGTAACAGTGAGAAACGCATTGTCTTGGCGAAATAAAGCGTTTTTGAACAACTTCATATAAATCGCTGTAACTTTTGATAGAAGACTCAGACAAACATGTTTATGGCTTTATCTTATATAACTCAATATCCCCGTGCTGGGCAAACAGGTTTTGCAGCCGATTGAGCTAAGATTTTAAAATTATTCACATAATGAAAACCTATACTTTGTTTCAGGCGAGTTTCCCATTCAAATGCATGTAACAGTGAGAAACGCATTGTCTTGGCGAAATAAAGCGTTTTCGTACAACTTCATATAAATCGCTGTAACTTTTGATAGAAGACTCAGACAAACATGTTTATGGCTTTATCTTATATAACTCAATATCCCCGTTGCAGCCGTTTGAGCTAAGATTTTAAAATTATTCACATAATGAAAACCTATACTTTGTTTCAGGCGAGTTTCCCATTCAAATGCATGTAACAATGAGAAGCACAGTGTCTTGGCGAAATAAAGCGTTTTTGAACAACTTCATATAAATCGCTGTAACTATTGATAGAAGACTCAGACAAACATGTTTATGGCTTTATCTTATATAACTCAATATCCCCGTTGCAGCCGTTTGAGCTAAGATTTTAAAATTATTCACATAATGAAAACCTATACTTTGTTTCAGGCGAGTTTCCCATTCAAATGCATGTAACAATGAGAAGCACAGTGTCTTGGCGAAATAAAGCGTTTTTGAACAACTTCATATAAATCGCTGTAACTTTTGATAGAAGACTCAGACAAACATGTTTATGGCTTTATCTTATATAACTCAATATCCCCGTTGCAGCCGTTTGAGCTAAGATTTTAAAATTATTCACATAATGAAAACCTATACTTTGTTTCAGGCGAGTTTCCAATTCAAATGCATGTAACAGTGAGAAACGCATTGTCTTGGCGAAATAAAGCGTTTTTGAACAACTTCATATAAATCGCTGTAACTTTTGATAGAAGACTCAGACAAACATGTTTATGGCTTTATCTTATAGAACTCAATATCCCCGTGCTGGGCAAACAGGTTTTGCAGCCGATTGAGCTAAGATTTTAAAATTATTCACATAATGAAAACCTATACTTTGTTTCAGGCGAGTTTCCCATTCAAATGCATATAACAATGAGAAGCACAGTGTCTTGGCGAAATAAATCGTTTTTGAACAACTTCATATAAATCGCTGTAACTTTTGATAGAAGACTCAGACAAACATGTTTATGGCTTTATCTTCTAGAACTCAATATCCCCGTGCTGGGCAAACAGGTTTTGCAGCCGATTGAGCTAAGATTTTAAAATTATTCACATAATGAAAACCTATACTTTGTTTCAGGCGAGTTTCCCATTCAAATGCATGTAACAGTGAGAAACACACTGTCTTGGCGAAATAAAGCGTTTTTGAACAACTTCATATAAATCGCTGTAACTTTTGATAGAAGACTCAGACAAACATGTTTATGGCTTTATCTTATATAACTCAATATCCCCGTGCTGGGCAAACAGGTTTTGCAGCCGATTGAGCTAAGATTTTAAAATTATTCACATAATGAAAACCTATACTTTGTTTCAGGCGAGTTTCCCATTCAAATGCATATAACAATGAGAAGCACAGTGTCTTGGCGAAATAAAGCGTTTTTGAACAACTTCATATAAATCGCTGTAACTTTTGATAGAAGACTCAGACAAACATGTTTATGGCTTTATCTTATATAACTCAATATCCCCGTGCTGGGCAAACAGGTTTTGCAGCCGATTGAGCTAAGATTTTAAAATTATTCACATAATGAAAACCTATACTTTGTTTCAGGCGAGTTTCCCATTCAAATGCATGTAACAGTGAGAAACACACTGTCTTGGCGAAAGAAAGCATTTTCGTACAACTTCATATAAATCGCTGTAACTTTTGATAGAAGACTCAGAAACACATGTTTATGGCTTTATCTTATATAACTCAATATCCCCGTTGCAGCCGTTTGAGCTAAGATTTTAAAATTATTCACATAATGAAAACCTATACTTTGTTTCAGGCGAGTTTCCCATTCAAATGCATGTAACAGTGAGAAACACACTGTCTTGGCGAAAGAAAGCGTTTTTGAACAACTTCATACTTCATATAAATCGCTGTAACTTTTGATAGAAGACTCAGAAACACATGTTCATGGCTTTATCTTATAGAACTCAATATCCCCGTGCTGGGCAAACAGGTTTTGCAGCCGATTGAGCTAAGATTTTAAAATTATTCACATAATGAAAACCTATACTTTGTTTCAGGCGAGTTTCCCATTCAAATGCATGTAACAGTGAGAAACGCATTGTCTTGGCGAAATAAAGCGTTTTCGTACAACTTCATATAAATCGCTGTAACTTTTGATAGAAGACTCAGACAAACATGTTTATGGCTTTATCTTATATAACTCAATATCCCCGTTGCAGCCGTTTGAGCTAAGATTTTAAAATTATTCACATAATGAAAACCTATACTTTGCATGTAACAATGAGAAGCACAGTGTCTTGGCGAAATAAAGCGTTTTTGAACAACTTCATATAAATCGCTGTAACTATTGATAGAAGACTCAGACAAACATGTTTATGGCTTTATCTTATATAACTCAATATCCCCGTTGCAGCCGTTTGAGCTAAGATTTTAAAATTATTCACATAATGAAAACCTATACTTTGTTTCAGGTGAGTTTCCCATTCAAATGCATGTAACAATGAGAAGCACAGTGTCTTGGCGAAATAAAGCGTTTTTGAACAACTTCATATAAATCGCTGTAACTTTTGATAGAAGACTCAGACAAACATGTTTATGGCTTTATCTTATAGAACTCAATATCCCCGTTGCAGCCGTTTGAGCTAAGATTTTAAAATTATTCACATAATGAAAACCTATACTTTGTTTCAGGCGAGTTTCCAATTCAAATGCATGTAACAGTGAGAAACGCATTGTCTTGGCGAAATAAAGCGTTTTTGAACAACTTCATATAAATCGCTGTAACTTTTGATAGAAGACTCAGACAAACATGTTTATGGCTTTATCTTATAGAACTCAATATCCCCGTGCTGGGCAAACAGGTTTTGCAGCCGATTGAGCTAAGATTTTAAAATTATTCACATAATGAAAACCTATACTTTGTTTCAGGCGAGTTTCCCATTCAAATGCATATAACAATGAGAAGCACAGTGTCTTGGCGAAATAAAGCGTTTTTGAACAACTTCATATAAATCGCTGTAACTTTTGATAGAAGACTCAGACAAACATGTTTATGGCTTTATCTTCTAGAACTCAATATCCCCGTGCTGGGCAAACAGGTTTTGCAGCCGATTGAGCTAAGATTTTAAAATTATTCACATAATGAAAACCTATACTTTGTTTCAGGCGAGTTTCCCATTCAAATGCATGTAACAGTGAGAAACACACTGTCTTGGCGAAATAAAGCGTTTTTGAACAACTTCATATAAATCGCTGTAACTTTTGATAGAAGACTCAGACAAACATGTTTATGGCTTTATCTTATAGAACTCAATATCCCCGTGCTGGGCAAACAGGTTTTGCAGCCGATTGAGCTAAGATTTTAAAATTATTCACATAATGAAAACCTATACTTTGTTTCAGGCGAGTTTCCCATTCAAATGCATGTAACAGTGAGAAACGCATTGTCTTGGCGAAATAAAGCGTTTTTGAACAACTTCATATAAATCGCTGTAACTTTTGATAGAAGACTCAGACAAACATGTTTATGGCTTTATCTTATAGAACTCAATATCCCCGTGCTGGGCAAACAGGTTTTGCAGCCGTTTGAGCTAAGATTTTAAAATTATTCACATAATGAAAACCTATACTTTGTCTCGGGCGAGTTTCCCATTCAAATGCATGTAACAGTGAGAAACACACTGTCTTGGCGAAATAAAGCATTTTCGTACAACTTCATATAAATCGCTGTAACTTTTGATAGAAGACTCAGACAAACATGTTTATGGCTTTATCTTATATAACTCAATATCCCCGTTGCAGCCGTTTGAGCTAAGATTTTAAAATTATTCACATAATGAAAACCTATACTTTGTCTCGGGCGAGTTTCCCATTCAAATGCATGTAACAATGAGAAGCACAGTGTCTTGGCGAAATAAAGCGTTTTTGAACAACTTCATATAAATCGCTGTAACTTTTGATAGAAGACTCAGACAAACATGTTTATGGCTTTATCTTATATAACTCAATATCCCCGTTGCAGCCGTTTGAGCTAAGATTTTAAAATTATTCACATAATGAAAACCTATACTTTGTCTCGGGCGAGTTTCCCATTCAAATGCATGTAACAATGAGAAGCACAGTGTCTTGGCGAAATAAAGCGTTTTTGAACAACTTCATATAAATCGCTGTAACTTTTGATAGAAGACTCAGACAAACATGTTTATGGCTTTATCTTATATAACTCAATATCCCCGTTGCAGCCGTTTGAGCTAAGATTTTAAAATTATTCACATAATGAAAACCTATACTTTGTCTCGGGCGAGTTTCCCATTCAAATGCATGTAACAGTGAGAAACACACTGTCTTGGCGAAATAAAGCGTTTTTGAACAACTTCATATAAATCGCTGTAACTTTTGATAGAAGACTCAGACAAACATGTTTATGGCTTTATCTTATAGAACTCAATATCCCCGTGCTGGGCAAACAGGTTTTGCAGCCGATTGAGCTAAGATTTTAAAATTATTCACATAATGAAAACCTATACTTTGTTTCAGGCGAGTTTCCCATTCAAATGCATGTAACAATGAGAAGCACAGTGTCTTGGCGAAATAAAGCGTTTTTGAACAACTTCATATAAATCGCTGTAACTTTTGATAGAAGACTCAGACAAACATGTTTATGGCTTTATCTTCTAGAACTCAATATCCCCGTGCTGGGCAAACAGGTTTTGCAGCCGATTGAGCTAAGATTTTAAAATTATTCACATAATGAAAACCTATACTTTGTTTCAGGCGAGTTTCCCATTCAAATGCATGTAACAGTGAGAAACACACTGTCTTGGCGAAAGAAAGCATTTTCGTACAACTTCATATAAATCGCTGTAACTTTTGATAGAAGACTCAGAAACACATGTTTATGGCTTTATCTTATATAACTCAATATCCCCATTGCAGCCGTTTGAGCTAAGATTTTAAAATTATTCACATAATGAAAACCTATACTTTGTTTCAGGCGAGTTTCCCATTCAAATGCATGTAACAGTGAGAAACACACTGTCTTGGCGAAATAAAGCGTTTTTAAACAACTTCATATAAATCGCTGTAACTTTTGATAGAAGACTCAGACAAACATGTTTATGGCTTTATCTTATAGAACTCAATATCCCCGTGCTGGGCAAACAGGTTTTGCAGCCGATTGAGCTAAGATTTTAAAATTATTCACATAATGAAAACCTATACTTTGTTTCAGGCGAGTTTCCCATTCAAATGCATGTAACAGTGAGAAACGCATTGTCTTGGCGAAATAAAGCGTTTTTGAACAACTTCATATAAATCGCTGTAACTTTTGATAGAAGACTCAGACAAACATGTTTATGGCTTTATCTTATAGAACTCAATATCCCCGTTGCAGCCGTTTGAGCTAAGATTTTAAAATTATTCACATAATGAAAACCTATACTTTGTCTCGGGCGAGTTTCCCATTCAAATGCATGTAACAGTGAGAAACGCATTGTCTTGGCGAAATAAAGCGTTTTTGAACAACTTCATATAAATCGCTGTAACTTTTGATAGAAGACTCAGACAAACATGTTTATGGCTTTATCTTATATAACTCAATATCCCCGTGCTGGGCAAACAGGTTTTGCAGCCGATTGAGCTAAGATTTTAAAATTATTCACATAATGAAAACCTATACTTTGTTTCAGGCGAGTTTCCCATTCAAATGCATGTAACAATGAGAAGCACAGTGTCTTGGCGAAATAAAGCGTTTTTGAACAACTTCATATAAATCGCTGTAACTTTTGATAGAAGACTCAGACAAACATGTTTATGGCTTTATCTTCTAGAACTCAATATCCCCGTGCTGGGCAAACAGGTTTTGCAGCCGATTGAGCTAAGATTTTAAAATTATTCACATAATGAAAACCTATACTTTGTTTCAGGCGAGTTTCCCATTCAAATGCATGTAACAGTGAGAAACACACTGTCTTGGCGAAAGAAAGCATTTTCGTACAACTTCATATAAATCGCTGTAACTTTTGATAGAAGACTCAGAAACACATGTTTATGGCTTTATCTTATATAACTCAATATCCCCATTGCAGCCGTTTGAGCTAAGATTTTAAAATTATTCACATAATGAAAACCTATACTTTGTTTCAGGCGAGTTTCCCATTCAAATGCATGTAACAGTGAGAAACACACTGTCTTGGCGAAATAAAGCGTTTTTGAACAACTTCATATAAATCGCTGTAACTTTTGATAGAAGACTCAGACAAACATGTTTATGGCTTTATCTTATAGAACTCAATATCCCCGTGCTGGGCAAACAGGTTTTGCAGCCGATTGAGCTAAGATTTTAAAATTATTCACATAATGAAAACCTATACTTTGTTTCAGGCGAGTTTCCCATTCAAATGCATGTAACAGTGAGAAACGCATTGTCTTGGCGAAATAAAGCGTTTTTGAACAACTTCATATAAATCGCTGTAACTTTTGATAGAAGACTCAGACAAACATGTTTATGGCTTTATCTTATAGAACTCAATATCCCCGTTGCAGCCGTTTGAGCTAAGATTTTAAAATTATTCACATAATGAAAACCTATACTTTGTCTCGGGCGAGTTTCCCATTCAAATGCATGTAACAGTGAGAAACGCATTGTCTTGGCGAAATAAAGCGTTTTTGAACAACTTCATATAAATCGCTGTAACTTTTGATAGAAGACTCAGACAAACATGTTTATGGCTTTATCTTATATAACTCAATATCCCCGTGCTGGGCAAACAGGTTTTGCAGCCGATTGAGCTAAGATTTTAAAATTATTCACATAATGAAAACCTATACTTTGTTTCAGGCGAGTTTCCCATTCAAATGCATGTAACAGTGAGAAACACACTGTCTTGGCGAAATAAAGCGTTTTTGAACAACTTCATATAAATCGCTGTAACTTTTGATAGAAGACTCAGAAACACATGTTCATGGCTTTATCTTATATAACTCAATATCCCCGTGCTGGGCAAACAGGTTTTGCAGCCGATTGAGCTAAGATTTTAAAATTATTCACATAATGAAAACCTATACTTTGTTTCAGGCGAGTTTCCCATTCAAATGCATGTAACAGTGAGAAACACACTGTCTTGGCGAAATAAAGCGTTTTTGAACAACTTCATATAAATCGCTGTAACTTTTGATAGAAGACTCAGACAAACATGTTTATGGCTTTATCTTATAGAACTCAATATCCCCGTTGCAGCCGTTTGAGCTAAGATTTTAAAATTATTCACATAATGAAAACCTATACTTTGTTTCAGGCGAGTTTCCCATTCAAATGCATGTAACAGTGAGAAACACACTGTCTTGGCGAAAGAAAGCGTTTTTGAACAACTTCATATAAATCGCTGTAACTTTTGATAGAAGACTCAGACAAACATGTTTATGGCTTTATCTTATAGAACTCAATATCCCCGTTGCAGCCGTTTGAGCTAAGATTTTAAAATTATTCACATAATGAAAACCTATACTTTGTCTCGGGCGAGTTTCCCATTCAAATGCATGTAACAGTGAGAAACACACTGTCTTGGCGAAATAAAGCATTTTCGTACAACTTCATATAAATCGCTGTAACTTTTGATAGAAGACTCAGAAACACATGTTCATGGCTTTATCTTATATAACTCAAAATCCCCGTGCTGGGCAAACAGGTTTTGCAGCCGATTGAGCTAAGATTTTAAAATTATTCACATAATGAAAACCTATACTTTGTTTCAGGCGAGTTTCCCATTCAAATGCATGTAACAGTGAGAAACACACTGTCTTGGCGAAAGAAAGCATTTTCGTACAACTTCATATAAATCGCTGTAACTTTTGATAGAAGACTCAGAAACACATGTTCATGGCTTTATCTTATAGAACTGAAAATCCCCCTGCTGGGCAAACAGGTTTTGCAGCCGATTGAGCTAAGATTTTAAAATTATTCACATAATGAAAACCTATACTTTGTTTCAGGCGAGTTTCCCATTCAAATGCATGTAACAGTGAGAAACACACTGTCTTGGCGAAATAAAGCGTTTTTGAACAACTTCATATAAATCGCTGTAACTTTTGATAGAAGACTCAGACAAACATGTTTATGGCTTTATCTTATATAACTCAATATCCCCGTGCTAGGCAAACAGGTTTTGCAGCCGTTTGAGCTAAGATTTTAAAATTATTCACATAATGAAAACCTATACTTTGTCTCGGGCGAGTTTCCCATTCAAATGCATGTAACAGTGAGAAACACACTGTCTTGGCGAAAGAAAGCATTTTCGTACAACTTCATATAAATCGCTGTAACTTTTGATAGAAGACTCAGAAACACATGTTTATGGCTTCATCTTATATAACTCAATATCCCCGTGCTAGGCAAACAGGTTTTGCAGCCGATTGAGCTAAGATTTTAAAATTATTCACATAATGAAAACCTATACTTTGTCTCGGGCGAGTTTCCCATTCAAATGCATGTAACAGTGAGAAACGCATTGTCTTGGCGAAATAAAGCGTTTTTGAACAACTTCATATAAATCGCTGTAACTTTTGATAGAAGACTCAGACAAACATGTTTATGGCTTTATCTTATAGAACTCAATATCCCCGTGCTGGGCAAACAGGTTTTGCAGCCGATTGAGCTAAGATTTTAAAATTATTCACATAATGAAAACCTATACTTTGTTTCAGGCGAGTTTCCCATTCAAATGCATGTAACAGTGAGAAACACACTGTCTTGGCGAAAGAAAGCGTTTTTGAACAACTTCATACTTCATATAAATCGCTGTAACTTTTGATAGAAGACTCAGAAACACATGTTCATGGCTTTATCTTATAGAACTCAATATCCCCGTGCTGGGCAAACAGGTTTTGCAGCCGATTGAGCTAAGATTTTAAAATTATTCACATAATGAAAACCTATACTTTGTTTCAGGCGAGTTTCCCATTCAAATGCATGTAACAGTGAGAAACGCATTGTCTTGGCGAAATAAAGCGTTTTTGAACAACTTCATATAAATCGCTGTAACTTTTGATAGAAGACTCAGACAAACATGTTTATGGCTTTATCTTATATAACTCAATATCCCCGTTGCAGCCGTTTGAGCTAAGATTTTAAAATTATTCACATAATGAAAACCTATACTTTGTCTCGGGCGAGTTTCCCATTCAAATGCATGTAACAGTGAGAAACACACTGTCTTGGCGAAATAAAGCATTTTCGTACAACTTCATATAAATCGCTGTAACCTTTGATAGAAGACTCAGACAAACATGTTTATGGCTTTATCTTATAGAACTCAATGTCCCCGTGCTGGGCAAACAGGTTTTGCAGCCGATTGAGCTAAGATTTTAAAATTATTCACATAATGAAAACCTATACTTTGTTTCAGGCGAGTTTCCCATTCAAATGCATATAACAATGAGAAGCACAGTGTCTTGGCGAAATAAAGCGTTTTTGAACAACTTCATATAAATCGCTGTAACTTTTGATAGAAGACTCAGACAAACATGTTTATGGCTTTATCTTCTAGAACTCAATATCCCCGTGCTGGGCAAACAGGTTTTGCAGCCGATTGAGCTAAGATTTTAAAATTATTCACATAATGAAAACCTATACTTTGTCTCGGGCGAGTTTCCCATTCAAATGCATGTAACAGTGAGAAACGCATTGTCTTGGCGAAATAAAGCGTTTTTGAACAACTTCATATAAATCGCTGTAACTTTTGATAGAAGACTCAGACAAACATGTTTATGGCTTTATCTTATATAACTCAATATCCCCGTGCTGGGCAAACAGGTTTTGCAGCCGATTGAGCTAAGATTTTAAAATTATTCACATAATGAAAACCTATACTTTGTTTCAGGCGAGTTTCCCATTCAAATGCATGTAACAGTGAGAAACACACTGTCTTGGCGAAAGAAAGCATTTTCGTACAACTTCATATAAATCGCTGTAACTTTTGATAGAAGACTCAGAAACACATGTTCATGGCTTTATCTTATAGAACTCAATATCCCCGTGCTGGGCAAACAGGTTTTGCAGCCGATTGAGCTAAGATTTTAAAATTATTCACATAATGAAAACCTATACTTTGTTTCAGGCGAGTTTCCCATTCAAATGCATGTAACAGTGAGAAACACACTGTCTTGGCGAAAGAAAGCGTTTTTGAACAACTTCATACTTCATATAAATCGCTGTAACTTTTGATAGAAGACTCAGACAAACATGTTCATGGCTTTATCTTATAGAACTCAATATCCCCGTGCTGGGCAAACAGGTTTTGCAGCCGATTGAGCTAAGATTTTAAAATTATTCACATAATGAAAACCTATACTTTGTCTCGGGCGAGTTTCCCATTCAAATGCATGTAACAGTGAGAAACGCATTGTCTTGGCGAAATAAAGCGTTTTTGAACAACTTCATATAAATCGCTGTAACTTTTGATAGAAGACTCAGACAAACATGTTTATGGCTTTATCTTATATAACTCAATATCCCCGTTGCAGCCGATTGAGCTAAGATTTTAAAATTATTCACATAATGAAAACCTATACTTTGTTTCAGGCGAGTTTCCCATTCAAATGCATGTAACAGTGAGAAACACACTGTCTTGGCGAAAGAAAGCGTTTTTGAACAACTTCATACTTCATATAAATCGCTGTAACTTTTGATAGAAGACTCAGAAACACATGTTCATGGCTTTATCTTATAGAACTCAATATCCCCGTGCTGGGCAAACAGGTTTTGCAGCCGATTGAGCTAAGATTTTAAAATTATTCACATAATGAAAACCTATACTTTGTTTCAGGCGAGTTTCCCATTCAAATGCATGTAACAGTGAGAAACGCATTGTCTTGGCGAAATAAAGCGTTTTTGAACAACTTCATATAAATCGCTGTAACTTTTGATAGAAGACTCAGACAAACATGTTTATGGCTTTATCTTATATAACTCAATATCCCCGTTGCAGCCGTTTGAGCTAAGATTTTAAAATTATTCACATAATGAAAACCTATACTTTGTCTCGGGCGAGTTTCCCATTCAAATGCATGTAACAGTGAGAAACACACTGTCTTGGCGAAATAAAGCGTTTTTGAACAACTTCATATAAATCGCTGTAACTTTTGATAGAAGACTCAGACAAACATGTTTATGGCTTTATCTTATAGAACTCAATATCCCCGTGCTGGGCAAACAGGTTTTGCAGCCGATTGAGCTAAGATTTTAAAATTATTCACATAATGAAAACCTATACTTTGTTTCAGGCGAGTTTCCCATTCAAATGCATGTAACAGTGAGAAACGCATTGTCTTGGCGAAATAAAGCGTTTTCGTACAACTTCATATAAATCGCTGTAACTTTTGATAGAAGACTCAGACAAACATGTTTATGGCTTTATCTTATAGAACTCAATATCCCCGTGCTGGGCAAACAGGTTTTGCAGCCGATTGAGCTAAGATTTTAAAATTATTCACATAATGAAAACCTATACTTTGTTTCAGGCGAGTTTCCCATTCAAATGCATGTAACAGTGAGAAACACACTGTCTTGGCGAAAGAAAGCGTTTTTGAACAACTTCATACTTCATATAAATCGCTGTAACTTTTGATAGAAGACTCAGACAAACATGTTTATGGCTTTATCTTATAGAACTCAATATCCCCGTGCTGGGCAAACAGGTTTTGCAGCCGATTGAGCTAAGATTTTAAAATTATTCACATAATGAAAACCTATACTTTGTTTCAGGCGAGTTTCCCATTCAAATGCATGTAACAGTGAGAAACGCATTGTCTTGGCGAAATAAAGCGTTTTCGTACAACTTCATATAAATCGCTGTAACTTTTGATAGAAGACTCAGACAAACATGTTTATGGCTTTATCTTATAGAACTCAATATCCCCGTGCTGGGCAAACAGGTTTTGCAGCCGATTGAGCTAAGATTTTAAAATTATTCACATAATGAAAACCTATACTTTGTTTCAGGCGAGTTTCCCATTCAAATGCATGTAACAGTGAGAAACACACTGTCTTGGCGAAATAAAGCGTTTTTGAACAACTTCATATAAATCGCTGTAACTTTTGATAGAAGACTCAGACAAACATGTTTATGGCTTTATCTTATAGAACTCAATATCCCCGTTGCAGCCGTTTGAGCTAAGATTTTAAAATTATTCACATAATGAAAACCTATACTTTGTCTCGGGCGAGTTTCCCATTCAAATGCATGTAACAGTGAGAAACGCATTGTCTTGGCGAAATAAAGCGTTTTTGAACAACTTCATATAAATCGCTGTAACTTTTGATAGAAGACTCAGAAACACATGTTCATGGCTTTATCTTATATAACTCAAAATCCCCCTGCTGGGCAAACAGGTTTTGCAGCCGATTGAGCTAAGATTTTAAAATTATTCACATAATGAAAACCTATACTTTGTTTCAGGCGAGTTTCCCATTCAAATGCATGTAACAGTGAGAAACACACTGTCTTGGCGAAATAAAGCGTTTTTGAACAACTTCATATAAATCGCTGTAACTTTTGATAGAAGACTCAGACAAACATGTTTATGGCTTTATCTTATAGAACTCAATATCCCCGTTGCAGCCGTTTGAGCTAAGATTTTAAAATTATTCACATAATGAAAACCTATACTTTGTTTCAGGCGAGTTTCCCATTCAAATGCATGTAACAGTGAGAAACGCATTGTCTTGGCGAAATAAAGCGTTTTTGAACAACTTCATATAAATCGCTGTAACTTTTGATAGAAGACTCAGACAAACATGTTTATGGCTTTATCTTATAGAACTCAATATCCCCGTTGCAGCCGTTTGAGCTAAGATTTTAAAATTATTCACATAATGAAAACCTATACTTTGTCTCGGGCGAGTTTCCCATTCAAATGCATGTAACAGTGAGAAACGCATTGTCTTGGCGAAATAAAGCGTTTTTGAACAACTTCATATAAATCGCTGTAACTTTTGATAGAAGACTCAGACAAACATGTTTATGGCTTTATCTTATATAACTCAATATCCCCGTGCTGGGCAAACAGGTTTTGCAGCCGATTGAGCTAAGATTTTAAAATTATTCACATAATGAAAACCTATACTTTGTTTCAGGCGAGTTTCCCATTCAAATGCATGTAACAGTGAGAAACACACTGTCTTGGCGAAATAAAGTGTTTTTGAACAACTTCATATAAATCGCTGTAAGTTTTGATAGAAGACTCAGAAACACATGTTCATGGCTTTATCTTATATAACTCAATATCCCCGTGCTGGGCAAACAGGTTTTGCAGCCGATTGAGCTAAGATTTTAAAATTATTCACATAATGAAAACCTATACTTTGTTTCAGGCGAGTTTCCCATTCAAATGCATGTAACAGTGAGAAACACACTGTCTTGGCGAAATAAAGCGTTTTTGAACAACTTCATATAAATCGCTGTAACTTTTGATAGAAGACTCAGACAAACATGTTTATGGCTTTATCTTATAGAACTCAATATCCCCGTTGCAGCCGTTTGAGCTAAGATTTTAAAATTATTCACATAATGAAAACCTATACTTTGTTTCAGGCGAGTTTCCCATTCAAATGCATGTAACAGTGAGAAACACACTGTCTTGGCGAAAGAAAGCGTTTTTGAACAACTTCATATAAATCGCTGTAACTTTTGATAGAAGACTCAGACAAACATGTTTATGGCTTTATCTTATATAACTCAATATCCCCGTTGCAGCCGTTTGAGCTAAGATTTTAAAATTATTCACATAATGAAAACCTATACTTTGTCTCGGGCGAGTTTCCCATTCAAATGCATGTAACAGTGAGAAACACACTGTCTTGGCGAAATAAAGCATTTTCGTACAACTTCATATAAATCGCTGTAACTTTTGATAGAAGACTCAGAAACACATGTTCATGGCTTTATCTTATATAACTCAAAATCCCCGTGCTGGGCAAACAGGTTTTGCAGCCGACTGAGCTAAGATTTTAAAATTATTCACATAATGAAAACCTATACTTTGTCTCGGGCGAGTTTCCCATTCAAATGCATGTAACAGTGAGAAACACACTGTCTTGGCGAAATAAAGCGTTTTTGAACAACTTCATATAAATCGCTGTAACTTTTGATAGAAGACTCAGACAAACATGTTTATGGCTTTATCTTATATAACTCAATATCCCCGTTGCAGCCGTTTGAGCTAAGATTTTAAAATTATTCACATAATGAAAACCTATACTTTGTTTCAGGCGAGTTTCCCATTCAAATGCATGTAACAGTGAGAAACACACTGTCTTGGCGAAAGAAAGCGTTTTTGAACAACTTCATATAAATCGCTGTAACTTTTGATAGAAGACTCAGAAACACATGTTCATGGCTTTATCTTATATAACTCAAAATCCCCCTGCTGGGCAAACAGGTTTTGCAGCCGATTGAGCTAAGATTTTAAAATTATTCACATAATGAAAACCTATACTTTGTCTCGGGCGAGTTTCCCATTCAAATGCATGTAACAGTGAGAAACACACTGTCTTGGCGAAAGAAAGCGTTTTTGAACAACTTCATATAAATCGCTGTAACTTTTGATAGAAGACTCAGACAAACATGTTTATGGCTTTATCTTATAGAACTCAATATCCCCGTGCTGGGCAAACAGGTTTTGCAGCCGATTGAGCTAAGATTTTAAAATTATTCACATAATGAAAACCTATACTTTGTTTCAGGCGAGTTTCCCATTCAAATGCATGTAACAGTGAGAAACACACTGTCTTGGCGAAAGAAAGCGTTTTTGAACAACTTCATACTTCATATAAATCGCTGTAACTTTTGATAGAAGACTCAGAAACACATGTTCATGGCTTTATCTTATAGAACTCAATATCCCCGTGCTGGGCAAACAGGGTTTGCAGCCGTTTGAGCTAAGATTTTAAAATTATTCACATAATGAAAACCTATACTTTGTTTCAGGCGAGTTTCCCATTCAAATGCATGTAACAGTGAGAAACACAGTGTCTTGGCGAAATAAAGCGTTTTTGAACAACTTCATATAAATCGCTGTAACTTTTGATAGAAGACTCAGACAAACATGTTTATGGCTTTATCTTCTAGAACTCAATATCCCCGTGCTGGGCAAACAGGTTTTGCAGCCGATTGAGCTAAGATTTTAAAATTATTCACATAATGAAAACCTATACTTTGTTTCAGGCGAGTTTCCCATTCAAATGCATGTAACAGTGAGAAACGCATTGTCTTGGCGAAATAAAGCGTTTTTGAACAACTTCATATAAATCGCTGTAACTTTTGATAGAAGACTCAGACAAACATGTTTATGGCTTTATCTTATAGAACTCAATATCCCCGTTGCAGCCGTTTGAGCTAAGATTTTAAAATTATTCACATAATGAAAACCTATACTTTGTCTCGGGCGAGTTTCCCATTCAAATGCATGTAACAGTGAGAAACGCATTGTCTTGGCGAAATAAAGCGTTTTTGAACAACTTCATATAAATCGCTGTAACTTTTGATAGAAGACTCAGACAAACATGTTTATGGCTTTATCTTATATAACTCAATATCCCCGTGCTGGGCAAACAGGTTTTGCAGCCGATTGAGCTAAGATTTTAAAATTATTCACATAATGAAAACCTATACTTTGTTTCAGGCGAGTTTCCCATTCAAATGCATGTAACAGTGAGAAACACACTGTCTTGGCGAAATAAAGCGTTTTTGAACAACTTCATATAAATCGCTGTAACTTTTGATAGAAGACTCAGAAACACATGTTCATGGCTTTATCTTATATAACTCAATATCCCCGTGCTGGGCAAACAGGTTTTGCAGCCGATTGAGCTAAGATTTTAAAATTATTCACATAATGAAAACCTATACTTTGTTTCAGGCGAGTTTCCCATTCAAATGCATGTAACAGTGAGAAACACACTGTCTTGGCGAAATAAAGCGTTTTTGAACAACTTCATATAAATCGCTGTAACTTTTGATAGAAGACTCAGACAAACATGTTTATGGCTTTATCTTATAAAACTCAATATCCCCGTTGCAGCCGTTTGAGCTAAGATTTTAAAATTATTCACATAATGAAAACCTATACTTTGTTTCAGGCGAGTTTCCCATTCAAATGCATGTAACAGTGAGAAACACACTGTCTTGGCGAAAGAAAGCGTTTTTGAACAACTTCATATAAATCGCTGTAACTTTTGATAGAAGACTCAGACAAACATGTTTATGGCTTTATCTTATATAACTCAATATCCCCGTTGCAGCCGTTTGAGCTAAGATTTTAAAATTATTCACATAATGAAAACCTATACTTTGTCTCGGGCGAGTTTCCCATTCAAATGCATGTAACAGTGAGAAACACACTGTCTTGGCGAAATAAAGCATTTTCGTACAACTTCATATAAATCGCTGTAACTTTTGATAGAAGACTCAGAAACACATGTTCATGGCTTTATCTTATATAACTCAAAATCCCCGTGCTGGGCAAACAGGTTTTGCAGCCGACTGAGCTAAGATTTTAAAATTATTCACATAATGAAAACCTATACTTTGTCTCGGGCGAGTTTCCCATTCAAATGCATGTAACAGTGAGAAACACACTGTCTTGGCGAAATAAAGCGTTTTTGAACAACTTCATATAAATCGCTGTAACTTTTGATAGAAGACTCAGACAAACATGTTTATGGCTTTATCTTATATAACTCAATATCCCCGTTGCAGCCGTTTGAGCTAAGATTTTAAAATTATTCACATAATGAAAACCTATACTTTGTTTCAGGCGAGTTTCCCATTCAAATGCATGTAACAGTGAGAAACACACTGTCTTGGCGAAAGAAAGCGTTTTTGAACAACTTCATATAAATCGCTGTAACTTTTGATAGAAGACTCAGAAACACATGTTCATGGCTTTATCTTATATAACTCAAAATCCCCCTGCTGGGCAAACAGGTTTTGCAGCCGATTGAGCTAAGATTTTAAAATTATTCACATAATGAAAACCTATACTTTGTCTCGGGCGAGTTTCCCATTCAAATGCATGTAACAGTGAGAAACACACTGTCTTGGCGAAAGAAAGCGTTTTTGAACAACTTCATATAAATCGCTGTAACTTTTGATAGAAGACTCAGACAAACATGTTTATGGCTTTATCTTATAGAACTCAATATCCCCGTGCTGGGCAAACAGGTTTTGCAGCCGATTGAGCTAAGATTTTAAAATTATTCACATAATGAAAACCTATACTTTGTTTCAGGCGAGTTTCCCATTCAAATGCATGTAACAGTGAGAAACACACTGTCTTGGCGAAAGAAAGCGTTTTTGAACAACTTCATACTTCATATAAATCGCTGTAACTTTTGATAGAAGACTCAGAAACACATGTTCATGGCTTTATCTTATAGAACTCAATATCCCCGTGCTGGGCAAACAGGGTTTGCAGCCGTTTGAGCTAAGATTTTAAAATTATTCACATAATGAAAACCTATACTTTGTTTCAGGCGAGTTTCCCATTCAAATGCATGTAACAGTGAGAAACACAGTGTCTTGGCGAAATAAAGCGTTTTTGAACAACTTCATATAAATCGCTGTAACTTTTGATAGAAGACTCAGACAAACATGTTTATGGCTTTATCTTCTAGAACTCAATATCCCCGTGCTGGGCAAACAGGTTTTGCAGCCGATTGAGCTAAGATTTTAAAATTATTCACATAATGAAAACCTATACTTTGTTTCAGGCGAGTTTCCCATTCAAATGCATGTAACAGTGAGAAACGCATTGTCTTGGCGAAATAAAGCGTTTTTGAACAACTTCATATAAATCGCTGTAACTTTTGATAGAAGACTCAGACAAACATGTTTATGGCTTTATCTTATAGAACTCAATATCCCCGTTGCAGCCGTTTGAGCTAAGATTTTAAAATTATTCACATAATGAAAACCTATACTTTGTCTCGGGCGAGTTTCCCATTCAAATGCATGTAACAGTGAGAAACGCATTGTCTTGGCGAAATAAAGCGTTTTTGAACAACTTCATATAAATCGCTGTAACTTTTGATAGAAGACTCAGACAAACATGTTTATGGCTTTATCTTATATAACTCAATATCCCCGTGCTGGGCAAACAGGTTTTGCAGCCGATTGAGCTAAGATTTTAAAATTATTCACATAATGAAAACCTATACTTTGTTTCAGGCGAGTTTCCCATTCAAATGCATGTAACAGTGAGAAACACACTGTCTTGGCGAAATAAAGCGTTTTTGAACAACTTCATATAAATCGCTGTAACTTTTGATAGAAGACTCAGAAACACATGTTCATGGCTTTATCTTATATAACTCAATATCCCCGTGCTGGGCAAACAGGTTTTGCAGCCGATTGAGCTAAGATTTTAAAATTATTCACATAATGAAAACCTATACTTTGTTTCAGGCGAGTTTCCCATTCAAATGCATGTAACAGTGAGAAACACACTGTCTTGGCGAAATAAAGCGTTTTTGAACAACTTCATATAAATCGCTGTAACTTTTGATAGAAGACTCAGACAAACATGTTTATGGCTTTATCTTATAAAACTCAATATCCCCGTTGCAGCCGTTTGAGCTAAGATTTTAAAATTATTCACATAATGAAAACCTATACTTTGTTTCAGGCGAGTTTCCCATTCAAATGCATGTAACAGTGAGAAACACACTGTCTTGGCGAAAGAAAGCGTTTTTGAACAACTTCATATAAATCGCTGTAACTTTTGATAGAAGACTCAGACAAACATGTTTATGGCTTTATCTTATATAACTCAATATCCCCGTTGCAGCCGTTTGAGCTAAGATTTTAAAATTATTCACATAATGAAAACCTATACTTTGTCTCGGGCGAGTTTCCCATTCAAATGCATGTAACAGTGAGAAACACACTGTCTTGGCGAAATAAAGCATTTTCGTACAACTTCATATAAATCGCTGTAACTTTTGATAGAAGACTCAGAAACACATGTTCATGGCTTTATCTTATAGAACTCAATATCCCCGTGCTGGGCAAACAGGTTTTGCAGCCGATTGAGCTAAGATTTTAAAATTATTCACATAATGAAAACCTATACTTTGTTTCAGGCGAGTTTCCCATTCAAATGCATGTAACAGTGAGAAACACACTGTCTTGGCGAAAGAAAGCGTTTTTGAACAACTTCATACTTCATATAAATCGCTGTAACTTTTGATAGAAGACTCAGAAACACATGTTCATGGCTTTATCTTATAGAACTCAATATCCCCGTGCTGGGCAAACAGGTTTTGCAGCCGATTGAGCTAAGATTTTAAAATTATTCACATAATGAAAACCTATACTTTGTCTCGGGCGAGTTTCCCATTCAAATGCATGTAACAGTGAGAAACACACTGTCTTGGCGAAATAAAGCATTTTCGTACAACTTCATATAAATCGCTGTAACCTTTGATAGAAGACTCAGGCAAACATGTTTATGGCTTTATCTTATAGAACTCAATGTCCCCGTGCTGGGCAAACAGGTTTTGCAGCCGATTGAGCTAAGATTTTAAAATTATTCACATAATGAAAACCTATACTTTGTTTCAGGCGAGTTTCCCATTCAAATGCATGTAACAATGAGAAGCACAGTGTCTTGGCGAAATAAAGCGTTTTTGAACAACTTCATATAAATCGCTAACTTTTGATAGAAGACTCAGACAAACATGTTTATGGCTTTATCTTATAGAACTCAATATCCCCGTGCTGGGCAAACAGGTTTTGCAGCCGATTGAGCTAAGATTTTAAAATTATTCACATAATGAAAACCTATACTTTGTTTCAGGCGAGTTTCCCATTCAAATGCATGTAACAGTGAGAAACACACTGTCTTGGCGAAAGAAAGCGTTTTTGAACAACTTCATACTTCATATAAATCGCTGTAACTTTTGATAGAAGACTCAGACAAACATGTTTATGGCTTTATCTTATAGAACTCAATATCCCCGTGCTGGGCAAACAGGTTTTGCAGCCGATTGAGCTAAGATTTTAAAATTATTCACATAATGAAAACCTATACTTTGTTTCAGGCGAGTTTCCCATTCAAATGCATGTAACAGTGAGAAACGCATTGTCTTGGCGAAATAAAGCGTTTTCGTACAACTTCATATAAATCGCTGTAACTTTTGATAGAAGACTCAGACAAACATGTTTATGGCTTTATCTTATAGAACTCAATATCCCCGTGCTGGGCAAACAGGTTTTGCAGCCGATTGAGCTAAGATTTTAAAATTATTCACATAATGAAAACCTATACTTTGTTTCAGGCGAGTTTCCCATTCAAATGCATGTAACAGTGAGAAACACACTGTCTTGGCGAAATAAAGCGTTTTTGAACAACTTCATATAAATCGCTGTAACTTTTGATAGAAGACTCAGACAAACATGTTTATGGCTTTATCTTATAGAACTCAATATCCCCGTTGCAGCCGTTTGAGCTAAGATTTTAAAATTATTCACATAATGAAAACCTATACTTTGTCTCGGGCGAGTTTCCCATTCAAATGCATGTAACAGTGAGAAACGCATTGTCTTGGCGAAATAAAGCGTTTTTGAACAACTTCATATAAATCGCTGTAACTTTTGATAGAAGACTCAGACAAACATGTTTATGGCTTTATCTTATATAACTCAATATCCCCGTGCTGGGCAAACAGGTTTTGCAGCCGATTGAGCTAAGATTTTAAAATTATTCACATAATGAAAACCTATACTTTGTTTCAGGCGAGTTTCCCATTCAAATGCATGTAACAGTGAGAAACACACTGTCTTGGCGAAATAAAGTGTTTTTGAACAACTTCATATAAATCGCTGTAAGTTTTGATAGAAGACTCAGAAACACATGTTCATGGCTTTATCTTATATAACTCAATATCCCCGTGCTGGGCAAACAGGTTTTGCAGCCGATTGAGCTAAGATTTTAAAATTATTCACATAATGAAAACCTATACTTTGTTTCAGGCGAGTTTCCCATTCAAATGCATGTAACAGTGAGAAACACACTGTCTTGGCGAAAGAAAGCGTTTTTGAACAACTTCATATAAATCGCTGTAACTTTTGATAGAAGACTCAGACAAACATGTTTATGGCTTTATCTTATATAACTCAATATCCCCGTTGCAGCCGTTTGAGCTAAGATTTTAAAATTATTCACATAATGAAAACCTATACTTTGTCTCGGGTGAGTTTCCCATTCAAATGCATGTAACAGTGAGAAACACACTGTCTTGGCGAAATAAAGCATTTTCGTACAACTTCATATAAATCGCTGTAACTTTTGATAGAAGACTCAGAAACACATGTTCATGGCTTTATCTTATATAACTCAAAATCCCCGTGCTGGGCAAACAGGTTTTGCAGCCGATTGAGCTAAGATTTTAAAATTATTCACATAATGAAAACCTATACTTTGTCTCGGGCGAGTTTCCCATTCAAATGCATGTAACAGTGAGAAACACACTGTCTTGGCGAAATAAAGCGTTTTTGAACAACTTCATATAAATCGCTGTAACTTTTGATAGAAGACTCAGACAAACATGTTTATGGCTTTATCTTATATAACTCAATATCCCCGTTGCAGCCGTTTGAGCTAAGATTTTAAAATTATTCACATAATGAAAACCTATACTTTGTTTCAGGCGAGTTTCCCATTCAAATGCATGTAACAGTGAGAAACACACTGTCTTGGCGAAAGAAAGCGTTTTTGAACAACTTCATATAAATCGCTGTAACTTTTGATAGAAGACTCAGAAACACATGTTCATGGCTTTATCTTATATAACTCAAAATCCCCCTGCTGGGCAAACAGGTTTTGCAGCCGATTGAGCTAAGATTTTAAAATTATTCACATAATGAAAACCTATACTTTGTCTCGGGCGAGTTTCCCATTCAAATGCATGTAACAGTGAGAAACACACTGTCTTGGCGAAAGAAAGCGTTTTTGAACAACTTCATATAAATCGCTGTAACTTTTGATAGAAGACTCAGACAAACATGTTTATGGCTTTATCTTATAGAACTCAATATCCCCGTGCTGGGCAAACAGGTTTTGCAGCCGATTGAGCTAAGATTTTAAAATTATTCACATAATGAAAACCTATACTTTGTTTCAGGCGAGTTTCCCATTCAAATGCATGTAACAGTGAGAAACACACTGTCTTGGCGAAAGAAAGCGTTTTTGAACAACTTCATACTTCATATAAATCGCTGTAACTTTTGATAGAAGACTCAGAAACACATGTTCATGGCTTTATCTTATAGAACTC
Organism: Diplotaxodon limnothrissa; assembly: GCF_057381915.1. Classification (NCBI taxonomy): domain Eukaryota; kingdom Metazoa; phylum Chordata; class Actinopteri; order Cichliformes; family Cichlidae; genus Diplotaxodon; species Diplotaxodon limnothrissa. The sequence continues at coordinate 36,533,157 of NC_140596.1, forward strand.
AATATCCCCGTGCTGGGCAAACAGGGTTTGCAGCCGTTTGAGCTAAGATTTTAAAATTATTCACATAATGAAAACCTATACTTTGTTTCAGGCGAGTTTCCCATTCAAATGCATGTAACAGTGAGAAACACAGTGTCTTGGCGAAATAAAGCGTTTTTGAACAACTTCATATAAATCGCTGTAACTTTTGATAGAAGACTCAGACAAACATGTTTATGGCTTTATCTTCTAGAACTCAATATCCCCGTGCTGGGCAAACAGGTTTTGCAGCCGATTGAGCTAAGATTTTAAAATTATTCACATAATGAAAACCTATACTTTGTTTCAGGCGAGTTTCCCATTCAAATGCATGTAACAGTGAGAAACGCATTGTCTTGGCGAAATAAAGCGTTTTTGAACAACTTCATATAAATCGCTGTAACTTTTGATAGAAGACTCAGACAAACATGTTTATGGCTTTATCTTATAGAACTCAATATCCCCGTTGCAGCCGTTTGAGCTAAGATTTTAAAATTATTCACATAATGAAAACCTATACTTTGTCTCGGGCGAGTTTCCCATTCAAATGCATGTAACAGTGAGAAACGCATTGTCTTGGCGAAATAAAGCGTTTTTGAACAACTTCATATAAATCGCTGTAACTTTTGATAGAAGACTCAGACAAACATGTTTATGGCTTTATCTTATATAACTCAATATCCCCGTGCTGGGCAAACAGGTTTTGCAGCCGATTGAGCTAAGATTTTAAAATTATTCACATAATGAAAACCTATACTTTGTCTCGGGCGAGTTTCCCATTCAAATGCATGTAACAGTGAGAAACACACTGTCTTGGCGAAATAAAGCATTTTCGTACAACTTCATATAAATCGCTGTAACTTTTGATAGAAGACTCAGAAACACATGTTCATGGCTTTATCTTATATAACTCAAAATCCCCGTGCTGGGCAAACAGGTTTTGCAGCCGATTGAGCTAAGATTTTAAAATTATTCACATAATGAAAACCTATACTTTGTCTCGGGCGAGTTTCCCATTCAAATGCATGTAACAGTGAGAAACACACTGTCTTGGCGAAATAAAGCGTTTTTGAACAACTTCATATAAATCGCTGTAACTTTTGATAGAAGACTCAGACAAACATGTTTATGGCTTTATCTTATATAACTCAATATCCCCGTTGCAGCCGTTTGAGCTAAGATTTTAAAATTATTCACATAATGAAAACCTATACTTTGTTTCAGGCGAGTTTCCCATTCAAATGCATGTAACAGTGAGAAACACACTGTCTTGGCGAAAGAAAGCGTTTTTGAACAACTTCATATAAATCGCTGTAACTTTTGATAGAAGACTCAGAAACACATGTTCATGGCTTTATCTTATATAACTCAAAATCACCCTGCTGGGCAAACAGGTTTTGCAGCCGATTGAGCTAAGATTTTAAAATTATTCACATAATGAAAACCTATACTTTGTCTCGGGCGAGTTTCCCATTCAAATGCATGTAACAGTGAGAAACACACTGTCTTGGCGAAAGAAAGCGTTTTTGAACAACTTCATATAAATCGCTGTAACTTTTGATAGAAGACTCAGACAAACATGTTTATGGCTTTATCTTATAGAACTCAATATCCCCGTGCTGGGCAAACAGGTTTTGCAGCCGATTGAGCTAAGATTTTAAAATTATTCACATAATGAAAACCTATACTTTGTTTCAGGCGAGTTTCCCATTCAAATGCATGTAACAGTGAGAAACACACTGTCTTGGCGAAAGAAAGCGTTTTTGAACAACTTCATACTTCATATAAATCGCTGTAACTTTTGATAGAAGACTCAGAAACACATGTTCATGGCTTTATCTTATAGAACTCAATATCCCCGTGCTGGGCAAACAGGGTTTGCAGCCGTTTGAGCTAAGATTTTAAAATTATTCACATAATGAAAACCTATACTTTGTTTCAGGCGAGTTTCCCATTCAAATGCATGTAACAGTGAGAAACACAGTGTCTTGGCGAAATAAAGCGTTTTTGAACAACTTCATATAAATCGCTGTAACTTTTGATAGAAGACTCAGACAAACATGTTTATGGCTTTATCTTCTAGAACTCAATATCCCCGTGCTGGGCAAACAGGTTTTGCAGCCGATTGAGCTAAGATTTTAAAATTATTCACATAATGAAAACCTATACTTTGTTTCAGGCGAGTTTCCCATTCAAATGCATGTAACAGTGAGAAACGCATTGTCTTGGCGAAATAAAGCGTTTTTGAACAACTTCATATAAATCGCTGTAACTTTTGATAGAAGACTCAGACAAACATGTTTATGGCTTTATCTTATAGAACTCAATATCCCCGTTGCAGCCGTTTGAGCTAAGATTTTAAAATTATTCACATAATGAAAACCTATACTTTGTCTCGGGCGAGTTTCCCATTCAAATGCATGTAACAGTGAGAAACGCATTGTCTTGGCGAAATAAAGCGTTTTTGAACAACTTCATATAAATCGCTAACTTTTGATAGAAGACTCAGACAAACATGTTTATGGCTTTATCTTATATAACTCAATATCCCCGTGCTGGGCAAACAGGTTTTGCAGCCGATTGAGCTAAGATTTTAAAATTATTCACATAATGAAAACCTATACTTTGTTTCAGGCGAGTTTCCCATTCAAATGCATGTAACAGTGAGAAACGCATTGTCTTGGCGAAATAAAGCGTTTTTGAACAACTTCATATAAATCGCTGTAACTTTTGATAGAAGACTCAGACAAACATGTTTATGGCTTTATCTTATAGAACTCAATATCCCCGTTGCAGCCGTTTGAGCTAAGATTTTAAAATTATTCACATAATGAAAACCTATACTTTGTCTCGGGCGAGTTTCCCATTCAAATGCATGTAACAGTGAGAAACGCATTGTCTTGGCGAAATAAAGCGTTTTTGAACAACTTCATATAAATCGCTGTAACTTTTGATAGAAGACTCAGACAAACATGTTTATGGCTTTATCTTATATAACTCAATATCCCCGTGCTGGGCAAACAGGTTTTGCAGCCGATTGAGCTAAGATTTTAAAATTATTCACATAATGAAAACCTATACTTTGTTTCAGGCGAGTTTCCCATTCAAATGCATGTAACAGTGAGAAACACACTGTCTTGGCGAAATAAAGCGTTTTTGAACAACTTCATATAAATCGCTGTAACTTTTGATAGAAGACTCAGAAACACATGTTCATGGCTTTATCTTATATAACTCAATATCCCCGTGCTGGGCAAACAGGTTTTGCAGCCGATTGAGCTAAGATTTTAAAATTATTCACATAATGAAAACCTATACTTTGTTTCAGGCGAGTTTCCCATTCAAATGCATGTAACAGTGAGAAACACACTGTCTTGGCGAAATAAAGCGTTTTTGAACAACTTCATATAAATCGCTGTAACTTTTGATAGAAGACTCAGACAAACATGTTTATGGCTTTATCTTATAAAACTCAATATCCCCGTTGCAGCCGTTTGAGCTAAGATTTTAAAATTATTCACATAATGAAAACCTATACTTTGTTTCAGGCGAGTTTCCCATTCAAATGCATGTAACAGTGAGAAACACACTGTCTTGGCGAAAGAAAGCGTTTTTGAACAACTTCATATAAATCGCTGTAACTTTTGATAGAAGACTCAGACAAACATGTTTATGGCTTTATCTTATATAACTCAATATCCCCGTTGCAGCCGTTTGAGCTAAGATTTTAAAATTATTCACATAATGAAAACCTATACTTTGTCTCGGGCGAGTTTCCCATTCAAATGCATGTAACAGTGAGAAACACACTGTCTTGGCGAAATAAAGCATTTTCGTACAACTTCATATAAATCGCTGTAACTTTTGATAGAAGACTCAGAAACACATGTTCATGGCTTTATCTTATAGAACTCAATATCCCCGTGCTGGGCAAACAGGTTTTGCAGCCGATTGAGCTAAGATTTTAAAATTATTCACATAATGAAAACCTATACTTTGTCTCGGGCGAGTTTCCCATTCAAATGCATGTAACAGTGAGAAACACACTGTCTTGGCGAAATAAAGCATTTTCGTACAACTTCATATAAATCGCTGTAACCTTTGATAGAAGACTCAGGCAAACATGTTTATGGCTTTATCTTATAGAACTCAATGTCCCCGTGCTGGGCAAACAGGTTTTGCAGCCGATTGAGCTAAGATTTTAAAATTATTCACATAATGAAAACCTATACTTTGTTTCAGGCGAGTTTCCCATTCAAATGCATGTAACAATGAGAAGCACAGTGTCTTGGCGAAATAAAGCGTTTTTGAACAACTTCATATAAATCGCTAACTTTTGATAGAAGACTCAGACAAACATGTTTATGGCTTTATCTTATAGAACTCAATATCCCCGTGCTGGGCAAACAGGTTTTGCAGCCGATTGAGCTAAGATTTTAAAATTATTCACATAATGAAAACCTATACTTTGTTTCAGGCGAGTTTCCCATTCAAATGCATGTAACAGTGAGAAACACACTGTCTTGGCGAAAGAAAGCGTTTTTGAACAACTTCATACTTCATATAAATCGCTGTAACTTTTGATAGAAGACTCAGACAAACATGTTTATGGCTTTATCTTATAGAACTCAATATCCCCGTGCTGGGCAAACAGGTTTTGCAGCCGATTGAGCTAAGATTTTAAAATTATTCACATAATGAAAACCTATACTTTGTTTCAGGCGAGTTTCCCATTCAAATGCATGTAACAGTGAGAAACGCATTGTCTTGGCGAAATAAAGCGTTTTTGAACAACTTCATATAAATCGCTGTAACTTTTGATAGAAGACTCAGACAAACATGTTTATGGCTTTATCTTATAGAACTCAATATCCCCGTTGCAGCCGTTTGAGCTAAGATTTTAAAATTATTCACATAATGAAAACCTATACTTTGTCTCGGGCGAGTTTCCCATTCAAATGCATGTAACAGTGAGAAACGCATTGTCTTGGCGAAATAAAGCGTTTTTGAACAACTTCATATAAATCGCTGTAACTTTTGATAGAAGACTCAGACAAACATGTTTATGGCTTTATCTTATATAACTCAATATCCCCGTGCTGGGCAAACAGGTTTTGCAGCCGATTGAGCTAAGATTTTAAAATTATTCACATAATGAAAACCTATACTTTGTTTCAGGCGAGTTTCCCATTCAAATGCATGTAACAGTGAGAAACACACTGTCTTGGCGAAAGAAAGCGTTTTTGAACAACTTCATATAAATCGCTGTAACTTTTGATAGAAGACTCAGAAACACATGTTCATGGCTTTATCTTATATAACTCAATATCCCCGTGCTGGGCAAACAGGTTTTGCAGCCGATTGAGCTAAGATTTTAAAATTATTCACATAATGAAAACCTATACTTTGTTTCAGGCGAGTTTCCCATTCAAATGCATGTAACAGTGAGAAACACACTGTCTTGGCGAAATAAAGCGTTTTTGAACAACTTCATATAAATCGCTGTAACTTTTGATAGAAGACTCAGACAAACATGTTTATGGCTTTATCTTATATAACTCAATATCCCCGTGCTGGGCAAACAGGTTTTGCAGCCGATTGAGCTAAGATTTTAAAATTATTCACATAATGAAAACCTATACTTTGTCTCGGGCGAGTTTCCCATTCAAATGCATGTAACAGTGAGAAACACACTGTCTTGGCGAAATAAAGCATTTTCGTACAACTTCATATAAATCGCTGTAACTTTTGATAGAAGACTCAGAAACACATGTTCATGGCTTTATCTTATATAACTCAAAATCCCCGTGCTGGGCAAACAGGTTTTGCAGCCGATTGAGCTAAGATTTTAAAATTATTCACATAATGAAAACCTATACTTTGTCTCGGGCGAGTTTCCCATTCAAATGCATGTAACAGTGAGAAACACACTGTCTTGGCGAAATAAAGCGTTTTTGAACAACTTCATATAAATCGCTGTAACTTTTGATAGAAGACTCAGACAAACATGTTTATGGCTTTATCTTATATAACTCAATATCCCCGTTGCAGCCGTTTGAGCTAAGATTTTAAAATTATTCACATAATGAAAACCTATACTTTGTTTCAGGCGAGTTTCCCATTCAAATGCATGTAACAGTGAGAAACACACTGTCTTGGCGAAAGAAAGCGTTTTTGAACAACTTCATATAAATCGCTGTAACTTTTGATAGAAGACTCAGAAACACATGTTCATGGCTTTATCTTATATAACTCAAAATCACCCTGCTGGGCAAACAGGTTTTGCAGCCGATTGAGCTAAGATTTTAAAATTATTCACATAATGAAAACCTATACTTTGTCTCGGGCGAGTTTCCCATTCAAATGCATGTAACAGTGAGAAACACACTGTCTTGGCGAAAGAAAGCGTTTTTGAACAACTTCATATAAATCGCTGTAACTTTTGATAGAAGACTCAGACAAACATGTTTATGGCTTTATCTTATAGAACTCAATATCCCCGTGCTGGGCAAACAGGTTTTGCAGCCGATTGAGCTAAGATTTTAAAATTATTCACATAATGAAAACCTATACTTTGTTTCAGGCGAGTTTCCCATTCAAATGCATGTAACAGTGAGAAACACACTGTCTTGGCGAAAGAAAGCGTTTTTGAACAACTTCATACTTCATATAAATCGCTGTAACTTTTGATAGAAGACTCAGAAACACATGTTCATGGCTTTATCTTATAGAACTCAATATCCCCGTGCTGGGCAAACAGGGTTTGCAGCCGTTTGAGCTAAGATTTTAAAATTATTCACATAATGAAAACCTATACTTTGTTTCAGGCGAGTTTCCCATTCAAATGCATGTAACAGTGAGAAACACAGTGTCTTGGCGAAATAAAGCGTTTTTGAACAACTTCATATAAATCGCTGTAACTTTTGATAGAAGACTCAGACAAACATGTTTATGGCTTTATCTTCTAGAACTCAATATCCCCGTGCTGGGCAAACAGGTTTTGCAGCCGATTGAGCTAAGATTTTAAAATTATTCACATAATGAAAACCTATACTTTGTTTCAGGCGAGTTTCCCATTCAAATGCATGTAACAGTGAGAAACGCATTGTCTTGGCGAAATAAAGCGTTTTTGAACAACTTCATATAAATCGCTGTAACTTTTGATAGAAGACTCAGACAAACATGTTTATGGCTTTATCTTATAGAACTCAATATCCCCGTTGCAGCCGTTTGAGCTAAGATTTTAAAATTATTCACATAATGAAAACCTATACTTTGTCTCGGGCGAGTTTCCCATTCAAATGCATGTAACAGTGAGAAACGCATTGTCTTGGCGAAATAAAGCGTTTTTGAACAACTTCATATAAATCGCTAACTTTTGATAGAAGACTCAGACAAACATGTTTATGGCTTTATCTTATATAACTCAATATCCCCGTGCTGGGCAAACAGGTTTTGCAGCCGATTGAGCTAAGATTTTAAAATTATTCACATAATGAAAACCTATACTTTGTTTCAGGCGAGTTTCCCATTCAAATGCATGTAACAGTGAGAAACGCATTGTCTTGGCGAAATAAAGCGTTTTTGAACAACTTCATATAAATCGCTGTAACTTTTGATAGAAGACTCAGACAAACATGTTTATGGCTTTATCTTATAGAACTCAATATCCCCGTTGCAGCCGTTTGAGCTAAGATTTTAAAATTATTCACATAATGAAAACCTATACTTTGTCTCGGGCGAGTTTCCCATTCAAATGCATGTAACAGTGAGAAACGCATTGTCTTGGCGAAATAAAGCGTTTTTGAACAACTTCATATAAATCGCTGTAACTTTTGATAGAAGACTCAGACAAACATGTTTATGGCTTTATCTTATATAACTCAATATCCCCGTGCTGGGCAAACAGGTTTTGCAGCCGATTGAGCTAAGATTTTAAAATTATTCACATAATGAAAACCTATACTTTGTTTCAGGCGAGTTTCCCATTCAAATGCATGTAACAGTGAGAAACACACTGTCTTGGCGAAATAAAGCGTTTTTGAACAACTTCATATAAATCGCTGTAACTTTTGATAGAAGACTCAGAAACACATGTTCATGGCTTTATCTTATATAACTCAATATCCCCGTGCTGGGCAAACAGGTTTTGCAGCCGATTGAGCTAAGATTTTAAAATTATTCACATAATGAAAACCTATACTTTGTTTCAGGCGAGTTTCCCATTCAAATGCATGTAACAGTGAGAAACACACTGTCTTGGCGAAATAAAGCGTTTTTGAACAACTTCATATAAATCGCTGTAACTTTTGATAGAAGACTCAGACAAACATGTTTATGGCTTTATCTTATATAACTCAATATCCCCGTGCTGGGCAAACAGGTTTTGCAGCCGATTGAGCTAAGATTTTAAAATTATTCACATAATGAAAACCTATACTTTGTTTCAGGCGAGTTTCCCATTCAAATGCATGTAACAGTGAGAAACACACTGTCTTGGCGAAATAAAGCGTTTTTGAACAACTTCATATAAATCGCTGTAACTTTTGATAGAAGACTCAGAAACACATGTTCATGGCTTTATCTTATATAACTCAATATCCCCGTGCTGGGCAAACAGGTTTTGCAGCCGATTGAGCTAAGATTTTAAAATTATTCACATAATGAAAACCTATACTTTGTTTCAGGCGAGTTTCCCATTCAAATGCATGTAACAGTGAGAAACACACTGTCTTGGCGAAATAAAGCGTTTTTGAACAACTTCATATAAATCGCTGTAACTTTTGATAGAAGACTCAGACAAACATGTTTATGGCTTTATCTTATAAAACTCAATATCCCCGTTGCAGCCGTTTGAGCTAAGATTTTAAAATTATTCACATAATGAAAACCTATACTTTGTCTCGGGCGAGTTTCCCATTCAAATGCATGTAACAGTGAGAAACGCATTGTCTTGGCGAAAGAAAGCGTTTTTGAACAACTTCATATAAATCGCTGTAACTTTTGATAGAAGACTCAGACAAACATGTTTATGGCTTTATCTTATATAACTCAATATCCCCGTTGCAGCCGTTTGAGCTAAGATTTTAAAATTATTCACATAATGAAAACCTATACTTTGTCTCGGGCGAGTTTCCCATTCAAATGCATGTAACAGTGAGAAACACACTGTCTTGGCGAAATAAAGCATTTTCGTACAACTTCATATAAATCGCTGTAACTTTTGATAGAAGACTCAGAAACACATGTTCATGGCTTTATCTTATAGAACTCAATATCCCCGTGCTGGGCAAACAGGTTTTGCAGCCGATTGAGCTAAGATTTTAAAATTATTCACATAATGAAAACCTATACTTTGTCTCGGGCGAGTTTCCCATTCAAATGCATGTAACAGTGAGAAACACACTGTCTTGGCGAAATAAAGCATTTTCGTACAACTTCATATAAATCGCTGTAACCTTTGATAGAAGACTCAGGCAAACATGTTTATGGCTTTATCTTATAGAACTCAATGTCCCCGTGCTGGGCAAACAGGTTTTGCAGCCGATTGAGCTAAGATTTTAAAATTATTCACATAATGAAAACCTATACTTTGTTTCAGGCGAGTTTCCCATTCAAATGCATGTAACAATGAGAAGCACAGTGTCTTGGCGAAATAAAGCGTTTTTGAACAACTTCATATAAATCGCTAACTTTTGATAGAAGACTCAGACAAACATGTTTATGGCTTTATCTTATAGAACTCAATATCCCCGTGCTGGGCAAACAGGTTTTGCAGCCGATTGAGCTAAGATTTTAAAATTATTCACATAATGAAAACCTATACTTTGTTTCAGGCGAGTTTCCCATTCAAATGCATGTAACAGTGAGAAACACACTGTCTTGGCGAAAGAAAGCGTTTTTGAACAACTTCATACTTCATATAAATCGCTGTAACTTTTGATAGAAGACTCAGACAAACATGTTTATGGCTTTATCTTATAGAACTCAATATCCCCGTGCTGGGCAAACAGGTTTTGCAGCCGATTGAGCTAAGATTTTAAAATTATTCACATAATGAAAACCTATACTTTGTTTCAGGCGAGTTTCCCATTCAAATGCATGTAACAGTGAGAAACGCATTGTCTTGGCGAAATAAAGCGTTTTTGAACAACTTCATATAAATCGCTGTAACTTTTGATAGAAGACTCAGACAAACATGTTTATGGCTTTATCTTATAGAACTCAATATCCCCGTTGCAGCCGTTTGAGCTAAGATTTTAAAATTATTCACATAATGAAAACCTATACTTTGTCTCGGGCGAGTTTCCCATTCAAATGCATGTAACAGTGAGAAACGCATTGTCTTGGCGAAATAAAGCGTTTTTGAACAACTTCATATAAATCGCTGTAACTTTTGATAGAAGACTCAGACAAACATGTTTATGGCTTTATCTTATATAACTCAATATCCCCGTGCTGGGCAAACAGGTTTTGCAGCCGATTGAGCTAAGATTTTAAAATTATTCACATAATGAAAACCTATACTTTGTTTCAGGCGAGTTTCCCATTCAAATGCATGTAACAGTGAGAAACACACTGTCTTGGCGAAAGAAAGCGTTTTTGAACAACTTCATATAAATCGCTGTAACTTTTGATAGAAGACTCAGAAACACATGTTCATGGCTTTATCTTATATAACTCAATATCCCCGTGCTGGGCAAACAGGTTTTGCAGCCGATTGAGCTAAGATTTTAAAATTATTCACATAATGAAAACCTATACTTTGTTTCAGGCGAGTTTCCCATTCAAATGCATGTAACAGTGAGAAACACACTGTCTTGGCGAAATAAAGCGTTTTTGAACAACTTCATATAAATCGCTGTAACTTTTGATAGAAGACTCAGACAAACATGTTTATGGCTTTATCTTATAAAACTCAATATCCCCGTTGCAGCCGTTTGAGCTAAGATTTTAAAATTATTCACATAATGAAAACCTATACTTTGTTTCAGGCGAGTTTCCCATTCAAATGCATGTAACAGTGAGAAACACACTGTCTTGGCGAAAGAAAGCGTTTTTGAACAACTTCATATAAATCGCTGTAACTTTTGATAGAAGACTCAGACAAACATGTTTATGGCTTTATCTTATATAACTCAATATCCCCGTTGCAGCCGTTTGAGCTAAGATTTTAAAATTATTCACATAATGAAAACCTATACTTTGTCTCGGGCGAGTTTCCCATTCAAATGCATGTAACAGTGAGAAACACACTGTCTTGGCGAAATAAAGCATTTTCGTACAACTTCATATAAATCGCTGTAACTTTTGATAGAAGACTCAGAAACACATGTTCATGGCTTTATCTTATATAACTCAAAATCCCCGTGCTGGGCAAACAGGTTTTGCAGCCGATTGAGCTAAGATTTTAAAATTATTCACATAATGAAAACCTATACTTTGTCTCGGGCGAGTTTCCCATTCAAATGCATGTAACAGTGAGAAACACACTGTCTTGGCGAAATAAAGCGTTTTTGAACAACTTCATATAAATCGCTGTAACTTTTGATAGAAGACTCAGACAAACATGTTTATGGCTTTATCTTATATAACTCAATATCCCCGTTGCAGCCGTTTGAGCTAAGATTTTAAAATTATTCACATAATGAAAACCTATACTTTGTTTCAGGCGAGTTTCCCATTCAAATGCATGTAACAGTGAGAAACACACTGTCTTGGCGAAAGAAAGCGTTTTTGAACAACTTCATATAAATCGCTGTAACTTTTGATAGAAGACTCAGAAACACATGTTCATGGCTTTATCTTATATAACTCAAAATCACCCTGCTGGGCAAACAGGTTTTGCAGCCGATTGAGCTAAGATTTTAAAATTATTCACATAATGAAAACCTATACTTTGTCTCGGGCGAGTTTCCCATTCAAATGCATGTAACAGTGAGAAACACACTGTCTTGGCGAAAGAAAGCGTTTTTGAACAACTTCATATAAATCGCTGTAACTTTTGATAGAAGACTCAGACAAACATGTTTATGGCTTTATCTTATAGAACTCAATATCCCCGTGCTGGGCAAACAGGTTTTGCAGCCGATTGAGCTAAGATTTTAAAATTATTCACATAATGAAAACCTATACTTTGTTTCAGGCGAGTTTCCCATTCAAATGCATGTAACAGTGAGAAACACACTGTCTTGGCGAAAGAAAGCGTTTTTGAACAACTTCATACTTCATATAAATCGCTGTAACTTTTGATAGAAGACTCAGAAACACATGTTCATGGCTTTATCTTATAGAACTCAATATCCCCGTGCTGGGCAAACAGGGTTTGCAGCCGTTTGAGCTAAGATTTTAAAATTATTCACATAATGAAAACCTATACTTTGTTTCAGGCGAGTTTCCCATTCAAATGCATGTAACAGTGAGAAACACAGTGTCTTGGCGAAATAAAGCGTTTTTGAACAACTTCATATAAATCGCTGTAACTTTTGATAGAAGACTCAGACAAACATGTTTATGGCTTTATCTTCTAGAACTCAATATCCCCGTGCTGGGCAAACAGGTTTTGCAGCCGATTGAGCTAAGATTTTAAAATTATTCACATAATGAAAACCTATACTTTGTTTCAGGCGAGTTTCCCATTCAAATGCATGTAACAGTGAGAAACGCATTGTCTTGGCGAAATAAAGCGTTTTTGAACAACTTCATATAAATCGCTGTAACTTTTGATAGAAGACTCAGACAAACATGTTTATGGCTTTATCTTATAGAACTCAATATCCCCGTTGCAGCCGTTTGAGCTAAGATTTTAAAATTATTCACATAATGAAAACCTATACTTTGTCTCGGGCGAGTTTCCCATTCAAATGCATGTAACAGTGAGAAACGCATTGTCTTGGCGAAATAAAGCGTTTTTGAACAACTTCATATAAATCGCTAACTTTTGATAGAAGACTCAGACAAACATGTTTATGGCTTTATCTTATATAACTCAATATCCCCGTGCTGGGCAAACAGGTTTTGCAGCCGATTGAGCTAAGATTTTAAAATTATTCACATAATGAAAACCTATACTTTGTTTCAGGCGAGTTTCCCATTCAAATGCATGTAACAGTGAGAAACGCATTGTCTTGGCGAAATAAAGCGTTTTTGAACAACTTCATATAAATCGCTGTAACTTTTGATAGAAGACTCAGACAAACATGTTTATGGCTTTATCTTATAGAACTCAATATCCCCGTTGCAGCCGTTTGAGCTAAGATTTTAAAATTATTCACATAATGAAAACCTATACTTTGTCTCGGGCGAGTTTCCCATTCAAATGCATGTAACAGTGAGAAACGCATTGTCTTGGCGAAATAAAGCGTTTTTGAACAACTTCATATAAATCGCTGTAACTTTTGATAGAAGACTCAGACAAACATGTTTATGGCTTTATCTTATATAACTCAATATCCCCGTGCTGGGCAAACAGGTTTTGCAGCCGATTGAGCTAAGATTTTAAAATTATTCACATAATGAAAACCTATACTTTGTTTCAGGCGAGTTTCCCATTCAAATGCATGTAACAGTGAGAAACACACTGTCTTGGCGAAAGAAAGCGTTTTTGAACAACTTCATATAAATCGCTGTAACTTTTGATAGAAGACTCAGAAACACATGTTCATGGCTTTATCTTATATAACTCAATATCCCCGTGCTGGGCAAACAGGTTTTGCAGCCGATTGAGCTAAGATTTTAAAATTATTCACATAATGAAAACCTATACTTTGTTTCAGGCGAGTTTCCCATTCAAATGCATGTAACAGTGAGAAACACACTGTCTTGGCGAAATAAAGCGTTTTTGAACAACTTCATATAAATCGCTGTAACTTTTGATAGAAGACTCAGACAAACATGTTTATGGCTTTATCTTATAAAACTCAATATCCCCGTTGCAGCCGTTTGAGCTAAGATTTTAAAATTATTCACATAATGAAAACCTATACTTTGTTTCAGGCGAGTTTCCCATTCAAATGCATGTAACAGTGAGAAACACACTGTCTTGGCGAAAGAAAGCGTTTTTGAACAACTTCATATAAATCGCTGTAACTTTTGATAGAAGACTCAGACAAACATGTTTATGGCTTTATCTTATAGAACTCAATATCCCCGTTGCAGCCGTTTGAGCTAAGATTTTAAAATTATTCACATAATGAAAACCTATACTTTGTCTCGGGCGAGTTTCCCATTCAAATGCATGTAACAGTGAGAAACACACTGTCTTGGCGAAATAAAGCATTTTCGTACAACTTCATATAAATCGCTGTAACTTTTGATAGAAGACTCAGAAACACATGTTCATGGCTTTATCTTATATAACTCAAAATCCCCGTGCTGGGCAAACAGGTTTTGCAGCCGATTGAGCTAAGATTTTAAAATTATTCACATAATGAAAACCTATACTTTGTCTCGGGCGAGTTTCCCATTCAAATGCATGTAACAGTGAGAAACACACTGTCTTGGCGAAATAAAGCGTTTTTGAACAACTTCATATAAATCGCTGTAACTTTTGATAGAAGACTCAGACAAACATGTTTATGGCTTTATCTTATATAACTCAATATCCCCGTTGCAGCCGTTTGAGCTAAGATTTTAAAATTATTCACATAATGAAAACCTATACTTTGTTTCAGGCGAGTTTCCCATTCAAATGCATGTAACAGTGAGAAACACACTGTCTTGGCGAAAGAAAGCGTTTTTGAACAACTTCATATAAATCGCTGTAACTTTTGATAGAAGACTCAGAAACACATGTTCATGGCTTTATCTTATATAACTCAAAATCACCCTGCTGGGCAAACAGGTTTTGCAGCCGATTGAGCTAAGATTTTAAAATTATTCACATAATGAAAACCTATACTTTGTCTCGGGCGAGTTTCCCATTCAAATGCATGTAACAGTGAGAAACACACTGTCTTGGCGAAAGAAAGCGTTTTTGAACAACTTCATATAAATCGCTGTAACTTTTGATAGAAGACTCAGACAAACATGTTTATGGCTTTATCTTATAGAACTCAATATCCCCGTGCTGGGCAAACAGGTTTTGCAGCCGATTGAGCTAAGATTTTAAAATTATTCACATAATGAAAACCTATACTTTGTTTCAGGCGAGTTTCCCATTCAAATGCATGTAACAGTGAGAAACACACTGTCTTGGCGAAAGAAAGCGTTTTTGAACAACTTCATACTTCATATAAATCGCTGTAACTTTTGATAGAAGACTCAGAAACACATGTTCATGGCTTTATCTTATAGAACTCAATATCCCCGTGCTGGGCAAACAGGGTTTGCAGCCGTTTGAGCTAAGATTTTAAAATTATTCACATAATGAAAACCTATACTTTGTTTCAGGCGAGTTTCCCATTCAAATGCATGTAACAGTGAGAAACACAGTGTCTTGGCGAAATAAAGCGTTTTTGAACAACTTCATATAAATCGCTGTAACTTTTGATAGAAGACTCAGACAAACATGTTTATGGCTTTATCTTCTAGAACTCAATATCCCCGTGCTGGGCAAACAGGTTTTGCAGCCGATTGAGCTAAGATTTTAAAATTATTCACATAATGAAAACCTATACTTTGTTTCAGGCGAGTTTCCCATTCAAATGCATGTAACAGTGAGAAACGCATTGTCTTGGCGAAATAAAGCGTTTTTGAACAACTTCATATAAATCGCTGTAACTTTTGATAGAAGACTCAGACAAACATGTTTATGGCTTTATCTTATAGAACTCAATATCCCCGTTGCAGCCGTTTGAGCTAAGATTTTAAAATTATTCACATAATGAAAACCTATACTTTGTCTCGGGCGAGTTTCCCATTCAAATGCATGTAACAGTGAGAAACGCATTGTCTTGGCGAAATAAAGCGTTTTTGAACAACTTCATATAAATCGCTAACTTTTGATAGAAGACTCAGACAAACATGTTTATGGCTTTATCTTATATAACTCAATATCCCCGTGCTGGGCAAACAGGTTTTGCAGCCGATTGAGCTAAGATTTTAAAATTATTCACATAATGAAAACCTATACTTTGTTTCAGGCGAGTTTCCCATTCAAATGCATGTAACAGTGAGAAACACACTGTCTTGGCGAAAGAAAGCGTTTTTGAACAACTTCATACTTCATATAAATCGCTGTAACTTTTGATAGAAGACTCAGACAAACATGTTTATGGCTTTATCTTATAGAACTCAATATCCCCGTGCTGGGCAAACAGGTTTTGCAGCCGATTGAGCTAAGATTTTAAAATTATTCACATAATGAAAACCTATACTTTGTTTCAGCCGAGTTTCCCATTCAAATGCATGTAACAGTGAGAAACGCATTGTCTTGGCGAAATAAAGCGTTTTTGAACAACTTCATATAAATCGCTGTAACTTTTGATAGAAGACTCAGACAAACATGTTTATGGCTTTATCTTATAGAACTCAATATCCCCGTTGCAGCCGTTTGAGCTAAGATTTTAAAATTATTCACATAATGAAAACCTATACTTTGTCTCGGGCGAGTTTCCCATTCAAATGCATGTAACAGTGAGAAACGCATTGTCTTGGCGAAATAAAGCGTTTTTGAACAACTTCATATAAATCGCTGTAACTTTTGATAGAAGACTCAGACAAACATGTTTATGGCTTTATCTTATATAACTCAATATCCCCGTGCTGGGCAAACAGGTTTTGCAGCCGATTGAGCTAAGATTTTAAAATTATTCACATAATGAAAACCTATACTTTGTTTCAGGCGAGTTTCCCATTCAAATGCATGTAACAGTGAGAAACACACTGTCTTGGCGAAAGAAAGCGTTTTTGAACAACTTCATATAAATCGCTGTAACTTTTGATAGAAGACTCAGAAACACATGTTCATGGCTTTATCTTATATAACTCAATATCCCCGTGCTGGGCAAACAGGTTTTGCAGCCGATTGAGCTAAGATTTTAAAATTATTCACATAATGAAAACCTATACTTTGTTTCAGGCGAGTTTCCCATTCAAATGCATGTAACAGTGAGAAACACACTGTCTTGGCGAAATAAAGCGTTTTTGAACAACTTCATATAAATCGCTGTAACTTTTGATAGAAGACTCAGACAAACATGTTTATGGCTTTATCTTATAAAACTCAATATCCCCGTTGCAGCCGTTTGAGCTAAGATTTTAAAATTATTCACATAATGAAAACCTATACTTTGTTTCAGGCGAGTTTCCCATTCAAATGCATGTAACAGTGAGAAACACACTGTCTTGGCGAAAGAAAGCGTTTTTGAACAACTTCATATAAATCGCTGTAACTTTTGATAGAAGACTCAGACAAACATGTTTATGGCTTTATCTTATATAACTCAATATCCCCGTTGCAGCCGTTTGAGCTAAGATTTTAAAATTATTCACATAATGAAAACCTATACTTTGTCTCGGGCGAGTTTCCCATTCAAATGCATGTAACAGTGAGAAACACACTGTCTTGGCGAAATAAAGCATTTTCGTACAACTTCATATAAATCGCTGTAACTTTTGATAGAAGACTCAGAAACACATGTTCATGGCTTTATCTTATATAACTCAAAATCCCCGTGCTGGGCAAACAGGTTTTGCAGCCGATTGAGCTAAGATTTTAAAATTATTCACATAATGAAAACCTATACTTTGTCTCGGGCGAGTTTCCCATTCAAATGCATGTAACAGTGAGAAACACACTGTCTTGGCGAAATAAAGCGTTTTTGAACAACTTCATATAAATCGCTGTAACTTTTGATAGAAGACTCAGACAAACATGTTTATGGCTTTATCTTATATAACTCAATATCCCCGTTGCAGCCGTTTGAGCTAAGATTTTAAAATTATTCACATAATGAAAACCTATACTTTGTTTCAGGCGAGTTTCCCATTCAAATGCATGTAACAGTGAGAAACACACTGTCTTGGCGAAAGAAAGCGTTTTTGAACAACTTCATATAAATCGCTGTAACTTTTGATAGAAGACTCAGAAACACATGTTCATGGCTTTATCTTATATAACTCAAAATCACCCTGCTGGGCAAACAGGTTTTGCAGCCGATTGAGCTAAGATTTTAAAATTATTCACATAATGAAAACCTATACTTTGTCTCGGGCGAGTTTCCCATTCAAATGCATGTAACAGTGAGAAACACACTGTCTTGGCGAAAGAAAGCGTTTTTGAACAACTTCATATAAATCGCTGTAACTTTTGATAGAAGACTCAGACAAACATGTTTATGGCTTTATCTTATAGAACTCAATATCCCCGTGCTGGGCAAACAGGTTTTGCAGCCGATTGAGCTAAGATTTTAAAATTATTCACATAATGAAAACCTATACTTTGTTTCAGGCGAGTTTCCCATTCAAATGCATGTAACAGTGAGAAACACACTGTCTTGGCGAAAGAAAGCGTTTTTGAACAACTTCATACTTCATATAAATCGCTGTAACTTTTGATAGAAGACTCAGAAACACATGTTCATGGCTTTATCTTATAGAACTCAATATCCCCGTGCTGGGCAAACAGGGTTTGCAGCCGTTTGAGCTAAGATTTTAAAATTATTCACATAATGAAAACCTATACTTTGTTTCAGGCGAGTTTCCCATTCAAATGCATGTAACAGTGAGAAACACAGTGTCTTGGCGAAATAAAGCGTTTTTGAACAACTTCATATAAATCGCTGTAACTTTTGATAGAAGACTCAGACAAACATGTTTATGGCTTTATCTTCTAGAACTCAATATCCCCGTGCTGGGCAAACAGGTTTTGCAGCCGATTGAGCTAAGATTTTAAAATTATTCACATAATGAAAACCTATACTTTGTTTCAGGCGAGTTTCCCATTCAAATGCATGTAACAGTGAGAAACGCATTGTCTTGGCGAAATAAAGCGTTTTTGAACAACTTCATATAAATCGCTGTAACTTTTGATAGAAGACTCAGACAAACATGTTTATGGCTTTATCTTATAGAACTCAATATCCCCGTTGCAGCCGTTTGAGCTAAGATTTTAAAATTATTCACATAATGAAAACCTATACTTTGTCTCGGGCGAGTTTCCCATTCAAATGCATGTAACAGTGAGAAACGCATTGTCTTGGCGAAATAAAGCGTTTTTGAACAACTTCATATAAATCGCTAACTTTTGATAGAAGACTCAGACAAACATGTTTATGGCTTTATCTTATATAACTCAATATCCCCGTGCTGGGCAAACAGGTTTTGCAGCCGATTGAGCTAAGATTTTAAAATTATTCACATAATGAAAACCTATACTTTGTTTCAGGCGAGTTTCCCATTCAAATGCATGTAACAGTGAGAAACACACTGTCTTGGCGAAAGAAAGCGTTTTTGAACAACTTCATACTTCATATAAATCGCTGTAACTTTTGATAGAAGACTCAGACAAACATGTTTATGGCTTTATCTTATAGAACTCAATATCCCCGTGCTGGGCAAACAGGTTTTGCAGCCGATTGAGCTAAGATTTTAAAATTATTCACATAATGAAAACCTATACTTTGTTTCAGGCGAGTTTCCCATTCAAATGCATGTAACAGTGAGAAACGCATTGTCTTGGCGAAATAAAGCGTTTTTGAACAACTTCATATAAATCGCTGTAACTTTTGATAGAAGACTCAGACAAACATGTTTATGGCTTTATCTTATAGAACTCAATATCCCCGTTGCAGCCGTTTGAGCTAAGATTTTAAAATTATTCACATAATGAAAACCTATACTTTGTCTCGGGCGAGTTTCCCATTCAAATGCATGTAACAGTGAGAAACGCATTGTCTTGGCGAAATAAAGCGTTTTTGAACAACTTCATATAAATCGCTGTAACTTTTGATAGAAGACTCAGACAAACATGTTTATGGCTTTATCTTATATAACTCAATATCCCCGTGCTGGGCAAACAGGTTTTGCAGCCGATTGAGCTAAGATTTTAAAATTATTCACATAATGAAAACCTATACTTTGTTTCAGGCGAGTTTCCCATTCAAATGCATGTAACAATGAGAAGCACAGTGTCTTGGCGAAATAAAGCGTTTTTGAACAACTTCATATAAATCGCTAACTTTTGATAGAAGACTCAGACAAACATGTTTATGGCTTTATCTTATAAAACTCAATATCCCCGTTGCAGCCGTTTGAGCTAAGATTTTAAAATTATTCACATAATGAAAACCTATACTTTGTTTCAGGCGAGTTTCCCATTCAAATGCATGTAACAGTGAGAAACACACTGTCTTGGCGAAAGAAAGCGTTTTTGAACAACTTCATATAAATCGCTGTAACTTTTGATAGAAGACTCAGACAAACATGTTTATGGCTTTATCTTATATAACTCAATATCCCCGTTGCAGCCGTTTGAGCTAAGATTTTAAAATTATTCACATAATGAAAACCTATACTTTGTCTCGGGCGAGTTTCCCATTCAAATGCATGTAACAGTGAGAAACACACTGTCTTGGCGAAATAAAGCATTTTCGTACAACTTCATATAAATCGCTGTAACTTTTGATAGAAGACTCAGAAACACATGTTCATGGCTTTATCTTATAGAACTCAATATCCCCGTGCTGGGCAAACAGGTTTTGCAGCCGATTGAGCTAAGATTTTAAAATTATTCACATAATGAAAACCTATACTTTGTTTCAGGCGAGTTTCCCATTCAAATGCATGTAACAGTGAGAAACACACTGTCTTGGCGAAAGAAAGCGTTTTTGAACAACTTCATACTTCATATAAATCGCTGTAACTTTTGATAGAAGACTCAGAAACACATGTTTATGGCTTTATCTTATAGAACTCAATATCCCCGTGCTGGGCAAACAGGTTTTGCAGCCGATTGAGCTAAGATTTTAAAATTATTCACATAATGAAAACCTATACTTTGTTTCAGGCGAGTTTCCCATTCAAATGCATGTAACAGTGAGAAACGCATTGTCTTGGCGAAATAAAGCGTTTTTGAACAACTTCATATAAATCGCTGTAACTTTTGATAGAAGACTCAGACAAACATGTTTATGGCTTTATCTTATAGAACTCAATATCCCCGTTGCAGCCGTTTGAGCTAAGATTTTAAAATTATTCACATAATGAAAACCTATACTTTGTCTCGGGCGAGTTTCCCATTCAAATGCATGTAACAGTGAGAAACGCATTGTCTTGGCGAAATAAAGCGTTTTTGAACAACTTCATATAAATCGCTGTAACTTTTGATAGAAGACTCAGACAAACATGTTTATGGCTTTATCTTATATAACTCAATATCCCCGTGCTGGGCAAACAGGTTTTGCAGCCGATTGAGCTAAGATTTTAAAATTATTCACATAATGAAAACCTATACTTTGTTTCAGGCGAGTTTCCCATTCAAATGCATGTAACAGTGAGAAACACACTGTCTTGGCGAAATAAAGTGTTTTTGAACAACTTCATATAAATCGCTGTAACTTTTGATAGAAGACTCAGACAAACATGTTTATGGCTTTATCTTATATAACTCAATATCCCCGTTGCAGCCGTTTGAGCTAAGATTTTAAAATTATTCACATAATGAAAACCTATACTTTGTCTCGGGCGAGTTTCCCATTCAAATGCATGTAACAGTGAGAAACACACTGTCTTGGCGAAATAAAGCATTTTCGTACAACTTCATATAAATCGCTGTAACTTTTGATAGAAGACTCAGAAACACATGTTCATGGCTTTATCTTATATAACTCAAAATCCCCGTGCTGGGCAAACAGGTTTTGCAGCCGATTGAGCTAAGATTTTAAAATTATTCACATAATGAAAACCTATACTTTGTCTCGGGCGAGTTTCCCATTCAAATGCATGTAACAGTGAGAAACACACTGTCTTGGCGAAATAAAGCGTTTTTGAACAACTTCATATAAATCGCTGTAACTTTTGATAGAAGACTCAGACAAACATGTTTATGGCTTTATCTTATATAACTCAATATCCCCGTTGCAGCCGTTTGAGCTAAGATTTTAAAATTATTCACATAATGAAAACCTATACTTTGTTTCAGGCGAGTTTCCCATTCAAATGCATGTAACAGTGAGAAACACACTGTCTTGGCGAAAGAAAGCGTTTTTGAACAACTTCATATAAATCGCTGTAACTTTTGATAGAAGACTCAGAAACACATGTTCATGGCTTTATCTTATATAACTCAAAATCCCCCTGCTGGGCAAACAGGTTTTGCAGCCGATTGAGCTAAGATTTTAAAATTATTCACATAATGAAAACCTATACTTTGTCTCGGGCGAGTTTCCCATTCAAATGCATGTAACAGTGAGAAACACACTGTCTTGGCGAAAGAAAGCGTTTTTGAACAACTTCATATAAATCGCTGTAACTTTTGATAGAAGACTCAGACAAACATGTTTATGGCTTTATCTTATATAACTCAATATCCCCGTGCTGGGCAAACAGGTTTTGCAGCCGATTGAGCTAAGATTTTAAAATTATTCACATAATGAAAACCTATACTTTGTTTCAGGCGAGTTTCCCATTCAAATGCATGTAACAGTGAGAAACACACTGTCTTGGCGAAAGAAAGCGTTTTTGAACAACTTCATACTTCATATAAATCGCTGTAACTTTTGATAGAAGACTCAGAAACACATGTTCATGGCTTTATCTTATAGAACTCAATATCCCCGTGCTGGGCAAACAGGGTTTGCAACCGATTGAGCTAAGATTTTAAAATTATTCACATAATGAAAACCTATACTTTGTTTCAGGCGAGTTTCCCATTCAAATGCATGTAACAGTGAGAAACACATTGTCTTGGCGAAATAAAGCGTTTTTGAACAACTTCATATAAATCGCTGTAACTTTTGATAGAAGACTCAGACAAACATGTTTATGGCTTTATCTTATATAACTCAATATCCCCGTTGCAGCCGTTTGAGCTAAGATTTTAAAATTATTCACATAATGAAAACCTATACTTTGTTTCAGGCGAGTTTCCCATTCAAATGCATGTAACAATGAGAAGCACAGTGTCTTGGCGAAATAAAGCGTTTTTGAACAACTTCATATAAATCGCTGTAACTTTTGATAGAAGACTCAGACAAACATGTTTATGGCTTTATCTTCTAGAACTCAATATCCCCGTGCTGGGCAAACAGGTTTTGCAGCCGATTGAGCTAAGATTTTAAAATTATTCACATAATGAAAACCTATACTTTGTTTCAGGCGAGTTTCCCATTCAAATGCATGTAACAGTGAGAAACGCATTGTCTTGGCGAAATAAAGCGTTTTTGAACAACTTCATATAAATCGCTGTAACTTTTGATAGAAGACTCAGACAAACATGTTTATGGCTTTATCTTATAGAACTCAATATCCCCGTTGCAGCCGTTTGAGCTAAGATTTTAAAATTATTCACATAATGAAAACCTATACTTTGTCTCGGGCGAGTTTCCCATTCAAATGCATGTAACAGTGAGAAACGCATTGTCTTGGCGAAATAAAGCGTTTTTGAACAACTTCATATAAATCGCTGTAACTTTTGATAGAAGACTCAGACAAACATGTTTATGGCTTTATCTTATATAACTCAATATCCCCGTGCTGGGCAAACAGGTTTTGCAGCCGATTGAGCTAAGATTTTAAAATTATTCACATAATGAAAACCTATACTTTGTTTCAGGCGAGTTTCCCATTCAAATGCATGTAACAGTGAGAAACACACTGTCTTGGCGAAAGAAAGCGTTTTTGAACAACTTCATATAAATCGCTGAAACTTTTGATAGAAGACTCAGAAACACATGTTCATGGCTTTATCTTATATAACTCAATATCCCCGTGCTGGGCAAACAGGTTTTGCAGCCGATTGAGCTAAGATTTTAAAATTATTCACATAATGAAAACCTATACTTTGTTTCAGGCGAGTTTCCCATTCAAATGCATGTAACAGTGAGAAACACACTGTCTTGGCGAAATAAAGCGTTTTTGAACAACTTCATATAAATCGCTGTAACTTTTGATAGAAGACTCAGACAAACATGTTTATGGCTTTATCTTATAAAACTCAATATCCCCGTTGCAGCCGTTTGAGCTAAGATTTTAAAATTATTCACATAATGAAAACCTATACTTTGTTTCAGGCGAGTTTCCCATTCAAATGCATGTAACAGTGAGAAACACACTGTCTTGGCGAAAGAAAGCGTTTTTGAACAACTTCATATAAATCGCTGTAACTTTTGATAGAAGACTCAGACAAACATGTTTATGGCTTTATCTTATATAACTCAATATCCCCGTTGCAGCCGTTTGAGCTAAGATTTTAAAATTATTCACATAATGAAAACCTATACTTTGTCTCGGGCGAGTTTCCCATTCAAATGCATGTAACAGTGAGAAACACACTGTCTTGGCGAAATAAAGCATTTTCGTACAACTTCATATAAATCGCTGTAACTTTTGATAGAAGACTCAGAAACACATGTTCATGGCTTTATCTTATATAACTCAAAATCCCCGTGCTGGGCAAACAGGTTTTGCAGCCGATTGAGCTAAGATTTTAAAATTATTCACATAATGAAAACCTATACTTTGTCTCGGGCGAGTTTCCCATTCAAATGCATGTAACAGTGAGAAACACACTGTCTTGGCGAAATAAAGCGTTTTTGAACAACTTCATATAAATCGCTGTAACTTTTGATAGAAGACTCAGACAAACATGTTTATGGCTTTATCTTATATAACTCAATATCCCCGTTGCAGCCGTTTGAGCTAAGATTTTAAAATTATTCACATAATGAAAACCTATACTTTGTTTCAGGCGAGTTTCCCATTCAAATGCATGTAACAGTGAGAAACGCATTGTCTTGGCGAAATAAAGCGTTTTCGTACAACTTCATATAAATCGCTGTAACTTTTGATAGAAGACTCAGACAAACATGTTTATGGCTTTATCTTATAGAACTCAATATCCCCGTGCTGGGCAAACAGGTTTTGCAGCCGATTGAGCTAAGATTTTAAAATTATTCACATAATGAAAACCTATACTTTGTTTCAGGCGAGTTTCCCATTCAAATGCATGTAACAGTGAGAAACACACTGTCTTGGCGAAATAAAGCGTTTTTGAACAACTTCATATAAATCGCTGTAACTTTTGATAGAAGACTCAGACAAACATGTTTATGGCTTTATCTTATAGAACTCAATATCCCCGTTGCAGCCGTTTGAGCTAAGATTTTAAAATTATTCACATAATGAAAACCTATACTTTGTCTCGGGCGAGTTTCCCATTCAAATGCATGTAACAGTGAGAAACGCATTGTCTTGGCGAAATAAAGCGTTTTTGAACAACTTCATATAAATCGCTGTAACTTTTGATAGAAGACTCAGACAAACATGTTTATGGCTTTATCTTATATAACTCAATATCCCCGTGCTGGGCAAACAGGTTTTGCAGCCGATTGAGCTAAGATTTTAAAATTATTCACATAATGAAAACCTATACTTTGTTTCAGGCGAGTTTCCCATTCAAATGCATGTAACAGTGAGAAACACACTGTCTTGGCGAAAGAAAGCGTTTTTGAACAACTTCATACTTCATATAAATCGCTGTAACTTTTGATAGAAGACTCAGACAAACATGTTTATGGCTTTATCTTATAGAACTCAATATCCCCGTGCTGGGCAAACAGGTTTTGCAGCCGATTGAGCTAAGATTTTAAAATTATTCACATAATGAAAACCTATACTTTGTTTCAGGCGAGTTTCCCATTCAAATGCATGTAACAGTGAGAAACGCATTGTCTTGGCGAAATAAAGCGTTTTCGTACAACTTCATATAAATCGCTGTAACTTTTGATAGAAGACTCAGACAAACATGTTTATGGCTTTATCTTATAGAACTCAATATCCCCGTGCTGGGCAAACAGGTTTTGCAGCCGATTGAGCTAAGATTTTAAAATTATTCACATAATGAAAACCTATACTTTGTTTCAGGCGAGTTTCCCATTCAAATGCATGTAACAGTGAGAAACACAGTGTCTTGGCGAAATAAAGCGTTTTTGAACAACTTCATATAAATCGCTGTAACTTTTGATAGAAGACTCAGACAAACATGTTTATGGCTTTATCTTATAGAACTCAATATCCCCGTTGCAGCCGTTTGAGCTAAGATTTTAAAATTATTCACATAATGAAAACCTATACGTTGTCTCGGGCGAGTTTCCCATTCAAATGCATGTAACAGTGAGAAACGCATTGTCTTGGCGAAATAAAGCGTTTTTGAACAACTTCATATAAATCGCTGTAACTTTTGATAGAAGACTCAGAAACACATGTTCATGGCTTTATCTTATATAACTCAAAATCCCCCTGCTGGGCAAACAGGTTTTGCAGCCGATTGAGCTAAGATTTTAAAATTATTCACATAATGAAAACCTATACTTTGTTTCAGGCGAGTTTCCCATTCAAATGCATGTAACAGTGAGAAACACACTGTCTTGGCGAAATAAAGCGTTTTTGAACAACTTCATATAAATCGCTGTAACTTTTGATAGAAGACTCAGACAAACATGTTTATGGCTTTATCTTATAGAACTCAATATCCCCGTTGCAGCCGTTTGAGCTAAGATTTTAAAATTATTCACATAATGAAAACCTATACTTTGTTTCAGGCGAGTTTCCCATTCAAATGCATGTAACAGTGAGAAACGCATTGTCTTGGCGAAATAAAGCGTTTTTGAACAACTTCATATAAATCGCTGTAACTTTTGATAGAAGACTCAGACAAACATGTTTATGGCTTTATCTTATAGAACTCAATATCCCCGTTGCAGCCGTTTGAGCTAAGATTTTAAAATTATTCACATAATGAAAACCTATACTTTGTCTCGGGCGAGTTTCCCATTCAAATGCATGTAACAGTGAGAAACGCATTGTCTTGGCGAAATAAAGCGTTTTTGAACAACTTCATATAAATCGCTGTAACTTTTGATAGAAGACTCAGACAAACATGTTTATGGCTTTATCTTATATAACTCAATATCCCCGTGCTGGGCAAACAGGTTTTGCAGCCGATTGAGCTAAGATTTTAAAATTATTCACATAATGAAAACCTATACTTTGTTTCAGGCGAGTTTCCCATTCAAATGCATGTAACAGTGAGAAACACACTGTCTTGGCGAAATAAAGTGTTTTTGAACAACTTCATATAAATCGCTGTAAGTTTTGATAGAAGACTCAGAAACACATGTTCATGGCTTTATCTTATATAACTCAATATCCCCGTGCTGGGCAAACAGGTTTTGCAGCCGATTGAGCTAAGATTTTAAAATTATTCACATAATGAAAACCTATACTTTGTTTCAGGCGAGTTTCCCATTCAAATGCATGTAACAGTGAGAAACACACTGTCTTGGCGAAATAAAGCGTTTTTGAACAACTTCATATAAATCGCTGTAACTTTTGATAGAAGACTCAGACAAACATGTTTATGGCTTTATCTTATAGAACTCAATATCCCCGTTGCAGCCGTTTGAGCTAAGATTTTAAAATTATTCACATAATGAAAACCTATACTTTGTTTCAGGCGAGTTTCCCATTCAAATGCATGTAACAGTGAGAAACACACTGTCTTGGCGAAAGAAAGCGTTTTTGAACAACTTCATATAAATCGCTGTAACTTTTGATAGAAGACTCAGACAAACATGTTTATGGCTTTATCTTATATAACTCAATATCCCCGTTGCAGCCGTTTGAGCTAAGATTTTAAAATTATTCACATAATGAAAACCTATACTTTGTCTCGGGCGAGTTTCCCATTCAAATGCATGTAACAGTGAGAAACACACTGTCTTGGCGAAATAAAGCATTTTCGTACAACTTCATATAAATCGCTGTAACTTTTGATAGAAGACTCAGAAACACATGTTCATGGCTTTATCTTATATAACTCAAAATCCCCGTGCTGGGCAAACAGGTTTTGCAGCCGATTGAGCTAAGATTTTAAAATTATTCACATAATGAAAACCTATACTTTGTCTCGGGCGAGTTTCCCATTCAAATGCATGTAACAGTGAGAAACACACTGTCTTGGCGAAATAAAGCGTTTTTGAACAACTTCATATAAATCGCTGTAACTTTTGATAGAAGACTCAGACAAACATGTTTATGGCTTTATCTTATATAACTCAATATCCCCGTTGCAGCCGTTTGAGCTAAGATTTTAAAATTATTCACATAATGAAAACCTATACTTTGTTTCAGGCGAGTTTCCCATTCAAATGCATGTAACAGTGAGAAACACACTGTCTTGGCGAAAGAAAGCGTTTTTGAACAACTTCATATAAATCGCTGTAACTTTTGATAGAAGACTCAGAAACACATGTTCATGGCTTTATCTTATATAACTCAAAATCCCCCTGCTGGGCAAACAGGTTTTGCAGCCGATTGAGCTAAGATTTTAAAATTATTCACATAATGAAAACCTATACTTTGTCTCGGGCGAGTTTCCCATTCAAATGCATGTAACAGTGAGAAACACACTGTCTTGGCGAAAGAAAGCGTTTTTGAACAACTTCATATAAATCGCTGTAACTTTTGATAGAAGACTCAGACAAACATGTTTATGGCTTTATCTTATAGAACTCAATATCCCCGTGCTGGGCAAACAGGTTTTGCAGCCGATTGAGCTAAGATTTTAAAATTATTCACATAATGAAAACCTATACTTTGTTTCAGGCGAGTTTCCCATTCAAATGCATGTAACAGTGAGAAACACACTGTCTTGGCGAAAGAAAGCGTTTTTGAACAACTTCATACTTCATATAAATCGCTGTAACTTTTGATAGAAGACTCAGAAACACATGTTCATGGCTTTATCTTATAGAACTCAATATCCCCGTGCTGGGCAAACAGGGTTTGCAACCGATTGAGCTAAGATTTTAAAATTATTCACATAATGAAAACCTATACTTTGTTTCAGGCGAGTTTCCCATTCAAATGCATGTAACAGTGAGAAACGCATTGTCTTGGCGAAATAAAGCGTTTTTGAACAACTTCATATAAATCGCTGTAACTTTTGATAGAAGACTCAGACAAACATGTTTATGGCTTTATCTTATAGAACTCAATATCCCCGTTGCAGCCGTTTGAGCTAAGATTTTAAAATTATTCACATAATGAAAACCTATACTTTGTCTCGGGCGAGTTTCCCATTCAAATGCATGTAACAGTGAGAAACGCATTGTCTTGGCGAAAGAAAGCGTTTTTGAACAACTTCATATAAATCGCTGTAACTTTTGATAGAAGACTCAGACAAACATGTTTATGGCTTTATCTTATATAACTCAATATCCCCGTGCTGGGCAAACAGGTTTTGCAGCCGATTGAGCTAAGATTTTAAAATTATTCACATAATGAAAACCTATACTTTGTTTCAGGCGAGTTTCCCATTCAAATGCATGTAACAGTGAGAAACACACTGTCTTGGCGAAAGAAAGCGTTTTTGAACAACTTCATATAAATCGCTGTAACTTTTGATAGAAGACTCAGAAACACATGTTCATGGCTTTATCTTATATAACTCAATATCCCCGTGCTGGGCAAACAGGTTTTGCAGCCGATTGAGCTAAGATTTTAAAATTATTCACATAATGAAAACCTATACTTTGTTTCAGGCGAGTTTCCCATTCAAATGCATGTAACAGTGAGAAACACACTGTCTTGGCGAAATAAAGCGTTTTTGAACAACTTCATATAAATCGCTGTAACTTTTGATAGAAGACTCAGACAAACATGTTTATGGCTTTATCTTATAAAACTCAATATCCCCGTTGCAGCCGTTTGAGCTAAGATTTTAAAATTATTCACATAATGAAAACCTATACTTTGTTTCAGGCGAGTTTCCCATTCAAATGCATGTAACAGTGAGAAACACACTGTCTTGGCGAAAGAAAGCGTTTTTGAACAACTTCATATAAATCGCTGTAACTTTTGATAGAAGACTCAGACAAACATGTTTATGGCTTTATCTTATATAACTCAATATCCCCGTTGCAGCCGTTTGAGCTAAGATTTTAAAATTATTCACATAATGAAAACCTATACTTTGTTTCAGGCGAGTTTCCCATTCAAATGCATGTAACAGTGAGAAACACACTGTCTTGGCGAAAGAAAGCATTTTCGTACAACTTCATATAAATCGCTGTAACCTTTGATACACAGCAAATTCAAAAGTGTTAAATGTTTTGGTGTTAATGGTCTTCTTGCAAAAGTAGAGTTAATTTTACTCTAAGCAGAGTCACATTCTTTTAATGTAACTCTGAGGTGTAAAATGATAGTAGTTAAAATCGAGTGTTAAAAATGAGTGTTTCTCTGTCAAATCTGGAGGTGTTAAAATGGAAACATTAACTCTTGACCTCTTAACTCTGAACTCCTACAGGGGCTATGACACCAACAGAGTAAATTCACAGACTCCGCCCCCAGCACGGCTCCAATCGAAGCTGAAGTGAAGCCGTTTCAGAACATTTTGCTCTACATATTTGAGTTGTTTGCCATCCTTGGTAAGTCATTCTTTCAAAGATTGTTTCAATTATTATTATGAGCTTTTACTTCTGTGGCTCTTTGGAGTTGAGACAAAGCTGTGTGAAAGGCATTAGCCATGTTGCTCGCTGATAGCATAATATTCTGTTTTAGCTAGCTGAAAGGTATTGTTTGCGGGCAAATACCACAGCCTTGAAAAAAAGCTTGCATGTGAATTTTCAGTCAAACTTTTGGTCAAATACACCTAAAACAATGTGTAGAATGTAAAATGTTGGTATAATGGTGCTACTTGAAGCCTGAAAACGATCGCCCATAAAAAAAATTTAAAAAAAAGCGAGCAAACAGCAGTAGCAGACGTCCTGACTGGATTCTACGTTAGCATAGATCCCTCCAGAGTTTTGTGCACACGGTTTAGGTAAAAATGAAAAAGGATGAGGTTTTACATTTAGTTCAGTATTACCTGTTGCCTGTGTCTTTGTCTTTTGGGAAAATACTTTACACAAGTAATGGCTCAAAGAGGATTCCTTTTTTTTTTGTTTTTTACTGTGCTGCAATTGTTTACTGGATTATTTGTGCCATTAATTAGTGTCAACTAATTTTTATTCAATCTCCACACAGGATATGCTTGTGAAGATGGAATATGGGGGAGAGCAGAAGTGCGTTGCAGTTCCACAAAGTGATGAATGAAGGACATGCATATTGTATTGAAGAAATAAGTGATGAGAATGCTGTTATTTGCATTTGCCATGTCAGACCTTTTGATAAACACAATTCTAATGAAAGTGAGAACATGTACACTGTTACATCTTTCAGAAAATGTTTTGAAATCTTGGTGCACAGTTCAGAATAAATGTTTTTCAAAAACCATTGCATCTTTTTAGTAAATGTTTATTTCCAAAAGAAATTTCTAGAAGTTCAGAACAGTAAAATTCCTGCTTTTTAGAATGAATTAGAAGATAACTCTTATGTAGTTAAACTAAAATACTCTTTGAGAGTTAATATATAAACTCTTAACACCAAGTGTTAAATTATCAACTCCAGACAGATTTGGTGTTTAGCACTAAATGAGAGTTAACGTAGCAACTCTCCAAAAAGAGTTAAATTAACACTCTCTGGTGTGGACCCATATAGACACTTTAATAGTGTTGAAATCAAATCCGACAGTGTTAATTTGGACATGCTGGATTTGCTGTGTAGAAGACTCAGACAAACATGTTTATGGCTTTATCTTCTAGAACTCAATATCCCCGTGCTGGGCAAACAGGTTTTGCAGCCGATTGAGCTAAGATTTTAAAATTATTCACATAATGAAAACCTATACTTTGTTTCAGGCGAGTTTCCCATTCAAATGCATGTAACAGTGAGAAACGCATTGTCTTGGCGAAATAAAGCGTTTTTGAACAACTTCATATAAATCGCTGTAACTTTTGATAGAATGGTAAATGGTAAATGGCCTGTATTTATATAGCGCTTTACTAGTCCCTAAGGACCCCAAAGCGCTTTACATATCCAGTCATCCACCCATTCACACACACATTCACACACTGGTGATGGCAAGCTACATTGTAGCCACAGCCACCCTGGGGCGCACTGACAGAGGCGAGGCTGCCGGACACTGGCGCCACCGGGCCCTCTGACCACCACCAGTAGGCAACGGGTGAAGTGTCTTGCCCAAGGACACAACGACCGAGACTGTCCAAGCCCGGGCTCGAACCGGCAACCTTCCGATTACAAGAAGAGTCAGACAAACATGTTTATGGCTTTATCTTATAGAACTCAATATCCCCGTGCTGGGCAAACAGGTTTTGCAGCCGATTGAGCTAAGATTTTAAAATTATTCACATAATGAAAACCTATACTTTGTTTCAGGCGAGTTTCCCATTCAAATGCATGTAACAGTGAGAAACGCATTGTCTTGGCGAAATAAAGCGTTTTCGTACAACTTCATATAAATCGCTGTAACTTTTGATAGAAGACTCAGACAAACATGTTTATGGCTTTATCTTATATAACTCAATATCCCCGTTGCAGCCGTTTGAGCTAAGATTTTAAAATTATTCACATAATGAAAACCTATACTTTGTCTCGGGCGATTTTCCCATTCAAATGCATGTAACAATGAGAAGCACAGTGTCTTGGCGAAATAAAGCGTTTTTGAACAACTTCATATAAATCGCTGTAACTTTTGATAGAAGACTCAGACAAACATGTTTATGGCTTTATCTTATATAACTCAATATCCCCGTGCTGGGCAAACAGGTTTTGCAGCCGTTTGAGCTAAGATTTTAAAATTATTCACATAATGAAAACCTATACTTTGTCTCGGGCGAGTTTCCCATTCAAATGCATGTAACAGTGAGAAACACACTGTCTTGGCGAAATAAAGCATTTTCGTACAACTTCATATAAATCGCTGTAACCTTTGATAGAAGACTCAGGCAAACATGTTTATGGCTTTATCTTATAGAACTCAATGTCCCCGTGCTGGGCAAACAGGTTTTGCAGCCGATTGAGCTAAGATTTTAAAATTATTCACATAATGAAAACCTATACTTTGTTTCAGGCGAGTTTCCCATTCAAATGCATGTAACAATGAGAAGCACAGTGTCTTGGCGAAATAAAGCGTTTTTGAACAACTTCATATAAATCGCTGTAACTTTTGATAGAAGACTCAGACAAACATGTTTATGGCTTTATCTTCTAGAACTCAATATCCCCGTGCTGGGCAAACAGGTTTTGCAGCCGATTGAGCTAAGATTTTAAAATTATTCACATAATGAAAACCTATACTTTGTTTCAGGCGAGTTTCCCATTCAAATGCATGTAACAGTGAGAAACACACTGTCTTGGCGAAAGAAAGCGTTTTTGAACAACTTCATACTTCATATAAATCGCTGTAACTTTTGATAGAAGACTCAGACAAACATGTTTATGGCTTTATCTTATAGAACTCAATATCCCCGTGCTGGGCAAACAGGTTTTGCAGCCGATTGAGCTAAGATTTTAAAATTATTCACATAATGAAAACCTATACTTTGTTTCAGGCGAGTTTCCCATTCAAATGCATGTAACAGTGAGAAACACACTGTCTTGGCGAAAGAAAGCATTTTCGTACAACTTCATATAAATCGCTGTAACTTTTGATAGAAGACTCAGAAACACATGTTCATGGCTTTATCTTATAGAACTGAAAATCCCCCTGCTGGGCAAACAGGTTTTGCAGCCGATTGAGCTAAGATTTTAAAATTATTCACATAATGAAAACCTATACTTTGTTTCAGGCGAGTTTCCCATTCAAATGCATGTAACAGTGAGAAACACACTGTCTTGGCGAAATAAAGCGTTTTTGAACAACTTCATATAAATCGCTGTAACTTTTGATAGAAGACTCAGACAAACATGTTTATGGCTTTATCTTATAGAACTCAATATCCCCATGCTAGGCAAACAGATTTTGCAGCCGATTGAGCTAAGATTTTAAAATTATTCACATAATGAAAACCTATGCTTTGTTTCAGGCGAGTTTCCCATTCAAATGCATGTAACAGTGAGAAACACACTGTCTTGGCGAAATAAAGCGTTTTTGAACAACTTCATATAAATCGCTGTAACTTTTGATAGAAGACTCAGACAAACATGTTTATGGCTTTATCTTATAGAACTCAATATCCCCGTTGCAGCCGTTTGAGCTAAGATTTTAAAATTATTCACATAATGAAAACCTATACTTTGTCTCGGGCGAGTTTCCCATTCAAATGCATGTAACAGTGAGAAACACACTGTCTTGGCGAAATAAAGCATTTTCGTACAACTTCATATAAATCGCTGTAACTTTTGATAGAAGACTCAGAAACACATGTTCATGGCTTTATCTTATATAACTCAAAATCCCCGTGCTGGGCAAACAGGTTTTGCAGCCGATTGAGCTAAGATTTTAAAATTATTCACATAATGAAAACCTATACTTTGTCTCGGGCGAGTTTCCCATTCAAATGCATGTAACAGTGAGAAACACACTGTCTTGGCGAAATAAAGCGTTTTTGAACAACTTCATATAAATCGCTGTAACTTTTGATAGAAGACTCAGACAAACATGTTTATGGCTTTATCTTATATAACTCAATATCCCCGTTGCAGCCGTTTGAGCTAAGATTTTAAAATTATTCACATAATGAAAACCTATACTTTGTTTCAGGCGAGTTTCCCATTCAAATGCATGTAACAGTGAGAAACACACTGTCTTGGCGAAAGAAAGCGTTTTTGAACAACTTCATATAAATCGCTGTAACTTTTGATAGAAGACTCAGACAAACATGTTTATGGCTTTATCTTATAGAACTCAAAATCCCCGTGCTGGGCAAACAGGTTTTGCAGCCGATTGAGCTAAGATTTTAAAATTATTCACATAATGAAAACCTATACTTTGTTTCAGGCGAGTTTCCCATTCAAATGCATGTAACAGTGAGAAACACACTGTCTTGGCGAAAGAAAGCATTTTCGTACAACTTCATATAAATCGCTGTAACTTTTGATAGAAGACTCAGAAACACATGTTCATGGCTTTATCTTATAGAACTCAATATCCCCGTGCTGGGCAAACAGGTTTTGCAGCCGATTGAGCTAAGATTTTAAAATTATTCACATAATGAAAACCTATACTTTGTTTCAGGCGAGTTTCCCATTCAAATGCATGTAACAGTGAGAAACGCATTGTCTTGGCGAAATAAAGCGTTTTTGAACAACTTCATATAAATCGCTGTAACTTTTGATAGAAGACTCAGACAAACATGTTTATGGCTTTATCTTATATAACTCAATATCCCCGTTGCAGCCGTTTGAGCTAAGATTTTAAAATTATTCACATAATGAAAACCTATACTTTGTCTCGGGCGAGTTTCCCATTCAAATGCATGTAACAGTGAGAAACACACTGTCTTGGCGAAATAAAGCATTTTCGTACAACTTCATATAAATCGCTGTAACCTTTGATAGAAGACTCAGACAAACATGTTTATGGCTTTATCTTCTAGAACTCAATATCCCCGTGCTGGGCAAACAGGTTTTGCAGCCGATTGAGCTAAGATTTTAAAATTATTCACATAATGAAAACCTATACTTTGTTTCAGGCGAGTTTCCCATTCAAATGCATGTAACAGTGAGAAACGCATTGTCTTGGCGAAATAAAGCGTTTTTGAACAACTTCATATAAATCGCTGTAACTTTTGATAGAATGGTAAATGGTAAATGGCCTGTATTTATATAGCGCTTTACTAGTCCCTAAGGACCCCAAAGCGCTTTACATATCCAGTCATCCACCCATTCACACACACATTCACACATTGGTGATGGCAAGCTACATTGTAGCCACAGCCACCCTGGGGCGCACTGACAGAGGCGAGGCTGCCGGACACTGGCGCCACCGGGCCCTCTGACCACCACCAGTAGGCAACGGGTGAAGTGTCTTGCCCAAGGACACAACGACCGAGACTGTCCAAGCCGGGGCTCGAACCGGCAACCTTCCGATTACAAGAAGAGTCAGACAA
This sequence comes from Diplotaxodon limnothrissa, assembly GCF_057381915.1. Classification (NCBI taxonomy): domain Eukaryota; kingdom Metazoa; phylum Chordata; class Actinopteri; order Cichliformes; family Cichlidae; genus Diplotaxodon; species Diplotaxodon limnothrissa. Next base: position 36,569,285 of record NC_140596.1, read on the forward strand.
ACATGTTTATGGCTTTATCTTATAGAACTCAATATCCCCGTGCTGGGCAAACAGGTTTTGCAGCCGATTGAGCTAAGATTTTAAATTATTCACATAATGAAAACCTATACTTTGTTTCAGGCGAGTTTCCCATTCAAATGCATGTAACAGTGAGAAACGCATTGTCTTGGCGAAATAAAGCGTTTTCGTACAACTTCATATAAATCGCTGTAACTTTTGATAGAAGACTCAGACAAACATGTTTATGGCTTTATCTTATATAACTCAATATCCCCGTTGCAGCCGTTTGAGCTAAGATTTTAAAATTATTCACATAATGAAAACCTATACTTTGTCTCGGGCGATTTTCCCATTCAAATGCATGTAACAATGAGAAGCACAGTGTCTTGGCGAAATAAAGCGTTTTTGAACAACTTCATATAAATCGCTGTAACTTTTGATAGAAGACTCAGACAAACATGTTTATGGCTTTATCTTATATAACTCAATATCCCCGTGCTGGGCAAACAGGTTTTGCAGCCGTTTGAGCTAAGATTTTAAAATTATTCACATAATGAAAACCTATACTTTGTCTCGGGCGAGTTTCCCATTCAAATGCATGTAACAGTGAGAAACACACTGTCTTGGCGAAATAAAGCATTTTCGTACAACTTCATATAAATCGCTGTAACCTTTGATAGAAGACTCAGGCAAACATGTTTATGGCTTTATCTTATAGAACTCAATGTCCCCGTGCTGGGCAAACAGGTTTTGCAGCCGATTGAGCTAAGATTTTAAAATTATTCACATAATGAAAACCTATACTTTGTTTCAGGCGAGTTTCCCATTCAAATGCATGTAACAATGAGAAGCACAGTGTCTTGGCGAAATAAAGCGTTTTTGAACAACTTCATATAAATCGCTGTAACTTTTGATAGAAGACTCAGACAAACATGTTTATGGCTTTATCTTCTAGAACTCAATATCCCCGTGCTGGGCAAACAGGTTTTGCAGCCGATTGAGCTAAGATTTTAAAATTATTCACATAATGAAAACCTATACTTTGTTTCAGGCGAGTTTCCCATTCAAATGCATGTAACAGTGAGAAACACACTGTCTTGGCGAAAGAAAGCGTTTTTGAACAACTTCATACTTCATATAAATCGCTGTAACTTTTGATAGAAGACTCAGACAAACATGTTTATGGCTTTATCTTATAGAACTCAATATCCCCGTGCTGGGCAAACAGGTTTTGCAGCCGATTGAGCTAAGATTTTAAAATTATTCACATAATGAAAACCTATACTTTGTTTCAGGCGAGTTTCCCATTCAAATGCATGTAACAGTGAGAAACGCATTGTCTTGGCGAAATAAAGCGTTTTCGTACAACTTCATATAAATCGCTGTAACTTTTGATAGAAGACTCAGACAAACATGTTTATGGCTTTATCTTATATAACTCAATATCCCCGTTGCAGCCGTTTGAGCTAAGATTTTAAAATTATTCACATAATGAAAACCTATACTTTGTCTCGGGCGAGTTTCCCATTCAAATGCATGTAACAGTGAGAAACACACTGTCTTGGCGAAATAAAGCGTTTTTGAACAACTTCATATAAATCGCTGTAACTTTTGATAGAAGACTCAGAAACACATGTTCATGGCTTTATCTTATATAACTCAAAATCCCCCTGCTGGGCAAACAGGTTTTGCAGCCGATTGAGCTAAGATTTTAAAATTATTCACATAATGAAAACCTATACTTTGTTTCAGGCAAGTTTCCCATTCAAATGCATGTAACAGTGAGAAACACACTGTCTTGGCGAAAGAAAGCGTTTTTGAACAACTTCATATAAATCGCTGTAACTTTTGATAGAAGACTCAGACAAACATGTTTATGGCTTTATCTTATATAACTCAATATCCCCGTTGCAGCCGTTTGAGCTAAGATTTTAAAATTATTCACATAATGAAAACCTATACTTTGTCTCGGGCGAGTTTCCCATTCAAATGCATGTAACAGTGAGAAACACACTGTCTTGGCGAAATAAAGCGTTTTTGAACAACTTCATATAAATCGCTGTAACTTTTGATAGAAGACTCAGACAAACATGTTTATGGCTTTATCTTATATAACTCAATATCCCCGTTGCAGCCGTTTGAGCTAAGATTTTAAAATTATTCACATAATGAAAACCTATACTTTGTCTCGGGCGAGTTTCCCATTCAAATGCATGTAACAGTGAGAAACACACTGTCTTGGCGAAATAAAGCATTTTCGTACAACTTCATTTAAATCGCTGTAACTTTTGATAGAAGACTCAGAAACACATGTTCATGGCTTTATCTTATAGAACTCAAAATCCCCGTGCTGGGCAAACAGGTTTTGCAGCCGATTGAGCTAACATTTTAAAATTATTCACATAATGAAAACCTATACTTTGTTTCAGGCGAGTTTCCCATTCAAATGCATATAACAATGAGAAGCACAGTGTCTTGGCGAAATAAAGCGTTTTTGAACAAATTCATATAAATCGCTGTAACTTTTGATAGAAGACTCAGACAAACATGTTTATGGCTTTATCTTATAGAACTCAATATCCCCGTGCTGGGCAAACAGGTTTTGCAGCCGATTGAGCTAAGATTTTAAAATTATTCACATAATGAAAACCTATACTTTGTTTCAGGCGAGTTTCCCATTCAAATGCATGTAACAGTGAGAAACGCATTGTCTTGGCGAAATAAAGCGTTTTCGTACAACTTCATATAAATCGCTGTAACTTTTGATAGAAGACTCAGACAAACATGTTCATGGCTTTATCTTATATAACTCAATATCCCCGTTGCAGCCGTTTGAGCTAAGATTTTAAAATTATTCACATAATGAAAACCTATACTTTGTTTCAGGCGAGTTTCCCATTCAAATGCATGTAACAGTGAGAAACACACTGTCTTGGCGAAATAAAGCGTTTTTGAACAACTTCATATAAATCGCTGTAACTTTTGATAGAAGACTCAGACAAACATGTTTATGGCTTTATCTTATATAACTCAATATCCCCGTTGCAGCCGTTTGAGCTAAGATTTTAAAATTATTCACATAATGAAAACCTATACTTTGTCTCGGGCGAGTTTCCCATTCAAATGCATGTAACAGTGAGAAACACACTGTCTTGGCGAAATAAAGCATTTTCGTACAACTTCATTTAAATCGCTGTAACTTTTGATAGAAGACTCAGAAACACATGTTCATGGCTTTATCTTATAGAACTCAAAATCCCCGTGCTGGGCAAACAGGTTTTGCAGCCGATTGAGCTAAGATTTTAAAATTATTCACATAATGAAAACCTTTACTTTGTTTCAGGTGAGTTTCCCATTCAAATGCATGTAACAGTGAGAAACACACTGTCTTGGCGAAATAAAGCATTTTCGTACAACTTCATATAAATCGCTGTAACTTTTGATAGAAGACTCAGAAACACATGTTCATGGCTTTATCTTATATAACTCAAAATCCCCCTGCTGGGCAAACAGGTTTTGCAGCCGATTGAGCTAAGATTTTAAAATTATTCACATAATGAAAACCTATACTTTGTTTCAGGCGAGTTTCCCATTCAAATGCATGTAACAGTGAGAAACGCATTGTCTTGGCGAAATAAAGCGTTTTTGAACAACTTCATATAAATCGCTGTAACTTTTGATAGAATGGTAAATGGTAAATGGCCTGTATTTATATAGCGCTTTACTAGTCCCTAAGGACCCCAAAGCGCTTTACATATCCAGTCATCCACCCATTCACACACACATTCACACACTGGTGATGGCAAGCTACATTGTAGCCACAGCCACCCTGGGGCGCACTGACAGAGGCGAGGCTGCCGGACACTGGCGCCACCGGGCCCTCTGACCACCACCAGTAGGCAACGGGTGAAGTGTCTTGCCCAAGGACACAACGACCGAGACTGTCCAAGCCGGGGCTCGAACCGGCAACCTTCCGATTACAAGAAGACTCAGACAAACATGTTTATGGCTTTATCTTATAGAACTCAATATCCCCGTGCTGGGCAAACAGGTTTTGCAGCCGTTTGAGCTAAGATTTTAAAATTATTCACATAATGAAAACCTATACTTTGTCTCGGGCGAGTTTCCCATTCAAATGCATGTAACAGTGAGAAACACACTGTCTTGGCGAAATAAAGCATTTTCGTACAACTTCATATAAATCGCTGTAACCTTTGATAGAAGACTCAGACAAACATGTTTATGGCTTTATCTTATAGAACTCAATGTCCCCGTGCTGGGCAAACAGGTTTTGCAGCCGATTGAGCTAAGATTTTAAAATTATTCACATAATGAAAACCTATACTTTGTTTCAGGCGAGTTTCCCATTCAAATGCATATAACAATGAGAAGCACAGTGTCTTGGCGAAATAAAGCGTTTTTGAACAACTTCATATAAATCGCTGTAACTTTTGATAGAAGACTCAGACAAACATGTTTATGGCTTTATCTTCTAGAACTCAATATCCCCGTGCTGGGCAAACAGGTTTTGCAGCCGATTGAGCTAAGATTTTAAAATTATTCACATAATGAAAACCTATACTTTGTCTCGGGCGAGTTTCCCATTCAAATGCATGTAACAGTGAGAAACGCATTGTCTTGGCGAAATAAAGCGTTTTTGAACAACTTCATATAAATCGCTGTAACTTTTGATAGAAGACTCAGACAAACATGTTTATGGCTTTATCTTATATAACTCAATATCCCCGTGCTGGGCAAACAGGTTTTGCAGCCGATTGAGCTAAGATTTTAAAATTATTCACATAATGAAAACCTATACTTTGTTTCAGGCGAGTTTCCCATTCAAATGCATGTAACAGTGAGAAACACACTGTCTTGGCGAAAGAAAGCATTTTCGTACAACTTCATATAAATCGCTGTAACTTTTGATAGAAGACTCAGACAAACATGTTTATGGCTTTATCTTATAGAACTCAATATCCCCGTGCTGGGCAAACAGGTTTTGCAGCCGTTTGAGCTAAGATTTTAAAATTATTCACATAATGAAAACCTATACTTTGTCTCGGGCGAGTTTCCCATTCAAATGCATGTAACAGTGAGAAACGCATTGTCTTGGCGAAATAAAGCGTTTTTGAACAACTTCATATAAATCGCTGTAACTTTTGATAGAAGACTCAGACAAACATGTTTATGGCTTTATCTTATATAACTCAATATCCCCGTTGCAGCCGTTTGAGCTAAGATTTTAAAATTATTCACATAATGAAAACCTATACTTTGTTTCAGGCGAGTTTCCCATTCAAATGCATGTAACAGTGAGAAACGCATTGTCTTGGCGAAATAAAGCGTTTTTGAACAACTTCATATAAATCGCTGTAACTTTTGATAGAAGACTCAGACAAACATGTTTATGGCTTTATCTTATATAACTCAATATCCCCGTTGCAGCCGTTTGAGCTAAGATTTTAAAATTATTCACATAATGAAAACCTATACTTTGTCTCGGGCGAGTTTCCCATTCAAATGCATGTAACAGTGAGAAACACACTGTCTTGGCGAAATAAAGCATTTTCGTACAACTTCATATAAATCGCTGTAACCTTTGATAGAAGACTCAGACAAACATGTTTATGGCTTTATCTTATAGAACTCAATGTCCCCGTGCTGGGCAAACAGGTTTTGCAGCCGATTGAGCTAAGATTTTAAAATTATTCACATAATGAAAACCTATACTTTGTTTCAGGCGAGTTTCCCATTCAAATGCATATAACAATGAGAAGCACAGTGTCTTGGCGAAATAAAGCGTTTTTGAACAACTTCATATAAATCGCTGTAACTTTTGATAGAAGACTCAGACAAACATGTTTATGGCTTTATCTTCTAGAACTCAATATCCCCGTGCTGGGCAAACAGGTTTTGCAGCCGATTGAGCTAAGATTTTAAAATTATTCACATAATGAAAACCTATACTTTGTCTCGGGCGAGTTTCCCATTCAAATGCATGTAACAGTGAGAAACGCATTGTCTTGGCGAAATAAAGCGTTTTTGAACAACTTCATATAAATCGCTGTAACTTTTGATAGAAGACTCAGAAACACATGTTCATGGCTTTATCTTATAGAACTCAATATCCCCGTGCTGGGCAAACAGGTTTTGCAGCCGATTGAGCTAAGATTTTAAAATTATTCACATAATGAAAACCTATACTTTGTTTCAGGCGAGTTTCCCATTCAAATGCATGTAACAGTGAGAAACACACTGTCTTGGCGAAAGAAAGCGTTTTTGAACAACTTCATACTTCATATAAATCGCTGTAACTTTTGATAGAAGACTCAGACAAACATGTTTATGGCTTTATCTTATAGAACTCAATATCCCCGTGCTGGGCAAACAGGTTTTGCAGCCGATTGAGCCAAGATTTTAAAATTATTCACATAATGAAAACCTATACTTTGTTTCAGGCGAGTTTCCCATTCAAATGCATGTAACAGTGAGAAACGCATTGTCTTGGCGAAATAAAGCGTTTTCGTACAACTTCATATAAATCGCTGTAACTTTTGATAGAAGACTCAGACAAACATGTTTATGGCTTTATCTTATATAACTCAATATCCCCGTTGCAGCCGTTTGAGCTAAGATTTTAAAATTATTCACATAATGAAAACCTATACTTTGTCTCGGGCGATTTTCCCATTCAAATGCATGTAACAATGAGAAGCACAGTGTCTTGGCGAAATAAAGCGTTTTTGAACAACTTCATATAAATCGCTGTAACTTTTGATAGAAGACTCAGAAACACATGTTCATGGCTTTATCTTATATAACTCAAAATCCCCCTGCTGGGCAAACAGGTTTTGCAGCCGATTGAGCTAAGATTTTAAAATTATTCACATAATGAAAACCTATACTTTGTTTCAGGCGAGTTTCCCATTCAAATGCATGTAACAGTGAGAAACACACTGTCTTGGCGAAATAAAGCGTTTTTGAACAACTTCATATAAATCGCTGTAACTTTTGATAGAAGACTCAGACAAACATGTTTATGGCTTTATCTTATAGAACTCAATATCCCCGTTGCAGCCGTTTGAGCTAAGATTTTAAAATTATTCACATAATGAAAACCTATACTTTGTTTCAGGCGAGTTTCCCATTCAAATGCATGTAACAGTGAGAAACACACTGTCTTGGCGAAATAAAGCGTTTTTGAACAACTTCATATAAATCGCTGTAACTTTTGATAGAAGACTCAGACAAACATGTTTATGGCTTTATCTTATATAACTCAATATCCCCGTTGCAGCCGTTTGAGCTAAGATTTTAAAATTATTCACATAATGAAAACCTATACTTTGTCTCGGGCGAGTTTCCCATTCAAATGCATGTAACAGTGAGAAACACACTGTCTTGGCGAAATAAAGCATTTTCGTACAACTTCATTTAAATCGCTGTAACTTTTGATAGAAGACTCAGAAACACATGTTCATGGCTTTATCTTATAGAACTCAAAATCCCCGTGCTGGGCAAACAGGTTTTGCAGCCGATTGAGCTAAGATTTTAAAATTATTCACATAATGAAAACCTTTACTTTGTTTCAGGTGAGTTTCCCATTCAAATGCATGTAACAGTGAGAAACACACTGTCTTGGCGAAATAAAGCATTTTCGTACAACTTCATATAAATCGCTGTAACTTTTGATAGAAGACTCAGAAACACATGTTCATGGCTTTATCTTATATAACTCAAAATCCCCCTGCTGGGCAAATAGGTTTTGCAGCCGATTGAGCTAAGATTTTAAAATTATTCACATAATGAAAACCTATACTTTGTTTCAGGCGAGTTTCCCATTCAAATGCATGTAACAGTGAGAAACACACTGTCTTGGCGAAATAAAGCGTTTTTGAACAACTTCATATAAATCGCTGTAACTTTTGATAGAAGACTCAGACAAACATGTTTATGGCTTTATCTTATAGAACTCAATATCCCCGTGCTGGGCAAACAGGTTTTGCAGCCGATTGAGCTAAGATTTTAAAATTATTCACATAATGAAAACCTATACTTTGTTTCAGGCGAGTTTCCCATTCAAATGCATGTAACAGTGAGAAACGCATTGTCTTGGCGAAATAAAGCGTTTTTGAACAACTTCATATAAATCGCTGTAACTTTTGATAGAATGGTAAATGGTAAATGGCCTGTATTTATATAGCGCTTTACTAGTCTCTAAGGACCCCAAAGCGCTTTACATATCCAGTCATCCACCCATTCACACACACATTCACACACTGGTGATGGCAAGCTACATTGTAGCCACAGCCACCCTGGGGCGCACTGACAGAGGCGAGGCTGCCGGACACTGGCGCCACCGGGCCCTCTGACCACCACCAGTAGGCAACGGGTGAAGTGTCTTGCCCAAGGACACAACGACCGAGACTGTCCAAGCCGGGGCTCGAACCGGCAACCTTCCGATTACAAGAAGACTCAGACAAACATGTTTATGGCTTTATCTTATAGAACTCAATATCCCCGTGCTGGGCAAACAGGTTTTGCAGCCATTTGAGCTAAGATTTTAAAATTATTCACATAATGAAAACCTATACTTTGTCTCGGGCGAGTTTCCCATTCAAATGCATGTAACAGTGAGAAACACACTGTCTTGGCGAAATAAAGCATTTTCGTACAACTTCATATAAATCGCTGTAACCTTTGATAGAAGACTCAGACAAACATGTTTATGGCTTTATCTTATAGAACTCAATGTCCCCGTGCTGGGCAAACAGGTTTTGCAGCCGATTGAGCTAAGATTTTAAAATTATTCACATAATGAAAACCTATACTTTGTTTCAGGCGAGTTTCCCATTCAAATGCATATAACAATGAGAAGCACAGTGTCTTGGCGAAATAAAGCGTTTTTGAACAACTTCATATAAATCGCTGTAACTTTTGATAGAAGACTCAGACAAACATGTTTATGGCTTTATCTTCTAGAACTCAATATCCCCGTGCTGGGCAAACAGGTTTTGCAGCCGATTGAGCTAAGATTTTAAAATTATTCACATAATGAAAACCTATACTTTGTTTCAGGCGAGTTTCCCATTCAAATGCATGTAACAGTGAGAAACACACTGTCTTGGCGAAAGAAAGCGTTTTTGAACAACTTCATACTTCATATAAATCGCTGTAACTTTTGATAGAAGACTCAGACAAACATGTTTATGGCTTTATCTTATAGAACTCAATATCCCCGTGCTGGGCAAACAGGTTTTGCAGCCGATTGAGCTAAGATTTTAAAATTATTCACATAATGAAAACCTATACTTTGTCTCGGGCGAGTTTCCCATTCAAATGCATGTAACAGTGAGAAACACACTGTCTTGGCGAAATAAAGCGTTTTTGAACAACTTCATATAAATCGCTGTAACTTTTGATAGAAGACTCAGAAACACATGTTCATGGCTTTATCTTATATAACTCAAAATCCCCCTGCTGGGCAAACAGGTTTTGCAGCCGATTGAGCTAAGATTTTAAAATTATTCACATAATGAAAACCTATACTTTGTTTCAGGCGACTTTCCCATTCAAATGCATGTAACAGTGAGAAACACACTGTCTTGGCGAAATAAAGCGTTTTTGAACAACTTCATATAAATCGCTGTAACTTTTGATAGAAGACTCAGACAAACATGTTTATGGCTTTATCTTATAGAACTCAATATCCCCGTTGCAGCCGTTTGAGCTAAGATTTTAAAATTATTCACATAATGAAAACCTATACTTTGTTTCAGGCGAGTTTCCCATTCAAATGCATGTAACAGTGAGAAACACACTGTCTTGGCGAAATAAAGCGTTTTTGAACAACTTCATATAAATCGCTGTAACTTTTGATAGAAGACTCAGACAAACATGTTTATGGCTTTATCTTATATAACTCAATATCCCCGTTGCAGCCGTTTGAGCTAAGATTTTAAAATTATTCACATAATGAAAACCTATACTTTGTCTCGGGCGAGTTTCCCATTCAAATGCATGTAACAGTGAGAAACACACTGTCTTGGCGAAATAAAGCATTTTCGTACAACTTCATTTAAATCGCTGTAACTTTTGATAGAAGACTCAGAAACACATGTTCATGGCTTTATCTTATAGAACTCAAAATCCCCGTGCTGGGCAAACAGGTTTTGCAGCCGATTGAGCTAAGATTTTAAAATTATTCACATAATGAAAACCTTTACTTTGTTTCAGGTGAGTTTCCCATTCAAATGCATGTAACAGTGAGAAACACACTGTCTTGGCGAAATAAAGCATTTTCGTACAACTTCATATAAATCGCTGTAACTTTTGATAGAAGACTCAGAAACACATGTTCATGGCTTTATCTTATATAACTCAAAATCCCCCTGCTGGGCAAACAGGTTTTGCAGCCGATTGAGCTAAGATTTTAAAATTATTCACATAATGAAAACCTATACTTTGTTTCAGGCGAGTTTCCCATTCAAATGCATGTAACAGTGAGAAACGCATTGTCTTGGCGAAATAAAGCGTTTTTGAACAACTTCATATAAATCGCTGTAACTTTTGATAGAATGGTAAATGGTAAATGGCCTGTATTTATATAGCGCTTTACTAGTCCCTAAGGACCCCAAAGCGCTTTACATATCCAGTCATCCACCCATTCACACACACATTCACACACTGGTGATGGCAAGCTACATTGTAGCCACAGCCACCCTGGGGCGCACTGACAGAGGCGAGGCTGCCGGACACTGGCGCCACCGGGCCCTCTGACCACCACCAGTAGGCAACGGGTGAAGTGTCTTGCCCAAGGACACAACGACCGAGACTGTCCAAGCCGGGGCTCGAACCGGCAACCTTCCGATTACAAGAAGACTCAGACAAACATGTTTATGGCTTTATCTTATAGAACTCAATATCCCCGTGCTGGGCAAACAGGTTTTGCAGCCGTTTGAGCTAAGATTTTAAAATTATTCACATAATGAAAACCTATACTTTGTCTCGGGCGAGTTTCCCATTCAAATGCATGTAACAGTGAGAAACACACTGTCTTGGCGAAATAAAGCATTTTCGTACAACTTCATATAAATCGCTGTAACCTTTGATAGAAGACTCAGACAAACATGTTTATGGCTTTATCTTATAGAACTCAATGTCCCCGTGCTGGGCAAACAGGTTTTGCAGCCGATTGAGCTAAGATTTTAAAATTATTCACATAATGAAAACCTATACTTTGTTTCAGGCGAGTTTCCCATTCAAATGCATATAACAATGAGAAGCACAGTGTCTTGGCGAAATAAAGCGTTTTTGAACAACTTCATATAAATCGCTGTAACTTTTGATAGAAGACTCAGACAAACATGTTTATGGCTTTATCTTCTAGAACTCAATATCCCCGTGCTGGGCAAACAGGTTTTGCAGCCGATTGAGCTAAGATTTTAAAATTATTCACATAATGAAAACCTATACTTTGTCTCGGGCGAGTTTCCCATTCAAATGCATGTAACAGTGAGAAACGCATTGTCTTGGCGAAATAAAGCGTTTTTGAACAACTTCATATAAATCGCTGTAACTTTTGATAGAAGACTCAGACAAACATGTTTATGGCTTTATCTTATATAACTCAATATCCCCGTGCTGGGCAAACAGGTTTTGCAGCCGATTGAGCTAAGATTTTAAAATTATTCACATAATGAAAACCTATACTTTGTTTCAGGCGAGTTTCCCATTCAAATGCATGTAACAGTGAGAAACACACTGTCTTGGCGAAAGAAAGCATTTTCGTACAACTTCATATAAATCGCTGTAACTTTTGATAGAAGACTCAGACAAACATGTTTATGGCTTTATCTTATAGAACTCAATATCCCCGTGCTGGGCAAACAGGTTTTGCAGCCGTTTGAGCTAAGATTTTAAAATTATTCACATAATGAAAACCTATACTTTGTCTCGGGCGAGTTTCCCATTCAAATGCATGTAACAGTGAGAAACGCATTGTCTTGGCGAAATAAAGCGTTTTTGAACAACTTCATATAAATCGCTGTAACTTTTGATAGAAGACTCAGACAAACATGTTTATGGCTTTATCTTATATAACTCAATATCCCCGTTGCAGCCGTTTGAGCTAAGATTTTAAAATTATTCACATAATGAAAACCTATACTTTGTTTCAGGCGAGTTTCCCATTCAAATGCATGTAACAGTGAGAAACGCATTGTCTTGGCGAAATAAAGCGTTTTTGAACAACTTCATATAAATCGCTGTAACTTTTGATAGAAGACTCAGACAAACATGTTTATGGCTTTATCTTATATAACTCAATATCCCCGTTGCAGCCGTTTGAGCTAAGATTTTAAAATTATTCACATAATGAAAACCTATACTTTGTCTCGGGCGAGTTTCCCATTCAAATGCATGTAACAGTGAGAAACACACTGTCTTGGCGAAATAAAGCATTTTCGTACAACTTCATATAAATCGCTGTAACCTTTGATAGAAGACTCAGACAAACATGTTTATGGCTTTATCTTATAGAACTCAATGTCCCCGTGCTGGGCAAACAGGTTTTGCAGCCGATTGAGCTAAGATTTTAAAATTATTCACATAATGAAAACCTATACTTTGTTTCAGGCGAGTTTCCCATTCAAATGCATATAACAATGAGAAGCACAGTGTCTTGGCGAAATAAAGCGTTTTTGAACAACTTCATATAAATCGCTGTAACTTTTGATAGAAGACTCAGACAAACATGTTTATGGCTTTATCTTCTAGAACTCAATATCCCCGTGCTGGGCAAACAGGTTTTGCAGCCGATTGAGCTAAGATTTTAAAATTATTCACATAATGAAAACCTATACTTTGTTTCAGGCGAGTTTCCCATTCAAATGCATGTAACAGTGAGAAACACACTGTCTTGGCGAAAGAAAGCGTTTTTGAACAACTTCATACTTCATATAAATCGCTGTAACTTTTGATAGAAGACTCAGACAAACATGTTTATGGCTTTATCTTATAGAACTCAATATCCCCGTGCTGGGCAAACAGGTTTTGCAGCCGATTGAGCTAAGATTTTAAAATTATTCACATAATGAAAACCTATACTTTGTTTCAGGCGAGTTTCCCATTCAAATGCATGTAACAGTGAGAAACGCATTGTCTTGGCGAAAGAAAGCGTTTTCGTACAACTTCATATAAATCGCTGTAACTTTTGATAGAAGACTCAGACAAACATGTTTATGGCTTTATCTTATATAACTCAATATCCCCGTTGCAGCCGTTTGAGCTAAGATTTTAAAATTATTCACATAATGAAAACCTATACTTTGTCTCGGGCGAGTTTCCCATTCAAATGCATGTAACAGTGAGAAACACACTGTCTTGGCGAAATAAAGCGTTTTTGAACAACTTCATATAAATCGCTGTAACTTTTGATAGAAGACTCAGAAACACATGTTCATGGCTTTATCTTATATAACTCAAAATCCCCCTGCTGGGCAAACAGGTTTTGCAGCCGATTGAGCTAAGATTTTAAAATTATTCACATAATGAAAACCTATACTTTGTTTCAGGCGAGTTTCCCATTCAAATGCATGTAACAGTGAGAAACACACTGTCTTGGCGAAATAAAGCGTTTTTGAACAACTTCATATAAATCGCTGTAACTTTTGATAGAAGACTCAGACAAACATGTTTATGGCTTTATCTTATAGAACTCAATATCCCCGTTGCAGCCGTTTGAGCTAAGATTTTAAAATTATTCACATAATGAAAACCTATACTTTGTTTCAGGCGAGTTTCCCATTCAAATGCATGTAACAGTGAGAAACACACTGTCTTGGCGAAATAAAGCGTTTTTGAACAACTTCATATAAATCGCTGTAACTTTTGATAGAAGACTCAGACAAACATGTTTATGGCTTTATCTTATATAACTCAATATCCCCGTTGCAGCCGTTTGAGCTAAGATTTTAAAATTATTCACATAATGAAAACCTATACTTTGTCTCGGGCGAGTTTCCCATTCAAATGCATGTAACAGTGAGAAACACACTGTCTTGGCGAAATAAAGCATTTTCGTACAACTTCATTTAAATCGCTGTAACTTTTGATAGAAGACTCAGAAACACATGTTCATGGCTTTATCTTATAGAACTCAAAATCCCCGTGCTGGGCAAACAGGTTTTGCAGCCGATTGAGCTAAGATTTTAAAATTATTCACATAATGAAAACCTTTACTTTGTTTCAGGTGAGTTTCCCATTCAAATGCATGTAACAGTGAGAAACACACTGTCTTGGCGAAATAAAGCATTTTCGTACAACTTCATATAAATCGCTGTAACTTTTGATAGAAGACTCAGAAACACATGTTCATGGCTTTATCTTATATAACTCAAAATCCCCCTGCTGGGCAAATAGGTTTTGCAGCCGAATGAGCTAAGATTTTAAAATTATTCACATAATGAAAACCTATACTTTGTTTCAGGCGAGTTTCCCATTCAAATGCATGTAACAGTGAGAAACACACTGTCTTGGCGAAATAAAGCGTTTTTGAACAACTTCATATAAATCGCTGTAACTTTTGATAGAAGACTCAGACAAACATGTTTATGGCTTTATCTTATAGAACTCAATATCCCCGTGCTGGGCAAACAGGTTTTGCAGCCGATTGAGCTAAGATTTTAAAATTATTCACATAATGAAAACCTATACTTTGTCTCGGGCGAGTTTCCCATTCAAATGCATGTAACAGTGAGAAACACACTGTCTTGGCGAAATAAAGCATTTTCGTACAACTTCATATAAATCGCTGTAACCTTTGATAGAAGACTCAGACAAACATGTTTATGGCTTTATCTTCTAGAACTCAATATCCCCGTGCTGGGCAAACAGGTTTTGCAGCCGATTGAGCTAAGATTTTAAAATTATTCACATAATGAAAACCTATACTTTGTTTCAGGCGAGTTTCCCATTCAAATGCATGTAACAGTGAGAAACGCATTGTCTTGGCGAAATAAAGCGTTTTTGAACAACTTCATATAAATCGCTGTAACTTTTGATAGAATGGTAAATGGTAAATGGCCTGTATTTATATAGCGCTTTACTAGTCCCTAAGGACCCCAAAGCGCTTTACATATCCAGTCATCCACCCATTCACACACACATTCACACACTGGTGATGGCAAGCTACATTGTAGCCACAGCCACCCTGGGGCGCACTGACAGAGGCGAGGCTGCCGGACACTGGCGCCACCGGGCCCTCTGACCACCACCAGTAGGCAACGGGTGAAGTGTCTTGCCCAAGGACACAACGACCGAGACTGTCCAAGCCGGGGCTCGAACCGGCAACCTTCCGATTACAAGAAGACTCAGACAAACATGTTTATGGCTTTATCTTATAGAACTCAATATCCCCGTGCTGGGCAAACAGGTTTTGCAGCCGTTTGAGCTAAGATTTTAAAATTATTCACATAATGAAAACCTATACTTTGTCTCGGGCGAGTTTCCCATTCAAATGCATGTAACAGTGAGAAACACACTGTCTTGGCGAAATAAAGCATTTTCGTACAACTTCATATAAATCGCTGTAACCTTTGATAGAAGACTCAGACAAACATGTTTATGGCTTTATCTTATAGAACTCAATGTCCCCGTGCTGGGCAAACAGGTTTTGCAGCCGATTGAGCTAAGATTTTAAAATTATTCACATAATGAAAACCTATACTTTGTTTCAGGCGAGTTTCCCATTCAAATGCATATAACAATGAGAAGCACAGTGTCTTGGCGAAATAAAGCGTTTTTGAACAACTTCATATAAATCGCTGTAACTTTTGATAGAAGACTCAGACAAACATGTTTATGGCTTTATCTTCTAGAACTCAATATCCCCGTGCTGGGCAAACAGGTTTTGCAGCCGATTGAGCTAAGATTTTAAAATTATTCACATAATGAAAACCTATACTTTGTTTCAGGCGAGTTTCCCATTCAAATGCATGTAACAGTGAGAAACACACTGTCTTGGCGAAAGAAAGCGTTTTTGAACAACTTCATACTTCATATAAATCGCTGTAACTTTTGATAGAAGACTCAGACAAACATGTTTATGGCTTTATCTTATAGAACTCAATATCCCCGTGCTGGGCAAACAGGTTTTGCAGCCGATTGAGCTAAGATTTTAAAATTATTCACATAATGAAAACCTATACTTTGTTTCAGGCGAGTTTCCCATTCAAATGCATGTAACAGTGAGAAACGCATTGTCTTGGCGAAATAAAGCGTTTTCGTACAACTTCATATAAATCGCTGTAACTTTTGATAGAAGACTCAGACAAACATGTTTATGGCTTTATCTTATATAACTCAATATCCCCGTTGCAGCCGTTTGAGCTAAGATTTTAAAATTATTCACATAATGAAAACCTATACTTTGTTTCAGGCGAGTTTCCCATTCAAATGCATGTAACAGTGAGAAACACACTGTCTTGGCGAAAGAAAGCGTTTTTGAACAACTTCATATAAATCGCTGTAACTTTTGATGGAAGACTCAGACAAACATGTTTATGGCTTTATCTTCTAGAACTCAATATCCCCGTGCTGGGCAAACAGGTTTTGCAGCCGTTTGAGCTAAGATTTTAAAATTATTCACATAATGAAAACCTATACTTTGTTTCAGGCGAGTTTCCCATTCAAATGCATGTAACAGTGAGAAACGCATTGTCTTGGCGAAATAAAGCGTTTTTGAACAACTTCATATAAATCGCTGTAACTTTTGATAGAAGACTCAGACAAACATGTTTATGGCTTTATCTTATATAACTCAATATCCCCGTGCTGGGCAAACAGGTTTTGCAGCCGTTTGAGCTAAGATTTTAAAATTATTCACATAATGAAAACCTATACTTTGTCTCGGGCGAGTTTCCCATTCAAATGCATGTAACAGTGAGAAACACACTGTCTTGGCGAAATAAAGCATTTTCGTACAACTTCATATAAATCGCTGTAACCTTTGATAGAAGACTCAGGCAAACATGTTTATGGCTTTATCTTATAGAACTCAATGTCCCCGTGCTGGGCAAACAGGTTTTGCAGCCGATTGAGCTAAGATTTTAAAATTATTCACATAATGAAAACCTATACTTTGTTTCAGGCGAGTTTCCCATTCAAATGCATGTAACAATGAGAAGCACAGTGTCTTGGCGAAATAAAGCGTTTTTGAACAACTTCATATAAATCGCTGTAACTTTTGATAGAAGACTCAGACAAACATGTTTATGGCTTTATCTTCTAGAACTCAATATCCCCGTGCTGGGCAAACAGGTTTTGCAGCCGATTGAGCTAAGATTTTAAAATTATTCACATAATGAAAACCTATACTTTGTTTCAGGCGAGTTTCCCATTCAAATGCATGTAACAGTGAGAAACACACTGTCTTGGCGAAAGAAAGCGTTTTTGAACAACTTCATACTTCATATAAATCGCTGTAACTTTTGATAGAAGACTCAGACAAACATGTTTATGGCTTTATCTTATAGAACTCAATATCCCCGTGCTGGGCAAACAGGTTTTGCAGCCGATTGAGCTAAGATTTTAAAATTATTCACATAATGAAAACCTATACTTTGTTTCAGGCGAGTTTCCCATTCAAATGCATGTAACAGTGAGAAACGCATTGTCTTGGCGAAATAAAGCGTTTTCGTACAACTTCATATAAATCGCTGTAACTTTTGATAGAAGACTCAGACAAACATGTTTATGGCTTTATCTTATATAACTCAATATCCCCGTTGCAGCCGTTTGAGCTAAGATTTTAAAATTATTCACATAATGAAAACCTATACTTTGTCTCGGGCGAGTTTCCCATTCAAATGCATGTAACAATGAGAAGCACAGTGTCTTGGCGAAATAAAGCGTTTTTGAACAACTTCATATAAATCGCTGTAACTTTTGATAGAAGACTCAGACAAACATGTTTATGGCTTTATCTTCTAGAACTCAATATCCCCGTGCTGGGCAAACAGGTTTTGCAGCCGTTTGAGCTAAGATTTTAAAATTATTCACATAATGAAAACCTATACTTTGTTTCAGGCGAGTTTCCCATTCAAATGCATGTAACAGTGAGAAACGCATTGTCTTGGCGAAATAAAGCGTTTTTGAACAACTTCATATAAATCGCTGTAACTTTTGATAGAAGACTCAGACAAACATGTTTATGGCTTTATCTTATATAACTCAATATCCCCGTGCTGGGCAAACAGGTTTTGCAGCCGTTTGAGCTAAGATTTTAAAATTATTCACATAATGAAAACCTATACTTTGTCTCGGGCGAGTTTCCCATTCAAATGCATGTAACAGTGAGAAACACACTGTCTTGGCGAAATAAAGCATTTTCGTACAACTTCATATAAATCGCTGTAACCTTTGATAGAAGACTCAGGCAAACATGTTTATGGCTTTATCTTATAGAACTCAATGTCCCCGTGCTGGGCAAACAGGTTTTGCAGCCGATTGAGCTAAGATTTTAAAATTATTCACATAATGAAAACCTATACTTTGTTTCAGGCGAGTTTCCCATTCAAATGCATGTAACAATGAGAAGCACAGTGTCTTGGCGAAATAAAGCGTTTTTGAACAACTTCATATAAATCGCTGTAACTTTTGATAGAAGACTCAGACAAACATGTTTATGGCTTTATCTTCTAGAACTCAATATCCCCGTGCTGGGCAAACAGGTTTTGCAGCCGATTGAGCTAAGATTTTAAAATTATTCACATAATGAAAACCTATACTTTGTTTCAGGCGAGTTTCCCATTCAAATGCATGTAACAGTGAGAAACACACTGTCTTGGCGAAAGAAAGCGTTTTTGAACAACTTCATACTTCATATAAATCGCTGTAACTTTTGATAGAAGACTCAGACAAACATGTTTATGGCTTTATCTTATAGAACTCAATATCCCCGTGCTGGGCAAACAGGTTTTGCAGCCGATTGAGCTAAGATTTTAAAATTATTCACATAATGAAAACCTATACTTTGTTTCAGGCGAGTTTCCCATTCAAATGCATGTAACAGTGAGAAACGCATTGTCTTGGCGAAATAAAGCGTTTTCGTACAACTTCATATAAATCGCTGTAACTTTTGATAGAAGACTCAGACAAACATGTTTATGGCTTTATCTTATATAACTCAATATCCCCGTTGCAGCCGTTTGAGCTAAGATTTTAAAATTATTCACATAATGAAAACCTATACTTTGTCTCGGGCGAGTTTCCCATTCAAATGCATGTAACAATGAGAAGCACAGTGTCTTGGCGAAATAAAGCGTTTTTGAACAACTTCATATAAATCGCTGTAACTTTTGATAGAAGACTCAGACAAACATGTTTATGGCTTTATCTTATAGAACTCAATATCCCCGTGCTGGGCAAACAGGTTTTGCAGCCGATTGAGCTAAAATTTTAAAATTATTCACATAATGAAAACCTATACTTTGTTTCAGGCGAGTTTCCCATTCAAATGCATGTAACAGTGAGAAACGCATTGTCTTGGCGAAAGAAAGCGTTTTTGAACAACTTCATATAAATCGCTGTAACTTTTGATAGAAGACTCAGACAAACATGTTTATGGCTTTATCTTATATAACTCAATATCCCCGTTGCAGCCGTTTGAGCTAAGATTTTAAAATTATTCACATAATGAAAACCTATACTTTGTCTCGGGCGAGTTTCCCATTCAAATGCATGTAACAGTGAGAAACACACTGTCTTGGCGAAATAAAGCATTTTCGTACAACTTCATATAAATCGCTGTAACCTTTGATAGAAGACTCAGACAAACATGTTTATGGCTTTATCTTCTAGAACTCAATATCCCCGTGCTGGGCAAACAGGTTTTGCAGCCGATTGAGCTAAGATTTTAAAATTATTCACATAATGAAAACCTATACTTTGTTTCAGGCGAGTTTCCCATTCAAATGCATGTAACAGTGAGAAACGCATTGTCTTGGCGAAATAAAGCGTTTTTGAACAACTTCATATAAATCGCTGTAACTTTTGATAGAAGACTCAGACAAACATGTTTATGGCTTTATCTTATATAACTCAATATCCCCGTGCTGGGCAAACAGGTTTTGCAGCCGATTGAGCTAAGATTTTAAAATTATTCACATAATGAAAACCTATACTTTGTTTCAGGCGAGTTTCCCATTCAAATGCATGTAACAGTGAGAAACACACTGTCTTGGCGAAAGAAAGCATTTTCGTACAACTTCATATAAATCGCTGTAACTTTTGATAGAAGACTCAGAAACACATGTTCATGGCTTTATCTTATAGAACTCAATATCCCCGTGCTGGGCAAACAGGTTTTGCAGCCGATTGAGCTAAGATTTTAAAATTATTCACATAATGAAAACCTATACTTTGTTTCAGGCGAGTTTCCCATTCAAATGCATGTAACAGTGAGAAACACACTGTCTTGGCGAAAGAAAGCGTTTTTGAACAACTTCATACTTCATATAAATCGCTGTAACTTTTGATAGAAGACTCAGACAAACATGTTCATGGCTTTATCTTATAGAACTCAATATCCCCGTGCTGGGCAAACAGGTTTTGCAGCCGATTGAGCTAAGATTTTAAAATTATTCACATCATGAAAACCTATACTTTGTTTCAGGCGAGTTTCCCATTCAAATGCATGTAACAGTGAGAAACGCATTGTCTTGGCGAAATAAAGCGTTTTCGTACAACTTCATATAAATCGCTGTAACTTTTGATAGAAGACTCAGACAAACATGTTTATGGCTTTATCTTATATAACTCAATATCCCCGTTGCAGCCGTTTGAGCTAAGATTTTAAGATTATTCACATAATGAAAACCTATACTTTGTCTCGGGCGAGTTTCCCATTCAAATGCATGTAACAATGAGAAGCACAGTGTCTTGGCGAAATAAAGCGTTTTTGAACAACTTCATATAAATCGCTGTAACTTTTGATAGAAGACTCAGACAAACATGTTTATGGCTTTATCTTATAGAACTCAATATCCCCGTGCTGGGCAAACAGGTTTTGCAGCCGTTTGAGCTAAGATTTTAAAATTATTCACATAATGAAAACCTATACTTTGTCTCGGGCGAGTTTCCCATTCAAATGCATGTAACAGTGAGAAACACACTGTCTTGGCGAAATAAAGCATTTTCGTACAACTTCATATAAATCGCTGTAACCTTTGATAGAAGACTCAGGCAAACATGTTTATGGCTTTATCTTCTAGAACTCAATATCCCCGTGCTGGGCAAACAGGTTTTGCAGCCGATTGAGCTAAGATTTTAAAATTATTCACATAATGAAAACCTATACTTTGTTTCAGGCGAGTTTCCCATTCAAATGCATGTAACAGTGAGAAACACACTGTCTTGGCGAAAGAAAGCGTTTTTGAACAACTTCATACTTCATATAAATCGCTGTAACTTTTGATAGAAGACTCAGACAAACATGTTTATGGCTTTATCTTATAGAACTCAATATCCCCGTGCTGGGCAAACAGGTTTTGCAGCCGATTGAGCTAAGATTTTAAAATTATTCACATAATGAAAACCTATACTTTGTTTCAGGCGAGTTTCCCATTCAAATGCATGTAACAGTGAGAAACGCATTGTCTTGGCGAAATAAAGCGTTTTCGTACAACTTCATATAAATCGCTGTAACTTTTGATAGAAGACTCAGACAAACATGTTTATGGCTTTATCTTATATAACTCAATATCCCCGTTGCAGCCGTTTGAGCTAAGATTTTAAAATTATTCACATAATGAAAACCTATACTTTGTTTCAGGCGAGTTTCCCATTCAAATGCATGTAACAGTGAGAAACACACTGTCTTGGCGAAAGAAAGCGTTTTTGAACAACTTCATATAAATCGCTGTAACTTTTGATAGAAGACTCAGACAAACATGTTTATGGCTTTATCTTATAGAACTCAATATCCCCGTGCTGGGCAAACAGGTTTTGCAGCCGATTGAGCTAAGATTTTAAAATTATTCACATAATGAAAACCTATACTTTGTTTCAGGCGAGTTTCCCATTCAAATGCATGTAACAGTGAGAAACACACTGTCTTGGCGAAAGAAAGCGTTTTTGAACAACTTCATACTTCATATAAATCGCTGTAACTTTTGATAGAAGACTCAGACAAACATGTTTATGGCTTTATCTTATAGAACTCAATATCCCCGTGCTGGGCAAACAGGTTTTGCAGCCGATTGAGCTAAGATTTTAAAATTATTCACATAATGAAAACCTATACTTTGTCTCGGGCGAGTTTCCCATTCAAATGCATGTAACAATGAGAAGCACAGTGTCTTGGCGAAATAAAGCGTTTTTGAACAACTTCATATAAATCGCTGTAACTTTTGATAGAAGACTCAGACAAACATGTTTATGGCTTTATCTTCTAGAACTCAATATCCCCGTGCTGGGCAAACAGGTTTTGCAGCCGATTGAGCTAAGATTTTAAAATTATTCACATAATGAAAACCTATACTTTGTTTCAGGTGAGTTTCCCATTCAAATGCATGTAACAGTGAGAAACACACTGTCTTGGCGAAAGAAAGCGTTTTTGAACAACTTCATACTTCATATAAATCGCTGTAACTTTTGATAGAAGACTCAGACAAACATGTTTATGGCTTTATCTTATAGAACTCAATATCCCCGTGCTGGGCAAACAGGTTTTGCAGCCGATTGAGCTAAGATTTTAAAATTATTCACATAATGAAAACCTATACTTTGTTTCAGGCGAGTTTCCCATTCAAATGCATGTAACAATGAGAAGCACAGTGTCTTGGCGAAATAAAGCGTTTTTGAACAACTTCATATAAATCGCTGTAACTTTTGATAGAAGACTCAGACAAACATGTTTATGGCTTTATCTTATAGAACTCAATATCCCCGTGCTGGGCAAACAGGTTTTGCAGCCGATTGAGCTAAGATTTTAAAATTATTCACATAATGAAAACCTATACTTTGTCTCGGGCGAGTTTCCCATTCAAATGCATGTAACAGTGAGAAACGCATTGTCTTGGCGAAATAAAGCGTTTTTGAACAACTTCATACTTCATATAAATCGCTGTAACTTTTGATAGAAGACTCAGACAAACATGTTTATGGCTTTATCTTATATAACTCAATATCCCCGTGCTGGGCAAACAGGTTTTGCAGCCGATTGAGCTAAGATTTTAAAATTATTCACATAATGAAAACCTATACTTTGTTTCAGGCGAGTTTCCCATTCAAATGCATGTAACAGTGAGAAACACACTGTCTTGGCGAAAGAAAGCATTTTCGTACAACTTCATATAAATCGCTGTAACTTTTGATAGAAGACTCAGAAACACATGTTCATGGCTTTATCTTATAGAACTCAATATCCCCGTGCTGGGCAAACAGGTTTTGCAGCCGATTGAGCTAAGATTTTAAAATTATTCACATAATGAAAACCTATACTTTGTTTCAGGCGAGTTTCCCATTCAAATGCATGTAACAGTGAGAAACACACTGTCTTGGCGAAAGAAAGCGTTTTTGAACAACTTCATACTTCATATAAATCGCTGTAACTTTTGATAGAAGACTCAGACAAACATGTTCATGGCTTTATCTTATAGAACTCAATATCCCCGTGCTGGGCAAACAGGTTTTGCAGCCGATTGAGCTAAGATTTTAAAATTATTCACATAATGAAAACCTATACTTTGTTTCAGGCGAGTTTCCCATTCAAATGCATGTAACAGTGAGAAACGCATTGTCTTGGCGAAATAAAGCGTTTTCGTACAACTTCATATAAATCGCTGTAACTTTTGATAGAAGACTCAGACAAACATGTTTATGGCTTTATCTTATATAACTCAATATCCCCGTTGCAGCCGTTTGAGCTAAGATTTTAAAATTATTCACATAATGAAAACCTATACTTTGTCTCGGGCGAGTTTCCCATTCAAATGCATGTAACAATGAGAAGCACAGTGTCTTGGCGAAATAAAGCGTTTTTGAACAACTTCATATAAATCGCTGTAACTTTTGATAGAAGACTCAGACAAACATGTTTATGGCTTTATCTTATAGAACTCAATATCCCCGTGCTGGGCAAACAGGTTTTGCAGCCGTTTGAGCTAAGATTTTAAAATTATTCACATAATGAAAACCTATACTTTGTTTCAGGCGAGTTTCCCATTCAAATGCATGTAACAGTGAGAAACACACTGTCTTGGCGAAATAAAGCATTTTCGTACAACTTCATATAAATCGCTGTAACCTTTGATAGAAGACTCAGGCAAACATGTTTATGGCTTTATCTTCTAGAACTCAATATCCCCGTGCTGGGCAAACAGGTTTTGCAGCCGATTGAGCTAAGATTTTAAAATTATTCACATAATGAAAACCTATACTTTGTTTCAGGCGAGTTTCCCATTCAAATGCATGTAACAGTGAGAAACACACTGTCTTGGCGAAAGAAAGCGTTTTTGAACAACTTCATACTTCATATAAATCGCTGTAACTTTTGATAGAAGACTCAGACAAACATGTTTATGGCTTTATCTTATAGAACTCAATATCCCCGTGCTGGGCAAACAGGTTTTGCAGCCGATTGAGCTAAGATTTTAAAATTATTCACATAATGAAAACCTATACTTTGTTTCAGGCGAGTTTCCCATTCAAATGCATGTAACAGTGAGAAACGCATTGTCTTGGCGAAATAAAGCGTTTTCGTACAACTTCATATAAATCGCTGTAACTTTTGATAGAAGACTCAGACAAACATGTTTATGGCTTTATCTTATAGAACTCAATATCCCCGTTGCAGCCGTTTGAGCTAAGATTTTAAAATTATTCACATAATGAAAACCTATACTTTGTTTCAGGCGAGTTTCCCATTCAAATGCATGTAACAGTGAGAAACACACTGTCTTGGCGAAAGAAAGCGTTTTTGAACAACTTCATATAAATCGCTGTAACTTTTGATAGAAGACTCAGACAAACATGTTTATGGCTTTATCTTATAGAACTCAATATCCCCGTGCTGGGCAAACAGGTTTTGCAGCCGATTGAGCTAAGATTTTAAAATTATTCACATAATGAAAACCTATACTTTGTTTCAGGCGAGTTTCCCATTCAAATGCATGTAACAGTGAGAAACACACTGTCTTGGCGAAAGAAAGCGTTTTTGAACAACTTCATACTTCATATAAATCGCTGTAACTTTTGATAGAAGACTCAGACAAACATGTTTATGGCTTTATCTTATAGAACTCAATATCCCCGTGCTGGGCAAACAGGTTTTGCAGCCGATTGAGCTAAGATTTTAAAATTATTCACATAATGAAAACCTATACTTTGTCTCGGGCGAGTTTCCCATTCAAATGCATGTAACAATGAGAAGCACAGTGTCTTGGCGAAATAAAGCGTTTTTGAACAACTTCATATAAATCGCTGTAACTTTTGATAGAAGACTCAGACAAACATGTTTATGGCTTTATCTTCTAGAACTCAATATCCCCGTGCTGGGCAAACAGGTTTTGCAGCCGATTGAGCTAAGATTTTAAAATTATTCACATAATGAAAACCTATACTTTGTTTCAGGTGAGTTTCCCATTCAAATGCATGTAACAGTGAGAAACACACTGTCTTGGCGAAAGAAAGCGTTTTTGAACAACTTCATACTTCATATAAATCGCTGTAACTTTTGATAGAAGACTCAGACAAACATGTTTATGGCTTTATCTTATATAACTCAATATCCCCGTGCTGGGCAAACAGGTTTTGCAGCCGATTGAGCTAAGATTTTAAAATTATTCACATAATGAAAACCTATACTTTGTCTCGGGCGAGTTTCCCATTCAAATGCATGTAACAGTGAGAAACGCATTGTCTTGGCGAAATAAAGCGTTTTTGAACAACTTCATATAAATCGCTGTAACTTTTGATAGAAGACTCAGACAAACATGTTTATGGCTTTATCTTATAGAACTCAATATCCCCGTGCTGGGCAAACAGGTTTTGCAGCCGATTGAGCTAAGATTTTAAAATTATTCACATAATGAAAACCTATACTTTGTTTCAGGCGAGTTTCCCATTCAAATGCATGTAACAGTGAGAAACGCATTGTCTTGGCGAAATAAAGCGTTTTTGAACAACTTCATATAAATCGCTGTAACTTTTGATAGAAGACTCAGACAAACATGTTTATGGCTTTATCTTATAGAACTCAATATCCCCGTTGCAGCCGTTTGAGCTAAGATTTTAAAATTATTCACATAATGAAAACCTATACTTTGTCTCGGGCGAGTTTCCCATTCAAATGCATGTAACAGTGAGAAACGCATTGTCTTGGCGAAATAAAGCGTTTTTGAACAACTTCATATAAATCGCTGTAACTTTTGATAGAAGACTCAGACAAACATGTTTATGGCTTTATCTTATATAACTCAATATCCCCGTGCTGGGCAAACAGGTTTTGCAGCCGATTGAGCTAAGATTTTAAAATTATTCACATAATGAAAACCTATACTTTGTTTCAGGCGAGTTTCCCATTCAAATGCATGTAACAGTGAGAAACACACTGTCTTGGCGAAAGAAAGCATTTTCGTAAAACTTCATATAAATCGCTGTAACTTTTGATAGAAGACTCAGAAACACATGTTCATGGCTTTATCTTATAGAACTCAATATCCCCGTGCTGGGCAAACAGGTTTTGCAGCCGATTGAGCTAAGATTTTAAAATTATTCACATAATGAAAACCTATACTTTGTTTCAGGCGAGTTTCCCATTCAAATGCATGTAACAGTGAGAAACACACTGTCTTGGCGAAAGAAAGCGTTTTTGAACAACTTCATATAAATCGCTGTAACTTTTGATGGAAGACTCAGACAAACATGTTTATGGCTTTATCTTCTAGAACTCAATATCCCCGTGCTGGGCAAACAGGTTTTGCAGCCGTTTGAGCTAAGATTTTAAAATTATTCACATAATGAAAACCTATACTTTGTTTCAGGCGAGTTTCCCATTCAAATGCATGTAACAGTGAGAAACACACTGTCTTGGCGAAATAAAGCGTTTTTGAACAAATTCATATAAATCGCTGTAACTTTTGATAGAAGACTCAGACAAACATGTTTATGGCTTTATCTTATATAACTCAATATCCCCGTTGCAGCCGTTTGAGCTAAGATTTTTAAATTATTCACATAATGAAAACCTATACTTTGTCTCGGGCGAGTTTCCCATTCAAATGCATGTAACAGTGAGAAACGCATTGTCTTGGCGAAATAAAGCGTTTTTGAACAACTTCATATAAATCGCTGTAACTTTTGATAGAAGACTCAGACAAACATGTTTATGGCTTTATCTTATAGAACGCAATATCCCCGTGCTGGGCAAACAGGTTTTGCAGCCGTTTGAGCTAAGATTTTAAAATTATTCACATAATGAAAACCTATACTTTGTCTCAGGCGAGTTTCCCATTCAAATGCATGTAACAGTGAGAAACGCATTGTCTTGGCGAAATAAAGCGTTTTTGAACAACTTCATATAAATCGCTGTAACTTTTGATAGAAGACTCAGACAAACATGTTTATGGCTTTATCTTATATAACTCAATATCCCCGTGCTGGGCAAACAGGTTTTGCAGCCGATTGAGCTAAGATTTTAAAATTATTCACATAATGAAAACCTATACTTTGTTTCAGGCGAGTTTCCCATTCAAATGCATGTAACAGTGAGAAACACACTGTCTTGGCGAAATAAAGCATTTTCGTACAACTTCATATAAATCGCTGTAACTTTTGATAGAAGACTCAGACAAAAATGTTCATGGCTTTATCTTATAGAACTGAAAATCCCCCTGCTGGGCAAACAGGTTTTGCAGCCGATTGAGCTAAGATTTTAAAATTATTCACATAATGAATACCTATACTTTGTTTCAGGCGAGTTTCCCATTCAAATGCATGTAACAGTGAGAAACACACTGTCTTGGCGAAATAAAGCGTTTTTGAACAACTTCATATAAATCGCTGTAACTTTTGATAGAAGACTCAGACAAACATGTTTATGGCTTTATCTTATAGAACTCAATATCCCCGTTGCAGCCGTTTGAGCTAAGATTTTAAAATTATTCACATAATGAAAACCTATACTTTGTCTCGGCGAGTTTCCCATTCAAATGCATGTAACAGTGAGAAACGCATTGTCTTGGCGAAATAAAGCGTTTTTGAACAACTTCATATAAATCGCTGTAACTTTTGATAGAAGACTCAGACAAACATGTTTATGGCTTTATCTTATATAACTCAATATCCCCGTTGCAGCCGTTTGAGCTAAGATTTTTAAATTATTCACATAATGAAAACCTATACTTTGTCTCGGGCGAGTTTCCCATTCAAATGCATGTAACAGTGAGAAACGCATTGTCTTGGCGAAATAAAGCGTTTTTGAACAACTTCATATAAATCGCTGTAACTTTTGATAGAAGACTCAGAAACACATGTTCATGGCTTTATCTTATAGAACTCAATATCCCCGTGCTGGGCAAACAGGTTTTGCAGCCGTTTGAGCTAAGATTTTTAAATTATTCACATAATGAAAACCTATACTTTGTCTCGGGCGAGTTTCCCATTCAAATGCATGTAACAGTGAGAAACACACTGTCTTGGCGAAAGAAAGCATTTTCGTACAACTTCATTTAAATCGCTGTAACTTTTGATAGAAGACTCAGACAAACATGTTTATGGCTTTATCTTATAGAACTCAAAATCCCCCTGCTGGGCAAACAGGTTTTGCAGCCGATTGAGCTAAGATTTTAAAATTATTCACATAATGAAAACCTATACTTTGTTTCAGGCGAGTTTCCCATTCAAATGCATGTAACAGTGAGAAACACACTGTCTTGGCGAAATAAAGCATTTTCGTACAACTTCATATAAATCGCTGTAACTTTTGATAGAAGACTCAGACAAAAATGTTCATGGCTTTATCTTATAGAACTGAAAATCCCCCTGCTGGGCAAACAGGTTTTGCAGCCGATTGAGCTAAGATTTTAAAATTATTCACATAATGAATACCTATACTTTGTTTCAGGCGAGTTTCCCATTCAAATGCATGTAACAGTGAGAAACACACTGTCTTGGCGAAATAAAGCGTTTTTGAACAACTTCATATAAATCGCTGTAACTTTTGATAGAAGACTCAGACAAACATGTTTATGGCTTTATCTTATATAACTCAATATCCCCGTGCTAGGCAAACAGGTTTTGCAGCCGATTGAGCTAAGATTTTAAAATTATTCACATAATGAAAACCTATGCTTTGTTTCAGGCGAGTTTCCCATTCAAATGCATGTAACAGTGAGAAACACTCTGTCTTGGCGAAATAAAGCGTTTTTGAACAACTTCATATAAATCGCTGTAACTTTTGATAGAAGACTCAGACAAAAATGTTTATGGCTTTATCTTATATAACTCAATATCCCCGTGCTGGGCAAACAGGTTTTGCAGCCGATTCAGCTAAGATTTTAAAATTATTCACATAATGAAAACCTATACTTTGTTTCAGGCGAGTTTCCCATTCAAATGCATGTAACAGTGAGAAACACACTGTCTTGGCGAAAGAAAGCGTTTTTGAACAACTTCATATAAATCGCTGTAACTTTTGATAGAGTACTCAGACAAACATGTTTATGGCTTTATCTTATATAACTCAATATCCCCGTTGCAGCCGTTTGAGCTAAGATTTTTAAATTATTCACATAATGAAAACCTATACTTTGTCTCGGGCGAGTTTCCCATTCAAATGCATGTAACAGTGAGAAACGCATTGTCTTGGCGAAATAAAGCGTTTTTGAACAACTTCATATAAATCGCTGTAACTTTTGATAGAAGACTCAGACAAACATGTTTATGGCTTTATCTTATAGAACTCAATATCCCCGTGCTGGGCAAACAGGTTTTGCAGCCGATTGAGCTAAGATTTTAAAATTATTCACATAATGAAAACCTATACTTTGTTTCAGGCGAGTTTCCCATTCAAATGCATGTAACAGTGAGAAGCACACTGTCTTGGCGAAAGAAAGCATTTTCGAACAACTTCATATAAATCGCTGTAACTTTTGATAGAAGACTCAGAAACACATGTTCATGGCTTTATCTTATAGAACTGAAAATCCCCCTGCTGGGCAAAAAGGTTTTGCAGCCGATTGAGCTAAGATTTTTAAATTATTCACATAATGAAAACCTATACTTTGTCTCGGGCGAGTTTCCCATTCAAATGCATGTAACAGTGAGAAACACACTGTCTTGGCGAAAGAAAGCATTTTCGTACAACTTCATTTAAATCGCTGTAACTTTTGATAGAAGACTCAGAAACACATGTTCATGGCTTTATCTTATATAACTCAAAATCCCCCTGCTGGGCAAACAAGTTTTGCAGCCGATTGAGCTAAGATTTTAAAATTATTCACATAATGAAAACCTATACTTTGTTTCAGGCGAGTTTCCCATTCAAATGCATGTAACAGTGAGAAACACACTGTCTTGGCGAAATAAAGCATTTTCGTACAACTTCATATAAATCGCTGTAACTTTTGATAGAAGACTCAGACAAAAATGTTCATGGCTTTATCTTATAGAACTGAAAATCCCCCTGCTGGGCAAACAGGTTTTGCAGCCGATTGAGCTAAGATTTTAAAATTATTCACATAATGAATACCTATACTTTGTTTCAGGCGAGTTTCCCATTCAAATGCATGTAACAGTGAGAAACACACTGTCTTGGCGAAATAAAGCGTTTTTGAACAACTTCATATAAATCGCTGTAACTTTTGATAGAAGACTCAGACAAACATGTTTATGGCTTTATCTTATATAACTCAATATCCCCGTTGCAGCCGTTTGAGCTAAGATTTTAAAATTATTCACATAATGAAAACCTATACTTTGTCTCGGGCGAGTTTCCCATTCAATTGCATGTAACAGTGAGAAACGCATTGTCTTGGCGAAATAAAGCGTTTTTGAACAACTTCATATAAATCGCTGTAACTTTTGATAGAAGACTCAGACAAACATGTTTATGGCTTTATCTTATAGAACTCAAAATCCCCGTGCTGGGCAAACAGGTTTTGCAGCCGTTTGAGCTAAGATTTTAAAATTATTCACATAATGAAAACCTATACTTTGTTTCAGGCGAGTTTCCCATTCAAATGCAAGTAACAGTGAGAAACACACTGTCTTGGCGAAATAAAGCATTTTCGTACAACTTCATATAAATCGCTGTAACCTTTGATAGAAGACTCAGACAAACATGTTTATGGCTTTATCTTCTAGAACTCAATATCCCCGTGCTGGGCAAACAGGTTTTGCAGCCGATTGAGCTAAGATTTTAAAATTATTCACATAATGAAAACCTATACTTTGTTTCAGGCGAGTTTCCCATTCAAATGCATGTAACAGTGAGAAACACACTGTCTTGGCGAAAGAAAGCGTTTTTGAACAACTTCATATAAATCGCTGTAACTTTTGATAGAAGACTCAGACAAACATGTTTATGGCTTTATCTTATAGAACTCAAAATCCCCGTGCTGGGCAAACAGGTTTTGCAGCCGTTTGAGCTAAGATTTTAAAATTATTCACATAATGAAAACCTATACTTTGTTTCAGGCGAGTTTCCCATTCAAATGCAAGTAACAGTGAGAAACACACTGTCTTGGCGAAATAAAGCATTTTCGTACAACTTCATATAAATCGCTGTAACCTTTGATAGAAGACTCAGACAAACATGTTTATGGCTTTATCTTCTAGAACTCAATATCCCCGTGCTGGGCAAACAGGTTTTGCAGCCGATTGAGCTAAGATTTTAAAATTATTCACATAATGAAAACCTATACTTTGTTTCAGGCGAGTTTCCCATTCAAATGCATGTAACAGTGAGAAACACACTGTCTTGGCGAAAGAAAGCGTTTTTGAACAACTTCATATAAATCGCTGTAACTTTTGATGGAAGACTCAGACAAACATGTTTATGGCTTTATCTTCTAGAACTCAATATCCCCGTGCTGGGCAAACAGGTTTTGCAGCCGATTGAGCTAAGATTTTAAAATTATTCACATAATGAATACCTATACTTTGTTTCAGGCGAGTTTCCCATTCAAATGCATGTAACAGTGAGAAACACACTGTCTTGGCGAAATAAAGCGTTTTTGAACAACTTCATATAAATCGCTGTAACTTTTGATAGAAGACTCAGACAAACATGTTTATGGCTTTATCTTATATAACTCAATATCCCCGTGCTAGGCAAACAGGTTTTGCAGCCGATTGAGCTAAGATTTTAAAATTATTCACATAATGAAAACCTATGCTTTGTTTCAGGCGAGTTTCCCATTCAAATGCATGTAACAGTGAGAAACACACTGTCTTGGCGAAATAAAGCGTTTTTGAACAACTTCATATAAATCGCTGTAACTTTTGATAGAAGACTCAGACAAAAATGTTTATGGCTTTATCTTATATAACTCAATATCCCCGTGCTGGGCAAACAGGTTTTGCAGCCGATTGAGCTAAGATTTTAAAATTATTCACATAATGAAAACCTATACTTTGTTTCAGGCGAGTTTCCCATTCAAATGCATGTAACAGTGAGAAACACACTGTCTTGGCGAAAGAAAGCGTTTTTGAACAACTTCATATAAATCGCTGTAACTTTTGATAGAGTACTCAGACAAACATGTTTATGGCTTTATCTTATATAACTCAATATCCCCGTTGCAGCCGTTTGAGCTAAGATTTTTAAATTATTCACATAATGAAAACCTATACTTTGTCTCGGGCGAGTTTCCCATTCAAATGCATGTAACAGTGAGAAACGCATTGTCTTGGCGAAATAAAGCATTTTTGAACAACTTCATATAAATCGCTGTAACTTTTGATAGAAGACTCAGACAAACATGTTTATGGCTTTATCTTATAGAACTCAATATCCCCGTGCTGGGCAAACAGGTTTTGCAGCCGATTGAGCTAAGATTTTAAAATTATTCACATAATGAAAACCTATACTTTGTTTCAGGCGAGTTTCCCATTCAAATGCATGTAACAGTGAGAAGCACACTGTCTTGGCGAAAGAAAGCATTTTCGTACAACTTCATATAAATCGCTGTAACTTTTGATAGAAGACTCAGAAACACATGTTCATGGCTTTATCTTATAGAACTGAAAATCCCCCTGCTGGGCAAAAAGGTTTTGCAGCCGATTGAGCTAAGATTTTAAAATTATTCACATAATGAAAACCTATACTTTGTTTCAGGCGAGTTTCCCATTCAAATGCATGTAACAGTGAGAAACACACTGTCTTGGCGAAATAAAGCATTTTCGTACAACTTCATTTAAATCGCTGTAACTTTTGATAGAAGACTCAGAAACACATGTTCATGGCTTTATCTTATAGAACTCAAAATCCCCATGCTGGGCAAACAGGTTTTGCAGCCGATTGAGCTAAGATTTTAAAATTATTCACATAATGAAAACCTTTACTTTGTTTCAGGTGAGTTTCCCATTCAAATGCATGTAACAGTGAGAAACACACTGTCTTGGCGAAATAAAGCATTTTCGTACAACTTCATATAAATCGCTGTAACTTTTGATAGAAGACTCAGAAACACATGTTCATGGCTTTATCTTATATAACTCAAAATCCCCCTGCTGGGCAAACAGGTTTTGCAGCCGATTGAGCTAAGATTTTAAAATTATTCACATAATGAAAACCTATACTTTGTTTCAGGCGAGTTTCCCATTCAAATGCATGTAACAGTGAGAAACACACTGTCTTGGCGAAATAAAGCGTTTTTGAACAACTTCATATAAATCGCTGTAACTTTTGATAGAAGACTCAGACAAACATGTTTATGGCTTTATCTTATATAACTCAATATCCCCGTTGCAGCCGTTTGAGCTAAGATTTTAAAATTATTCACATAATGAAAACCTATACTTTGTCTCGGGCGAGTTTCCCATTCAATTGCATGTAACAGTGAGAAACGCATTGTCTTGGCGAAATAAAGCGTTTTTGAACAACTTCATATAAATCGCTGTAACTTTTGATAGAAGACTCAGACAAACATGTTTATGGCTTTATCTTATAGAACTCAAAATCCCCGTGCTGGGCAAACAGGTTTTGCAGCCGTTTGAGCTAAGATTTTAAAATTATTCACATAATGAAAACCTATACTTTGTTTCAGGCGAGTTTCCCATTCAAATGCAAGTAACAGTGAGAAACACACTGTCTTGGCGAAATAAAGCATTTTCGTACAACTTCATATAAATCGCTGTAACCTTTGATAGAAGACTCAGACAAACATGTTTATGGCTTTATCTTCTAGAACTCAATATCCCCGTGCTGGGCAAACAGGTTTTGCAGCCGATTGAGCTAAGATTTTAAAATTATTCACATAATGAAAACCTATACTTTGTTTCAGGCGAGTTTCCCATTCAAATGCATGTAACAGTGAGAAACACACTGTCTTGGCGAAAGAAAGCGTTTTTGAACAACTTCATATAAATCGCTGTAACTTTTGATAGAAGACTCAGACAAACATGTTTATGGCTTTATCTTATAGAACTCAAAATCCCCGTGCTGGGCAAACAGGTTTTGCAGCCGTTTGAGCTAAGATTTTAAAATTATTCACATAATGAAAACCTATACTTTGTTTCAGGCGAGTTTCCCATTCAAATGCAAGTAACAGTGAGAAACACACTGTCTTGGCGAAATAAAGCATTTTCGTACAACTTCATATAAATCGCTGTAACCTTTGATAGAAGACTCAGACAAACATGTTTATGGCTTTATCTTCTAGAACTCAATATCCCCGTGCTGGGCAAACAGGTTTTGCAGCCGATTGAGCTAAGATTTTAAAATTATTCACATAATGAAAACCTATACTTTGTTTCAGGCGAGTTTCCCATTCAAATGCATGTAACAGTGAGAAACACACTGTCTTGGCGAAAGAAAGCGTTTTTGAACAACTTCATATAAATCGCTGTAACTTTTGATGGAAGACTCAGACAAACATGTTTATGGCTTTATCTTCTAGAACTCAATATCCCCGTGCTGGGCAAACAGGTTTTGCAGCCGTTTGAGCTAAGATTTTAAAATTATTCACATAATGAAAACCTATACTTTGTTTCAGGCGAGTTTCCCATTCAAATGCATGTAACAGTGAGAAACACACTGTCTTGGCGAAATAAAGCATTTTCGTACAACTTCATTTAAATCGCTGTAACTTTTGATAGAAGACTCAGAAACACATGTTCATGGCTTTATCTTATAGAACTCAAAATCCCCGTGCTGGGCAAACAGGTTTTGCAGCCGATTGAGCTAAGATTTTAAAATTATTCACATAATGAAAACCTTTACTTTGTTTCAGGTGAGTTTCCCATTCAAATGCATGTAACAGTGAGAAACACACTGTCTTGGCGAAATAAAGCATTTTCGTACAACTTCATATAAATCGCTGTAACTTTTGATAGAAGACTCAGAAACACATGTTCATGGCTTTATCTTATATAACTCAAAATCCCCCTGCTGGGCAAACAGGTTTTGCAGCCGATTGAGCTAAGATTTTAAAATTATTCACATAATGAAAACCTATACTTTGTTTCAGGCGAGTTTCCCATTCAAATGCATGTAACAGTGAGAAACACACTGTCTTGGCGAAATAAAGCGTTTTTGAACAACTTCATATAAATCGCTGTAACTTTTGATAGAAGACTCAGACAAACATGTTTATGGCTTTATCTTATATAACTCAATATCCCCGTTGCAGCCGTTTGAGCTAAGATTTTAAAATTATTCACATAATGAAAACCTATACTTTGTTTCAGGCGAGTTTCCCATTCAAATGCAAGTAACAGTGAGAAACACACTGTCTTGGCGAAATAAAGCATTTTCGTACAACTTCATATAAATCGCTGTAACCTTTGATAGAAGACTCAGACAAACATGTTTATGGCTTTATCTTCTAGAACTCAATATCCCCGTGCTGGGCAAACAGGTTTTGCAGCCGATTGAGCTAAGATTTTAAAATTATTCACATAATGAAAACCTATACTTTGTTTCAGGCGAGTTTCCCATTCAAATGCATGTAACAGTGAGAAACACACTGTCTTGGCGAAAGAAAGCGTTTTTGAACAACTTCATATAAATCGCTGTAACTTTTGATGGAAGACTCAGACAAACATGTTTATGGCTTTATCTTCTAGAACTCAATATCCCCGTGCTGGGCAAACATGTTTTGCAGCCGTTTGAGCTAAGATTTTAAAATTATTCACATAATGAAAACCTATACTTTGTTTCAGGCGAGTTTCCCATTCAAATGCATGTAACAGTGAGAAACGCATTGTCTTGGCGAAATAAAGCGTTTTTGAACAACTTCATATAAATCGCTGTAACTTTTGATAGAAGACTCAGACAAACATGTTTATGGCTTTATCTTATAGAACTCAATATCCCCGTTGCAGCCGTTTGAGCTAAGATTTTTAAATTATTCACATAATGAAAACCTATACTTTGTCTCGGGCGAGTTTCCCATTCAAATGCATGAAACAGTGAGAAACACACTGTCTTGGCGAAAGAAATTATTTTCGTACAACTTCATATAAATCGCTGTAACTTTTGATAGAAGACTCAGAAACACATGTCCATGGCTTTATCTTATAGAACTCAAAATCCCCGTGCTGGGCAAACAGGTTTTGCAGCCGATTGAGCTAAGATTTTAAAATTATTCACATAATGAAAACCTATACTTTGTTTCAGGCGAGTTTCCCATTCAAATGCATGTAACAGTGAGAAACACACTGTCTTGGCGAAAGAAAGCATTTTCGTACAACTTCATATAAATCGCTGTAACTTTTGATAGAAGACTCAGAAACACATGTTCATGGCTTTATCTTATAGAACTGAAAATCCCCCTGCTGGGCAAAAAGGTTTTGCAGCCGATTGAGCTAAGATTTTAAAATTATTCACATAATGAATACCTATACTTTGTTTCAGGCGAGTTTCCCATTCAAATGCATGTAACAGTGAGAAACACATTGTCTTGGCGAAATAAAGCGTTTTTGAACAACTTCATATAAATCGCTGTAACTTTTGATAGAAGACTCAGACAAACATGTTTATGGCTTTATCTTATATAACTCAATATCCCCGTGCTAGGCAAACAGGTTTTGCAGCCGATTGAGCTAAGATTTTAAAATTATTCACATAATGAAAACCTATGCTTTGTTTCAGGCGAGTTTCCCATTCAAATGCATGTAACAGTGAGAAACACACTGTCTTGGCGAAAGAAAGCGTTTTTGAACAACTTCATATAAATCGCTGTAACTTTTGATAGAAGACTCAGACAAACATGTTTATGGCTTTATCTTATAGAACTCAATGTCCCCGTGCTGGGCAGCTGTTTGAGCTAAGCTTTTAAAATTATTCACATAATGAAAACCTATACTTTGTCTCGGGCGAGTTTCCCATTCAAATGCATGTAACAGTGAGAAACACACTGTCTTGGCGAAAGAAAGCATTTTCGTACAACTTCATATAAATCGCTGTAACTTTTGATAGAAGACTCAGAAACACATGTTTATGGCTTTATCTTATAGAACTCAATATCCCCGTGCTGGGCAAACAGGTTTTGTAGCCGATTGAGCTAAGATTTTAAAATTATTCACATAATGAAAACCTATACTTTGTTTCAGGCGAGTTTCCCATTCAAATGCATGTAACAGTGAGAAACGCATTGTCTTGGCGAAATAAAGCGTTTTTGAACAACTTCATATAAATCGCTGTAACTTTTGATAGAAGACTCAGACAAACATGTTTATGGCTTTATCTTATAGAACTCAATATCCCCGTGCTGGGCAAACAGGTTTTGTAGCCGTTTGAGCTAAGATTTTAAAATCATTCAAATAATGAAAACCTATACTTTGTCTCAGGCGAGTTTCCCATTCAAATGCATGTAACAGTGAGAAACGCATTGTCTTGGCGAAAGAAAGCGTTTTTGAACAACTTCATATAAATCGCTGTAACTTTTGATAGAAGACTCAGACAAACATGTTTATGGCTTTATCTTCTAGAACTCAATATCCCCGTGCTGGGCAAACAGGTTTTGCAGCCGATTGAGCTAAGCTTTTAAAATTATTCACATAATGAAAACCTATACTTTGTCTCAGGCGAGTTTCCCATTCAAATGCATGTAACAGTGAGAAACGCATTGTCTTGGCGAAAGAAAGCGTTTTTGAACAACTTCATATAAATCGCTGTAACTTTTGATAGAAGACTCAGACAAACATGTGTATGGCTTTATCTTCTAGAACTCAATATCCCCGTGCTGGGCAAACAGGTTTTGCAGCCGTTTGAGCTAAGATTTTAAAATGATTCACATAATGAAAACCTATACTTTGTCTCAGGCGAGTTTCCCATTCAAATGCATGTAACAGTGAGAAACGCATTGTCTTGGCGAAAGAAAGCGTTTTTGAACAACTTCATATAAATCGCTGTAACTTTTGATAGAAGACTCAGACAAACATGTTTATGGCTTTATCTTATAGAACTCAATATCCCCGTGCTGGGCAAACAGGTTTTGCAGCCGTTTGAGCTAAGATTTTAAAATCATTCACATAATGAAAACCTATACTTTGTCTCAGGCGAGTTTCCCATTCAAATGCATGTAACAGTGAGAAACGCATTGTCTTGGCGAAATAAAGCGTTTTTGAACAACTTCATATAAATCGCTGTAACTTTTGATAGAAGACTCAGACAAACATGTTTATGGCTTTATCTTATAGAACTCAATGTCCCCGTGCTGGGCAGCTGTTTGAGCTAAGCTTTTAAAATTATTCACATAATGAAAACCTATACTTTGTCTCAGGCGAGTTTCCCATTCAAATGCATGTAACAGTGAGAAACACACTGTCTTGGCGAAAGAAAGCGTTTTCGTACAACTTCATATAAATCGCTGTAACTTTTGATAGAAGACTCAGAAACACATGTCCATGGCTTTATCTTATAGAACTCAAAATCCCCGTGCTGGGCAAACAGGTTTTGCAGCCGATTGAGCTAAGATTTTAAAATTATTCACATAATGAAAACCTATACTTTGTTTCAGGCGAGTTTCCCATTCAAATGCATGTAACAGTGAGAAACACACTGTCTTGGCGAAAGAAAGCATTTTCGTACAACTTCATATAAATCGCTGTAACTTTTGATAGAAGACTCAGAAACACATGTTCATGGCTTTATCTTATAGAACTGAAAATCCCCCTGCTGGGCAAAAAGGTTTTGCAGCCGATTGAGCTAAGATTTTAAAATTATTCACATAATGAATACCTATACTTTGTTTCAGGCGAGTTTCCCATTCAAATGCATGTAACAGTGAGAAACACATTGTCTTGGCGAAATAAAGCGTTTTTGAACAACTTCATATAAATCGCTGTAACTTTTGATAGAAGACTCAGACAAACATGTTTATGGCTTTATCTTATATAACTCAATATCCCCGTGCTAGGCAAACAGGTTTTGCAGCCGATTGAGCTAAGATTTTAAAATTATTCACATAATGAAAACCTATGCTTTGTTTCAGGCGAGTTTCCCATTCAAATGCATGTAACAGTGAGAAACACACTGTCTTGGCGAAAGAAAGCG
The DNA here is from genome assembly GCF_057381915.1 of Diplotaxodon limnothrissa. NCBI lineage: Eukaryota > Metazoa > Chordata > Actinopteri > Cichliformes > Cichlidae > Diplotaxodon > Diplotaxodon limnothrissa. The sequence continues at coordinate 36,609,012 of NC_140596.1, forward strand.
TTTTTGAACAACTTCATATAAATCGCTGTAACTTTTGATAGAAGACTCAGACAAACATGTTTATGGCTTTATCTTATAGAACTCAATGTCCCCGTGCTGGGCAGCTGTTTGAGCTAAGCTTTTAAAATTATTCACATAATGAAAACCTATACTTTGTCTCGGGCGAGTTTCCCATTCAAATGCATGTAACAGTGAGAAACACACTGTCTTGGCGAAAGAAAGCATTTTCGTACAACTTCATATAAATCGCTGTAACTTTTGATAGAAGACTCAGAAACACATGTTTATGGCTTTATCTTATAGAACTCAATATCCCCGTGCTGGGCAAACAGGTTTTGTAGCCGATTGAGCTAAGATTTTAAAATTATTCACATAATGAAAACCTATACTTTGTTTCAGGCGAGTTTCCCATTCAAATGCATGTAACAGTGAGAAACGCATTGTCTTGGCGAAATAAAGCGTTTTTGAACAACTTCATATAAATCGCTGTAACTTTTGATAGAAGACTCAGACAAACATGTTTATGGCTTTATCTTATAGAACTCAATATCCCCGTGCTGGGCAAACAGGTTTTGTAGCCGTTTGAGCTAAGATTTTAAAATCATTCAAATAATGAAAACCTATACTTTGTCTCAGGCGAGTTTCCCATTCAAATGCATGTAACAGTGAGAAACGCATTGTCTTGGCGAAAGAAAGCGTTTTTGAACAACTTCATATAAATCGCTGTAACTTTTGATAGAAGACTCAGACAAACATGTTTATGGCTTTATCTTCTAGAACTCAATATCCCCGTGCTGGGCAAACAGGTTTTGCAGCCGATTGAGCTAAGCTTTTAAAATTATTCACATAATGAAAACCTATACTTTGTCTCAGGCGAGTTTCCCATTCAAATGCATGTAACAGTGAGAAACGCATTGTCTTGGCGAAAGAAAGCGTTTTTGAACAACTTCATATAAATCGCTGTAACTTTTGATAGAAGACTCAGACAAACATGTGTATGGCTTTATCTTCTAGAACTCAATATCCCCGTGCTGGGCAAACAGGTTTTGCAGCCGTTTGAGCTAAGATTTTAAAATGATTCACATAATGAAAACCTATACTTTGTCTCAGGCGAGTTTCCCATTCAAATGCATGTAACAGTGAGAAACGCATTGTCTTGGCGAAAGAAAGCGTTTTTGAACAACTTCATATAAATCGCTGTAACTTTTGATAGAAGACTCAGACAAACATGTTTATGGCTTTATCTTATAGAACTCAATATCCCCGTGCTGGGCAAACAGGTTTTGCAGCCGTTTGAGCTAAGATTTTAAAATCATTCACATAATGAAAACCTATACTTTGTCTCAGGCGAGTTTCCCATTCAAATGCATGTAACAGTGAGAAACGCATTGTCTTGGCGAAATAAAGCGTTTTTGAACAACTTCATATAAATCGCTGTAACTTTTGATAGAAGACTCAGACAAACATGTTTATGGCTTTATCTTATAGAACTCAATGTCCCCGTGCTGGGCAGCTGTTTGAGCTAAGCTTTTAAAATTATTCACATAATGAAAACCTATACTTTGTCTCAGGCGAGTTTCCCATTCAAATGCATGTAACAGTGAGAAACACACTGTCTTGGCGAAAGAAAGCGTTTTCGTACAACTTCATATAAATCACTGTAACTTTTGATAGAAGACTCAGACAAACATGTTTATGGCTTTATCTTATAGAACTCAATATCCCCGTGCTGGGCAAACAGGTTTTGCAGCCGTTTGAGCTAAGATTTTAAAATCATTCACATAATGAAAACCTATACTTTGTCTCAGGCGAGTTTCCCATTCAAATGCATGTAACAGTGAGAAACGCATTGTCTTGGCGAAAGAAAGCGTTTTTGAACAACTTCATATAAATCGCTGTAACTTTTGATAGAAGACTCAGACAAACATGTTTATGGCTTTATCTTCTAGAACTCAATGTCCCCGTGCTGGGCAGCTGTTTGAGCTAAGCTTTTAAAATTATTCACATAATGAAAACCTATACTTTGTCTCAGGCGAGTTTCCCATTCAAATGCATGTAACAGTGAGAAACGCATTGTCTTGGCGAAATAAAGCGTTTTTGAACAACTTCATATAAATCGCTGTAACTTTTGATAGAAGACTCAGACAAACATGTTTATGGCTTTATCTTATAGAACTCAATATCCCCGTTGCAGCCGTTTGAGCTAAGATTTTAAAATTATTCACATAATGAAAACTTATACTTTGTCTCGGGTGAGTTTCCCATTCAAATGCATGTAACAGTGAGAAACACACTGTCTTGGCGAAAGAAAGCGTTTTCGTACAAGTTCATATAAATCGCTGTAACTTTTGATAGAAGACTCAGAAACACATGTTCATGGCTTTATCTTATAGAACTCAATATCCCCGTGCTGGGCAAACAGGTTTTGCAGCCGTTTGAGCTAAGATTTTAAAATCATTCACATAATGAAAACCTATACTTTGAATGGGAAACTCATTTGAATGAGTTTCCCATTCAAATGCATGTAACAGTGAGAAACGCATTGTCTTGGTGAAATAAAGCGTTTTTGAACAACTTCATATAAATCGCTGTAACTTTTGATAGAAGACTCAGATAAACATGTTTATGGCTTTATCTTATAGAACTCAATATCCCCGTTTTGCAGCCGATTGAGCTAAGATTTTAAAATTATTCACATAATGAAAACCTATACTTTGTTTCAGGCGAGTTTCCCTTTCAAATGCATGTAACAGTGAGAAACGCATTGTCTTGGCGAAATAAAGCGTTTTTGAACAACTTCATATAAATCGCTGTAACTTTTGATAGAAGACTCAGACAAACATGTTTATGGCTTTATCTTATAGAACTCAATATCCCCGTGCTGGGCAAACAGGTTTTGCAGCCGTTTGAGCTAAGATTTTAAAATCATTCACATAATGAAAACCTATACTTTGTCTCAGGCGAGTTTCCCATTCAAATGCATGTAACAGTGAGAAACGCATTGTCTTGGCGAAAGAAAGCGTTTTTGAACAACTTCATATAAATCGCTGTAACTTTTGATAGAAGACTCAGACAAACATGTTTATGGCTTTATCTTATAGAACTCAATGTCCCCGTGCTGGGCAGCTGTTTGAGCTAAGCTTTTAAAATTATTCACATAATGAAAACCTATACTTTGTCTCAGGCGAGTTTCCCATTCAAATGCATGTAACAGTGAGAAACGCATTGTCTTGGCGAAATAAAGCGTTTTTGAACAACTTCATATAAATCGCTGTAACTTTTGATAGAAGACTCAGACAAACATGTTTATGGCTTTATCTTATAGAACTCAATATCCCCGTTGCAGCCGTTTGAGCTAAGATTTTAAAATTATTCACATAATGAAAACTTATACTTTGTCTCGGGTGAGTTTCCCATTCAAATGCATGTAACAGTGAGAAACACACTGTCTTGGCGAAAGAAAGCGTTTTCGTACAAGTTCATATAAATCGCTGTAACTTTTGATAGAAGACTCAGAAACACATGTTCATGGCTTTATCTTATAGAACTCAATATCCCCGTGCTGGGCAAACAGGTTTTGCAGCCGTTTGAGCTAAGATTTTAAAATCATTCACATAATGAAAACCTATACTTTGAATGGGAAACTCATTTGAATGAGTTTCCCATTCAAATGCATGTAACAGTGAGAAACGCATTGTCTTGGTGAAATAAAGCGTTTTTGAACAACTTCATATAAATCGCTGTAACTTTTGATAGAAGACTCAGATAAACATGTTTATGGCTTTATCTTATAGAACTCAATATCCCCGTTTTGCAGCCGATTGAGCTAAGATTTTAAAATTATTCACATAATGAAAACCTATACTTTGTTTCAGGCGAGTTTCCCTTTCAAATGCATGTAACAGTGAGAAACGCATTGTCTTGGCGAAATAAAGCGTTTTTGAACAACTTCATATAAATCGCTGTAACTTTTGATAGAAGACTCAGACAAACATGTTTATGGCTTTATCTTATAGAACTCAATGTCCCCGTGCTGGGCAGCTGTTTGAGCTAAGCTTTTAAAATTATTCACATAATGAAAACCTATACTTTGTCTCAGGCGAGTTTCCCATTCAAATGCATGTAACAGTGAGAAACACACTGTCTTGGCGAAAGAAAGCGTTTTTGAACAACTTCATATAAATCGCTGTAACTTTTGATAGAAGACTCAGACAAACATGTTTATGGCTTTATCTTATAGAACTCAATATCCCCGTGCTGGGCAAACAGGTTTTGTAGCCGATTGAGCTAAGATTTTAAAATTATTCACATAATGAAAACCTATACTTTGTTTCAGGCGAGTTTCCCATTCAAATGCATGTAACAGTGAGAAACGCATTGTCTTGGCGAAATAAAGCGTTTTTGAACAACTTCATATAAATTGCTGTAACTTTTGATAGAAGATTCAGATATACGTATTGATGGATTTATCTTATAGAACTCAATATCCCCGTGCTGGGCAAACAGGTTTTGTAGCCGTTTGAGCTAAGATTTTAAAATTATTCACATAATGAAAACCTATACTTTGTCTCGGGCGAGTTTCCCATTCAAATGCATGTAATCGTCAGAAACGCACTGTCTTGGCGAAATAAAGCATTTTTGTACAACTTCATATAAATTGCTGTAACTTTTGATAGAAGATTCAGATATACGTATTGATGGATTTATCTTATAGAATTCAATATCCCCGTGCTGGGCAAACAGGTTTTACAGCTGTTTGAGGTAAGATTTTAAAATTATTCACATTATGAAAACCTATACTTTGTCTCGGGCGAGTTTCCCATTCAAATGCATGTAACAGTGAGAAACACACTGTCTTGGCGAAAGAAAGCGTTTTTGAACAACTTCATATAAATCGCTGTAACTTTTGATAGAAGACTCAGACAAACATGTTTATGGCTTTATCTTATAGAACTCAATGTCCCCGTGCTGGGCAGCTGTTTGAGCTAAGCTTTTAAAATTATTCACATAATGAAAACCTATACTTTGTCTCAGGCGAGTTTCCCATTCAAATGCATGTAACAGTGAGAAACGCATTGTCTTGGCGAAATAAAGCGTTTTTGAACAACTTCATATAAATCGCTGTAACTTTTGATAGAAGACTCAGACAAACATGTTTATGGCTTTATCTTATAGAACTCAATGTCCCCGTGCTGGGCAGCTGTTTGAGCTAAGCTTTTAAAATTATTCACATAATGAAAACCTATACTTTGTCTCAGGCGAGTTTCCCATTCAAATGCATGTAACAGTGAGAAACACACTGTCTTGGCGAAAGAAAGCGTTTTCGTACAAGTTCATATAAATCGCTGTAACTTTTGATAGAAGACTCAGAAACACATGTTCATGGCTTTATCTTATAGAACTCAATATCCCCGTGCTGGGCAAACAGGTTTTGCAGCCGTTTGAGCTAAGATTTTAAAATCATTCACATAATGAAAACCTATTATTTGAATGGGAAACTCATTTGAATGAGTTTCCCATTCAAATGCATGTAACAGTGAGAAACGCATTGTCTTGGCGAAATAAAGCGTTTTTGAACAACTTCATATAAATCGCTGTAACTTTTGATAGAAGACTCAGATAAACATGTTTATGGCTTTATCTTATAGAACTCAATATCCCCGTTTTGCAGCCGATTGAGCTAAGATTTTAAAATTATTCACATAATGAAAACCTATACTTTGTTTCAGGCGAGTTTCCCATTCAAATGCATGTAACAGTGAGAAACGCATTGTCTTGGCGAAATAAAGCGTTTTTGAACAACTTCATATAAATCGCTGTAACTTTTGATAGAAGACTCAGACAAACATGTTTATGGCTTTATCTTATAGAACTCAATGTCCCCGTGCTGGGCAGCTGTTTGAGCTAAGCTTTTAAAATTATTCACATAATGAAAACCTATACTTTGTCTCAGGCGAGTTTCCCATTCAAATGCATGTAACAGTGAGAAACACACTGTCTTGGCGAAAGAAAGCGTTTTCGTACAACTTCATATAAATCGCTGTAACTTTTGATAGAAGACTCAGACAAACATGTTTATGGCTTTATCTTATAGAACTCAATATCCCCGTGCTGGGCAAACAGGTTTTGTAGCCGATTGAGCTAAGATTTTAAAATTATTCACATAATGAAAACCTATACTTTGTTTCAGGCGAGTTTCCCATTCAAATGCATGTAACAGTGAGAAACGCATTGTCTTGGCGAAATAAAGCGTTTTTGAACAACTTCATATAAATCGCTGTAACTTTTGATAGAAGACTCAGACAAACATGTTTATGGCTTTATCTTATAGAACTCAATATCCCCGTGCTGGGCAAACAGGTTTTGCAGCCGTTTGAGCTAAGATTTTAAAATTATTCACATAATGAAAACCTATACTTTGTCTCGGGCGAGTTTCCCATTCAAATGCATGTAATTGTCAGAAACGCACTGTCTTGGCGAAATAAAGCATTTTTGTACAACTTCATATAAATTGCTGTAACTTTTGATAGAAGATTCAGATATACGTATTGATGGATTTATCTTATAGAATTCAATATCCCCGTGCTGGGCAAACAGGTTTTACAGCTGTTTGAGGTAAGATTTTAAAATTATTCACATTATGAAAACCTATACTTTGTCTCGGGCGAGTTTCCCATTCAAATGCATGTAACAGTGAGAAACACACTGTCTTGGCGAAAGAAAGCGTTTTTGAACAACTTCATATAAATCGCTGTAACTTTTGATAGAAGACTCAGACAAACATGTTTATGGCTTTATCTTATAGAACTCAATGTCCCCGTGCTGGGCAGCTGTTTGAGCTAAGCTTTTAAAATTATTCACATAATGAAAACCTATACTTTGTCTCAGGCGAGTTTCCCATTCAAATGCATGTAACAGTGAGAAACGCATTGTCTTGGCGAAATAAAGCGTTTTTGAACAACTTCATATAAATCGCTGTAACTTTTGATAGAAGACTCAGACAAACATGTTTATGGCTTTATCTTATAGAACTCAATGTCCCCGTGCTGGGCAGCTGTTTGAGCTAAGCTTTTAAAATTATTCACATAATGAAAACCTATACTTTGTCTCAGGCGAGTTTCCCATTCAAATGCATGTAACAGTGAGAAACACACTGTCTTGGCGAAAGAAAGCGTTTTCGTACAAGTTCATATAAATCGCTGTAACTTTTGATAGAAGACTCAGAAACACATGTTCATGGCTTTATCTTATAGAACTCAATATCCCCGTGCTGGGCAAACAGGTTTTGCAGCCGTTTGAGCTAAGATTTTAAAATCATTCACATAATGAAAACCTATACTTTGAATGGGAAACTCATTTGAATGAGTTTCCCATTCAAATGCATGTAACAGTGAGAAACGCATTGTCTTGGCGAAATAAAGCGTTTTTGAACAACTTCATATAAATCGCTGTAACTTTTGATAGAAGACTCAGATAAACATGTTTATGGCTTTATCTTATAGAACTCAATATCCCCGTTTTGCAGCCGTTTGAGCTAAGATTTTAAAATCATTCACATAATGAAAACCTATACTTTGAATGGGAAACTCATTTGAATGAGTTTCCCATTCAAATGCATGTAACAGTGAGAAACGCATTGTCTTGGCGAAAGAAGGCGTTTTTGAACAACTTCATATAAATCGCTGTAACTTTTGATAGAAGACTCAGAAACACATGTTTATGGCTTTATCTTATAGAACTCAATGTCCCCGTGCTGGGCAGCTGTTTGAGCTAAGCTTTTAAAATTATTCACATAATGAAAACCTATACTTTGTCTCAGGCGAGTTTCCCATTCAAATGCATGTAACAGTGAGAAACACACTGTCTTGGCGAAAGAAAGCATTTTCGTACAAGTTCATATAAATCGCTGTAACTTTTGATAGAAGACTCAGAAACACATGTTCATGGCTTTATCTTATAGAACTCAATATCCCCGTGCTGGGCAAACAGGTTTTGCAGCCGATTGAGCTAAGATTTTAAAATTATTCACATAATGAAAACCTATACTTTGTCTCAGGCGAGTTTCCCATTCAAATGCATGTAACAGTGAGAAACGCATTGTCTTGGCGAAATAAAGCGTTTTTGAACAACTTCATATAAATCGCTGTAACTTTTGATAGAAGACTCAGACAAACATGTTTATGGCTTTATCTTATAGAACTCAATGTCCCCGTGCTGGGCAGCTGTTTGAGCTAAGCTTTTAAAATTATTCACATAATGAAAACCTATACTTTGTCTCAGGCGAGTTTCCCATTCAAATGCATGTAACAGTGAGAAACACACTGTCTTGGCGAAAGAAAGCGTTTTCGTACAAGTTCATATAAATCGCTGTAACTTTTGATAGAAGACTCAGAAACACATGTTCATGGCTTTATCTTATAGAACTCAATATCCCCGTGCTGGGCAAACAGGTTTTGCAGCCGTTTGAGCTAAGATTTTAAAATCATTCACATAATGAAAACCTATACTTTGAATGGGAAACTCATTTGAATGAGTTTCCCATTCAAATGCATGTAACAGTGAGAAACGCATTGTCTTGGCGAAATAAAGCGTTTTTGAACAACTTCATATAAATCGCTGTAACTTTTGATAGAAGACTCAGATAAACATGTTTATGGCTTTATCTTATAGAACTCAATATCCCCGTTTTGCAGCCGTTTGAGCTAAGATTTTAAAATCATTCACATAATGAAAACCTATACTTTGAATGGGAAACTCATTTGAATGAGTTTCCCATTCAAATGCATGTAACAGTGAGAAACGCATTGTCTTGGCGAAAGAAGGCGTTTTTGAACAACTTCATATAAATCGCTGTAACTTTTGATAGAAGACTCAGAAACACATGTTTATGGCTTTATCTTATAGAACTCAATGTCCCCGTGCTGGGCAGCTGTTTGAGCTAAGCTTTTAAAATTATTCACATAATGAAAACCTATACTTTGTCTCAGGCGAGTTTCCCATTCAAATGCATGTAACAGTGAGAAACACACTGTCTTGGCGAAAGAAAGCATTTTCGTACAAGTTCATATAAATCGCTGTAACTTTTGATAGAAGACTCAGAAACACATGTTCATGGCTTTATCTTATAGAACTCAATATCCCCGTGCTGGGCAAACAGGTTTTGCAGCCGATTGAGCTAAGATTTTAAAATTATTCACATAATGAAAACCTATACTTTGTCTCAGGCGAGTTTCCCATTCAAATGCATGTAACAGTGAGAAACGCATTGTCTTGGCGAAATAAAGCGTTTTTGAACAACTTCATATAAATCGCTGTAACTTTTGATAGAAGACTCAGACAAACATGTTTATGGCTTTATCTTATAGAACTCAATGTCCCCGTGCTGGGCAGCTGTTTGAGCTAAGCTTTTAAAATTATTCACATAATGAAAACCTATACTTTGTCTCAGGCGAGTGTCCCATTCAAATGCATGTAACAGTGAGAAACGCATTGTCTTGGCGAAAGAAAGCGTTTTTGAACAACTTCATATAAATCGCTGTAACTTTTGATAGAAGACTCAGATAAACATGTTTATGGCTTTATCTTATAGAACTCAATATCCCCGTTTTGCAGCCGTTTGAGCTAAGATTTTAAAATCATTCACATAATCAAAACCTATACTTTGAATGGGAAACTCATTTGAATGAGTTTCCCATTCAAATGCATGTAACAGTGAGAAACGCATTGTCTTGGCGAAATAAAGCATTTTTGAACAACTTCATATAAATCGCTGTAACTTTTGATAGAAGACTCAGACAAACATGTTTATGGCTTTATGTTATAGAACTCAATATCCCCGTGCTGGGCAGCCGTTTGAGCTAAGATTTTAAAATTATTCACATAATGAAAACCTATACTTTGTCTCGGGCGAGTTTCCCATTCAAATGCATGTAACAGTGAGAAACACACTGTCTTGGCGAAAGAAAGCATTTTCGTACAAGTTCATATAAATCGCTGTAACTTTTGATAGAAGACTCAGAAACACATGTTCATGGCTTTATCTTATAGAACTCAATATCCCCGTGCTGGGCAAACAGGTTTTGCAGCCGATTGAGCTAAGATTTTAAAATTATTCACATAATGAAAACCTATACTTTGTTTCAGGCGAGTTTCCCATTCAAATGCATGTAACAGTGAGAAACGCATTGTCTTGGCGAAAGAAAGCGTTTTTGAACAACTTCATATAAATCGCTGTAACTTTTGATAGAAGACTCAGATAAACATGTTTATGGCTTTATCTTATAGAACTCAATATCCCCGTTTTGCAGCCGTTTGAGCTAAGATTTTAAAATCATTCACATAATGAAAACCTATACTTTGAATGGGAAACTCATTTGAATGAGTTTCCCATTCAAATGCATGTAACAGTGAGAAACGCATTGTCTTGGCGAAATAAAGCGTTTTTGAACAACTTCATATAAATCGCTGTAACTTTTGATAGAAGACTCAGACAAACATGTTTATGGCTTTATGTTATAGAACTCAATATCCCCGTGCTGGGCAGCCGTTTGAGCTAAGATTTTAAAATTATTCACATAATGAAAACCTATACTTTGTCTCGGGCGAGTTTCCCATTCAAATGCATGTAACAGTGAGAAACACACTGTCTTGGCGAAAGAAAGCATTTTCGTACAAGTTCATATAAATCGCTAACTTTTGATAGAAGACTCAGACAAACATGTTTATGGCTTTATCTTATAGAACTCAATATCCCCGTGCTGGGCAAACAGGTTTTGCAGCCGTTTGAGCTAAGATTTTAAAATTATTCACATAATGAAAACCTATACTTTGTCTCGGGCGAGTTTCCCATTCAAATGCATGTAATCGTCAGAAACGCACTGTCTTGGCGAAATAAAGCATTTTTGTACAACTTCATATAAATTGCTGTAACTTTTGATAGAAGATTCAGATATACGTATTGATGGATTTATCTTATAGAATTCAATATCCCCGTGCTGGGCAAACAGGTTTTACAGCTGTTTGAGGTAAGATTTTAAAATTATTCACATAATGAAAACCTATACTTTGTTTCAGGCGAGTTTCCCATTCAAATGCATGTAACAGTGAGAAACACACTGTCTTGGCGAAAGAAAGCGTTTTCGTACAACTTCATGTAAATCGCTGTAACTTTTGATAGAAGACTCAGACAAACATGTTTATGGCTTTATCTTATAGAACTCAATGTCCCCGTGCTGGGCAGCTGTTTGAGCTAAGATTTTAAAATTATTCACATAATGAAAACCTATACTTTGTTTCAGGCGAGTTTCCCATTCAAATGCATGTAACAGTGAGAAACACACTGTCTTGGCGAAAGAAAGCGTTTTCGTACAACTTCATGTAAATCGCTGTAACTTTTGATAGAAGACTCAGACAAACATGTTTATGGCTTTATCTTATAGAACTCAATATCCCCATGCTGGGCAGCTGTTTGAGCTAAGATTTTAAAATTATTCACATAATGAAAACCTATACTTTGTCTCGGGCGAGTTTCCCATTCAAATGCATGTAACAGTGAGAAACACACTGTCTTGGAACAGTGAATACGTACCATGAACCATGAATACGTATATATGAATCATTCACATTTCACCAGGACCTGTGGTCATGGCTGACGCCAACTACATTTCACCAGGACCTGTGGTCATGGCTGATGCAATCCAAATTATACCAGTACCAGTGCTCCCTGTGATGCCATCTTCACCACACCAGGGCCTGCTTTTCTGGCTGAGGCCATCCACATTGCACCAGTGCTACTGCTCATTGTGAGGCCATATTCAACACACAAGGGCGTGTGCTGCTGGCTGATACCATCCTCATTTCACGAAGGCCTGCGTTGCTGGCTCATGCCATCCACATTCCAACAGGTCCAGTGCTCCCTGTGAAGCCATACTTACAACACCAGGGCCTGCGTTGCTGGCTGAGGCCATCCTCGTTTCACCAGGGCCTGCATTGCTGTCTGATGCGATCCACAATACACAAGGGCCTGTGCTACTGGCTAAGGCCATTCACATTACACCAGGGTATTGGTGGTGCTGACCAATACCATCCATATTTCACCAGGGCCACTGTTGTTGGCTGAGGCCATACACATTACACCAGGGACAGGGCTTCCTGTGAGGCTATCTTCACCACACCAGGGCCTTTGCTGTGGGCTGAGGCCATCCACATTACATCACGGCCTGTGATGCCGGCTTCTACCATCTAGATTACACCAGGGACAGTGCTTCCTGTGATGCCATCTTCACCCCACCAGGGCCTCTGCTGATCGTTGATGTGCCTGTGGTGCTGACCGATATCATGCACATTTCACCAGGGCCAGTGGTGTTGGCTAAGGTCATTCACATTACACCAGGGCCTTTACTACTGGCTTAGGACATTTACATTACACCATGGCTGAGGCCAACTACAACAACTACTACATCACCGGGGCCTGTATTGGTGGCTGATCCCATCCACAATATACAAAGGCCTGTGCTTCTGGCTGATGCCATCCACATTACACCAGGGCCACTGGTTTTGGGTGAGGACATTCACATTACACCTGGGCCTGTGGTGCTGAACGATATCATCCAGGCCATCCACATTACAACAGAGCATGTGGTTTTGGCTGAGGACATTTACATTTCACCAGGGCCTGTGGTCATGGCTGAGGCCAACTACATTTCACCAGGGCCTGTGTTGGTGGCTGATCCCATCCACAATATACAAAGGCCTGTGCGACTGGCTGATGCCATCCCCATTACACCAGGGCCTGCGTTGCTTGGTCATGCCATCCATATTACACCAGGGCCTGTGCTACTGGGTGAGATCAACTACATTTCACCAGGGCTTGTGTTGCTGACTGACGACATCCACAATACCCAAGGGCATGTGATACTGGCTGATGCCATCCACATTACACCAGGGGCAGTGGTGTTGGCTAAGGCCATTCACATTACACCAGGGCCAGTGGTGCTGACCAATACCATCCATATTTCACCAGGGACAATGTTGTTAGATGAGGCCATCCATATTTCACAAAGGCCTGCATTGCTGGCTCATGCCATCCACATAACAACAGGGCCTGTGCTACTGGCTAAGGCCAACTACATTTCAACAGGGCCTCTGCTAGTCGTTGATGCCATCCACATTAAGTGGTGCAAGTGGTGCTGTCCGAAACCATCCACATTTCACCAGGGCCAGTGTTGTTGGATGAGGCCATCCACATTACGCCACTGCCAGTACTTCCATTGAGGCCATCATCAACACACCAGGGCCTGTGGTGATGAATGAGGCCATCCACATTACACCAGGGCCTGTGCTACTTGTTGATACCATCCACATTTCACCAGGGCCATCCAACAGTGGTGTTGGCCGATGACATTCACATTACACCAGGGCCTGTGGTGCTGGCCAATACCATCCACATTTCACCAGGGCCACTGTTGTTGGCTGAGGCCATACATTTTACACCAGGGAGAGTGCTTCCTGTGAGGCGATCTTCACCACACATGGGCCTTTGTTGCTGGCTGAGGCCATCCACATTACACAAGGGCCTGTTCTACTGGGTGAGGCCAACTACATTTCACCAGGGCTTGTGTTGCTGGCTGACGACATCCACAATACACAAGGGCATGTGATACTGGCTGATGCCATCCACATTTCACCAGGGCCATTGTTGTTGGCAGAGGCCGTACATTTTACACCAGGGAGAGTGCTTCCTGTGAGGCGATCTTCACCACACAAGGTTCTTTGCTGTTCGCTAAGGCCATTCACATTACACCAGGGCCAGTGGTGCTGACCAATACCATCCATATTTCACCAGGGACAATGTTGTTAGATGAGGCCATCCATACTTCACAAAGGCCTGCATTGCTGGCTCATGCCATCCACATAACAACAGGGCCTGTGCTACTGGCTAAGGCCAACTACATTTCAACAGGGCCTGGGCTAGTCGTTGATGCCATCCACATTATACCAGGGCAAGTGGTGCTGTCCGAAACCATCCACATTTCACCAGGGCCAGTGTTGTTGGATGAGGCCATCCACATTACGCCACTGCCAGTACTTCCATTGAGGCCATCATCAACACACCAAGGCCTGTGGTGATGAATGAGGCCATCCACATTACACCAGGGCCTGTGCTACTTGTTGATACCATCCACATTTCACCAGGGCCATCCAACAGTGGTGTTGGCCGATGACATTCACATTACACCAGGGCCTGTGGTGCTGGCCAATACCATTCACATTTCACCAGGGCCACTGTTGTTGGCTGAGGCCATACATTTTACACCAGGGAGAGTGCTTCCTGTGAGGCGATCTTCACCACACAGGGGCCTTTTTTGCTGGCTGAGGCCATCCACATTACACCAGGGCCTGTTCTACTGGGTGAGGCCAACTACATTTCACCAGGGCATGTGTTGCTGGCTGATGCCATCCACATTAAACCAGGGCCTTTGGTGCTGGCCAATACAATCCACATTTCACCAGGGCCTGTGTTGCTGGTTGATGCAATCCAAATTTGACCAGGGCCTGTGCTACTGGCTGAGGCCAGCTAAATTTCACCAGGGCGTGTGTTGCTGGCTGAGGCCATCTACATTACATCAGGGCCTGTGGTGCTTGCCGATACCATCCACATTTCACCAGGGCCAATGTTGTTGGCTAAGGCCATCCACATTACACCAGGGTCTGTGGTACTGGATATTACCATCCACATTTCACCAGGGCCAGTGTTGTTAGATGAGGCCATCCACATTACAACAGGGCCTGTGCTACTGGCTGAGGCTATCCCCATTACACCAGGGTCTGTGGTGCTGGCCATTACCATCCACATTTCACCAGAGCCAGTGTTACTGGCTGAGGGAAACTACATTTCACCAGGTTCTGTGTTGGTGGCTCCTACCATCCACAATACACAAAGACCTGTGCTACTGGCTGATGCCATCCACAATACACAAGAGCTTGTGCTACTGGCTGATTCCATCCACATTACACCGGGGTCAGTGCTCCCTGTGAGGCCATCTTCACCACAAAAGTAACTGTGTTTCTGCCTGAGGCCAACTTTACCAGACCAGGGCCTGTATTGCTGGCTGAGGCCATCCATATTACAACAGGGCTAGTGCTCCCTGTGAGGCCAACATCACGACAGCAGGGCCTGCGCTGCTGCCTGAGGCCATCTACATTTGACCAGAGCCTGCATTGCTGATGATGCCATCCACATTACACCAGGGCCTGTGTTGCTGGATTAGCCCATCCTCAATACACAAGGCAGTGTGTTGCTGGCTGTTGCCATCCACAAAACTCACGGGAGTGTGTTGCTGGCTGTTGCCATCCACAATACACAAGGGCCTCTGCTGCTGGCTGATGCCATCCACATTACATCAGGGCCTGTGGTCCTGGCCAATACCATCCACATTTCACGAGGGCCTGTGGTACTTGCCGATACCATCCACATTTCACCAGGGCCAATGTTGTTGGCTAAGGCCATCCACATTACACCAGGGTCTGTGGTACTGGACATTACCATCCACATTTCTCCAGGGCCAGTGTTGTTAGATGAGGCCATCCACATTACAACAGGGCCTGTGCTACTGGCTGAGGCTAACCAAAATTCACCAGGGAGTATCTTGCCGGCTGAGGCCATTTACATTTCACCAGGGCCTGTGTTCAAGGCTGAGGCCAACTACATTTCACCAGGTCCTGTGTTGGTGGCTGATGCCATCCACAATACACAAAGACCTGTGCTACTTGCTGATGCCATCCCCATTATACACCAGGGCCAGTGGTGTTCGCTGAGGACATGCACAATACACCAGGGCCTTTGGTGCTGGCCAGTACCATCCACATTACACCAGGGACCGTGCTTCCTGTGAGGCCATGTTAACCACACTTGGGCCTGTGCTGTTAGCTAAGGCACTCCACATTTCACCAGGGCCTTTGGTGCTGGCCAATACCATCCACATCTCACCAGGGCCTGTGTTGCTGGTTGATGCAATCCAAATTTAACCAGGGCCTGTGCTACTGGCTGAGGCAATCCACATTACACCATGGCCTGTTCTTCCTGTGAGGCCATCTTCAACACACCAGGGCCTGTGCTGCTGGCTGATGCCATCCACATTACATCAGGGCCTGTGGTGCTTGCCGATACCATCCACATTTCACCAGGGCCAATGTTGTTGTCTAAGGCCATCCACATTACACCAGGGTCTGTGGTACTGGATATTACCATCCACATTTCATCAGGGCCAGTGTTGTTAGATGAGGCCATCCACATTACAACAGGGACACTGGTGTTGGCTAAGGCCTTCCACATTACACCAGGGAATGTGCTGTTGGCCGATACCATCCACATTTCACCAGGGCCATTGGTGTCGGCTAAGGCCATCCACATTTCGCCAGGGCGTATGTTCCCGACTAAGGCCATCTACATTTAACCGGGGCCTGTGTTCATGGCTGAGGCCAACTACATTTCACCAGGTCCTGTGTTGGTGGCTGATGCCATCCACAATACACAAAGGCCTGTGCTACTGGCTGATTCCATCCACATTACACCAGGGTCAGTGCTCCGTGTGAGGCCATCTTCACCACACCAAAACTTTGCTTCTGCCTTAGGCATTATTTACCAGACCAGGGCCTGTGCTATTGGCTGATGCCATCCTCATTATACCAGGTCATGTGCTCCCTGTGAGGCCATCTTCACCACACCAGGGCCTTTATTGTTGCTGTCTGAGGCCATCCACATTGCACCAGGGCTAATGCTCACTGTGAGGCCATCTTCACGACAGCAGGGCCTGTGCTGCTGTCTGAGGCCATCTAAATTTGACCAGAGCCTGCGTTGCTGGCTGAGGCCATCTACATTTCACCAGGGCCTTTGGTGCTGGCCAATACCATCCACATCTCACCAGGGCCTGTGTTGCTGGTTGATTCAATCCAAATTTAACCAGGGCCTGTGCTACTGGCTGAGGCCAGCTAAATTTCACCAGGGCATGTGTTGCTGGCAGATGCCATCCACATTACACCAGGGTCTGTGGTACTGGCTGAGGCTATCCACATTACACCAGGGTCTGTGGTGCTGGCCATTACCATCCACATTTCACCAGAGCTTGTGTTACTGGCTGAGGCAAACTACATTTCACCACGTTCTGTGTTGGTGGCTCATACCATCCACAATACACAAAGACCTGTGCTACTGGCTGATGCCATCCACAATACACAAGAGCTTGTGCTACTGGCTGATTCCATCCACATTACACCGGGGTCAGTGCTCCCTGTGAGGCCATCTTCACCACAAAAGTAACTGTGTTTCTGCCTGAGGCCAACTTTACCAGACCAGGGCCTGTATTGCTGGCTGAGGCCATCCATATTACAACAGGGCTAGTGCTCCCTGTGAGGCCAACATCACGACAGCAGGGCCTGCGCTGCTGCCTGGGGCCATCTACATATGACCAGAGCCTGCATTGCTGATGATGCCATCCACATTACACCAGGGCCTGTGTTGCTGGCTTAGCCCATCCTCAATACACAAGGCAGTGTGTTGCTGGCTGTTGCCATCCACAAAACTCACGGGAGTGTGTTGCTGGCTGTTGCCATCCACAATACACAAGGGCCTCTGCTGCTGGCTGATGCCATCCACATTACATCAGGGCCTGTGGTCCTGGCCAATACCATCCACATTTCACGAGGGCCTGTGGTACTTGCCGATACCATCCACTTTTCACCAGGGCCAATGTTGTTGGCTAAGGCCATCCACATTACACCAGGGTCTGTGGTACTGGACATTACCGTCCACATTTCTCCAGGGCCAGTGTTGTTAGATGAGGCCATCCACATTACAACAGGGCCTGTGTTGGTGGCTGATGCCATCCACAATACACAAAGACCTGTGCTACTTGCTGATGCCATCCCCATTACACCAGGGCCAGTGGTGTTCGCTGAGGACATGCACAATACACCAGGGCCTTTGGTGCTGGCCAGTACCATCCACATTGCACCAGGGACAGTGCTTCCTGTGAGGCCATGTTAACCACACTTGGGCCTGTGCTGTTAGCTAAGGCACTCCACATTTCACCAGGGCCTGTGGTGCTTGCCGATACCATCCATATTTCACCAGGGACACTGGTGTTGGCTAAGGCCTTCCACATTACACCAGGGAATGTGCTGCTTGCCGATACCATCCACATTTCACCAGGGCCATTGGTGTCGGCTAAGGCCATCCACATTTCGCCAGGGCGTATGTTCCCGACTAAGGCCATCTACATTTAACCGGGGCCTGTGTTCATGGCTGAGGCCAACTACATTTCACCAGGTCCTGTGTTGGTGGCTGATGCCATCCAAATTACACCAGGGTCAGTGCTCCGTGTGAGGCCATCTTCACCACACCAAAACTTTGCTTCTGCCTTAGGCATTATTTACCAGACCAGGGCCTGTGCTATTGGCTGATGCCATCCTCATTATACCAGGTCATGTGCTCCCTGTGAGGCCATCTTCACGACACCAGGGCCTTTATTGCTGCTGTCTGAGGCCATCCACATTGCACCAGGGCTAATGCTCACTGTGAGGCCATCTTCACGACAGCAGGGAATGTGCTGCTGTCTGAGGCCATCTAAATTCGACCAGAGCCTGCGTTGCTGGCTCAGGTCTTCTGCATTACACCAGGGCCTTTGGAGCTGGCCAATACCATCCACATTTCACCAGGGCCTGTGTTGCTGGTTGATGCAATCCAAATTTGACCAGGGCCTGTGCTACTGGCTGAGGCCAGCTAAATTTCACCAGGGCGTGTGTTGCTGGCTGAGGCTTTCGACATTACAGCAGGGCCTTTGGTGCTTTCCAATACCATCCACATTTCACCAGGGCCTGTGGTGTTGGCTAAGGCCTTCCACATTACACCAGGGTCTGTGGTGCTGGCCATTACCATCCACATTTCACCAGAGCCAGTGTTACTGGCTGAGGGAAACTACATTTCACCAGGTTCTGTGTTGGTGGCTCCTACCATCCACAATACACAAAGACCTGTGCTACTGGCTGATGCCATCCACAATACACAAGGGCTTGTGCTACTGGCTGATTCCATCCACATTACACCGGGGTAAGTGCTCCCTGTGAGGCAATCTTCATAACAAAAGTCAGAAACACCTCAGGTGTTTCTGATCTGAGACCAACTTTACCAGACCAGGGCCTGTATTGCTGGCTGAGGCCATCCACATTACAACAGGCCTAGTGCACCCTGTTAGGCCAACATCACGACAGCAGGGCCTCCGCTGCTGACTGAGGCCATCTACATTTGACCAGAGCCTGCATTGATGGCTGATGCCATCCACATAACACTAGGGCCTGTGTTGCTGGCTGAGGCCATTTACATTTCACCAGGGCCTGTGTTGCTGGCTGAGGCCAACTACATTTCACAAAGACGTATGTTCATGGCTGAGGCCATCTACATTTCACCAGGGACTGTGTTGTTAGCTGAGGCCAACTACATTTAAACAGGGCCTGTGTTGCTGGCTGATGAATCCACAATACACCAGGGCCTCTATTACCGTATTTTCACGACCATAAGGCGCACTGTGCTAAAAGGCGCAGTCTCAGTTATGTGTGCCCTTACTGCATGTAACACACACAAAAGGCACACTGGACCATAGGGCGCATACAAGTACCGTATGCGTATTTAAAAATAAAGCGGGAGCAAACCTGAATTCGGTACCTTACTCACATTTCTATTGCCGGTAATCGTCATCATCAACAACACACAAGCATACAAGTGTGCATATTTAAAAATAAAGCAGGAGCAAAACTGAGTTTGGTACTCACATTTTTATTACCAATAATTGTCATCATCAACAACACACAAGCATACAAGTGTGTGTATTTAAAAATAAAGCAGGAGCAAAACAAAGTTTGGTACTCACATTTTTATCATCAATCAAACCCATCGAAGTCCTCATCCTCTGTGTCTGAATTGAACAGCTGTGCTAAATCTCCATCAAACATGCCAGGTTCACTGTCTTCACCGTCAGAGTCACTTTCCGTGCCGTGCGGCTCCTCGGAAACGATGCCGGCTTTTGCGAAAGCTCGAACAACAGTGCCAGCAGACATGTTAGCCCAAGCATCTACAATCCATTGGCAAATTGTGGCGTAACTCGCCCGGCGCTGCCTTCCACTCTTAGTGAAACTGTGGTCTCCACCGGTCATCCATCGCTCCCAGGCCGCTCGCAGCCTTACTTTGAACGGGCGGTTCACACCGATGCCCAGCGGTTGGAGTTCCTTTGTCAGGCCTCCCGGAATGACAGCAAGCTCACAGTTCATTTGCTTCACAAGTTTTTTCACATCGGCTGTGAGATGGGCACGCATAGAGTCACAGATCAACAGCGATGGTGATGCGTGGAAAAAACCACCTGGTCTCCTTACATACACCTCCCTCAGCCACTCTTTCATCATTTCCTCATCCATCCAGCCCTTTTCATTTGCCTTAATGATGATTTCTGCTGGAAACTTCTCTTTAGGCAAAGTCTTTCGCTTAAAAATCACCATAGGCAGCAGTTTCTGTCCATTAGCATGGCAGCCAAGCACAACAGTAAAAGAAGACTTTTCATACCCCGTTGTGCGTATCGCTACCGTGCTGGTCCCCTTCTTCTCCACAGTGTGACTCACCGGGATGTCAAAAGTGAGCGGGACCTCGTCCATGTTTGTGATGTGGCTGGGCTGGATGTTTTTGTCGCCGATGTGTTTGCTGCAGTAGGAGCGGAAGATGGCCAGCTTTTCCTTATACCGGTAATCCGCTGGAAGTTGCTGCGCTACCGTAGTCCTGGTCCGGATGGAAAAATGGCACCGTTTCATAAAACGAAAGCACCAAGACGGACCTCCTTGGAAATGTTCAATGTTCATCTCTTCAGCTAGTGAAACTGCTTTTAGCCGAATGGTGACCGTCGAAACGCTTCTTCCGCTCGCTCTTTGCTCGATGATCCACCGCTCGAGTCTTTCCTCCAACTCGGGCCACCTCGCCTTATGTCCGCGGAAACTCAGCTGCGTTTTCTTGACCTGCCGGAGCTTGTTTTCCAGCTTCCTCCATTTGCGAACCATCGATTCGTTAATCTTAAATTCTCTCGCCGCTGCTCGATTTCCATGTTCCTCCGCATAGCTGATGGCCTTCAGTTTAAACTGTGCTTCGTAAGCGTGTCTCTTTGCCATTTTCAGGGTTGTTAAAACAACGATGTCCTGCATAATGCACATACCTGTTCTTTTATACAGGTATGTGCGATTGTCCCGGTATATACGATCAACGCCCACACTTCACCCTTTAACGTTCTCATGGTGTTCTCTACTACGTCCTCCTTACAACACATAGGGCGCACCGCGCTATAGGGCGCGCCGCACTTTTTGAAGCAAATCTAAGACTTTTAAGTGCGCCTTATGGTCGTGAAAATACGGTAGTCGCTGATGCCATCCACATTTCACCATGGCCAGAGCTCCCTGTGAGGCCATCTTCACAACACCACGGCCTGTGCTGTTGGCTGAGGCCATCTTCACCAGACCAGGGTCTTTGCTGCTGGCTGATGCCATCCAAATTACACCAGGGCAAGTGATTCCTGTGAGTCCATCTTCACCAGACCAGGGCCTGTGGTGCTGGCCAATACCATCCACATTACACCAGGGACAGTGCTTCCTGTGTGGCCATCTTAACCACACTAGGGCCAGTGGTGTTGGCTAAGGCCATCCACATTTCACCAGGGTCTTTGGTACTGGCCATTACCATCCACATTTCACCAGGGCCAGTGTTGTTAGATGAGGCCATCCACATTACACCCGGTCCTGTGCTGCTGTCAGAGGCAATCCACATTACACCATGGCCTGTTCTTCCTGTGAGGCCATCTTCAACACACCAGGGCCTGTGCTGCTGGCTGATGCCATCCACATTACATCAGGGCCTGTGGTGCTTGCCGATACCATCCACATTTCACCAGGGCCAATGTTGTTGGCTAAGGCCATCCACATTACACCAGGGTCTGTGGTACTGGATATTACCATCCACATTTCACCAGGGCCAGTGTTGTTAGATGAGGCCATCCACATTACAACAGGGCCTGTGCTACTGGCTGAGGCTATCCACATTACACCAGGGTCTGTGGTGCTGGCCATTACCATCCACATTTCACCAGAGCTTGTGTTACTGGCTGAGGCAAACTACATTTCACCAGGTTCTGTGTTGGTGGCTCATACCATCCACAATACACAAAGACCTGTGCTACTGGCTGATGCCATCCACAATACAGAAGAGCTTGTGCTACTGGCTGATTCCATCCACATTACACCGGGGTCAGTGCTCCCTGTGAGGCCATCTTCACCACAAAAGTAACTGTGTTTCTGCCTGAGGCCAACTTTACCAGACCAGGGCCTATATTGCTGGCTGAGGCCATCCATATTACAACAGGGCTAGTGCTCCCTGTGAGGCCAACATCACGACAGCAGGGCCTGCGCTGCTGCCTGAGGCCATCTACATTTGACCAGAGCCTGCATTGCTGATGATGCCATCCACATTACACCAGGGCCATTACACCTCAGGTGTTTCTGATCTGAGGCCAACTTTACCAGACCAGGGCATGTATTGCTGGCTGAGGCCATCCACATTACAACAGGCCTAGTGCACCCTGTTAGGCCAACATCACGACAGCAGGGCCTCCGCTGCTGACTGAGGCCATCTACATTTGACCAGAGCCTGCATTGATGGCTGATGCCATCCACATCACACTAGGGCCTGTGTTGCTGGCTGCGGCCATTTACATTTCACCAGGGCCTGTGTTGCTGGCTGAGGCCAACTACATTTCACAAAGACGTATGTTCATGGCTGAGGCCATCTACATTTCACCAGGGACTGTGTTGTTAGCTGAGGCCAACTACATTTAAACAGGGCCTGTGTTGCTGGCTGATGAATCCACAACACACCATTGCCTCTATTAGTCGCTGATGCCATCCACATTTCACCATGGCCAGAGCTCCCTGTGAGGTCATCTTCACAACACCACGGCCTGTGCTGTTGGCTGAGGCCATCTTCACCAGACCAGGGTCTTTGCTGCTGGCTGATGCCATCCAAATTACACCAGGGCCAGTGATTCCTGTGAGTCCATCTTCACCAGACCAGGGCCTGTGGTGCTGGCCAATACCATCCACATTACACCAGGGACAGTGTTACTGGCTGAGGCAAACTACATTTCACCAGGTTCTGTGTTGGTGGCTCATACCATCCACAATACACAAAGACCTGTGCTAATGGCTGATTCCATCCACATTACACCGGGGTCAGTGCTCCCTGTGAGGACATCTTCACCACAAAAGTAACTGTGTTTCTGCCTGAGGCCAACTTTACCAGACCAGGGCCTGTATTGCTGGCTGAGGCCATCCATATTACAACAGGGCTAGTGCTCCCTGTGAGGCCAACATCACGACAGCAGGGCCTGCGCTGCTGCCTGAGGCCATCTACATTTGACCAGAGCCTGCATTGCTGATGATGCCATCCACATTACACCAGGGCCTGTGTGGCTGGCTTAGCCCATCCTCAATACACAAGGCAGTGTGTTGCTGGCTGTTGCCATCCACAAAACTCACGGGAGTGTGTTGCTGACTGTTGCCATCCACAATACACAAGGGCCTCTGCTGCTGGCTGATGCCATCCACATTACATCAGGGCCTGTGGTCCTGGCCAATACCATCCACATTTCACGAGGGCCTGTGGTACTTGCCGATACCATCCACATTTCACCAGGGCCAATGTTGTTGGCAAAGGCCATCCACATTACACCAGGGTCTGTGGTACTGGACATTACCATCCACATTTCTCCAGGGCCAGTGTTGTTAGATGAGGCCATCCACATTACAACAGGGCCTGTGCTACTGGCTGAGGCTAACCAAATTTCACCAGGGAGTATCTTGCCGGCTGAGGCCATTTACATTTCACCAGGGCCTGTGTTCAAGGCTGAGGCCAACTACATTTCACCAGGTCCTGTGTTGGTGGCTGATGCCATCCACAATACACAAAGACCTGTGCTACTTGCTGATGCCATCCCCATTACACCAGGGCCAGTGGTGTTCGCTGAGGACATGCACAATACACCAGGGCCTTTGGTGCTGGCCAGTACCATCCACATTACACCAGGGACAGTGCTTCCTGTGAGGCCATGTTAACCACACTTGGGCCTGTGCTGTTAGCTAAGGCACTCCACATTTCACCAGGGCCTGTGGTGCTTGCCGATACCATCCATATTTCACCAGGGAATGTGCTGTTGGCTGAGGCCTTCCACATTACACCAGGGAATGTGCTGTTGGCCGATACCATCCACATTTCACCAGGGCCATTGGTGTCGGCTAAGGCCATCCACATTTCGCCAGGGCGTATGTTCCCGACCAAGGCCATCTACATTTAACCGGGGCCTGTGTTCATGGCTGAGGCCAACTACATTTCACCAGGTCCTGTGTTGGTGGCTGATGCCATCCACAATACACAAAGGCCTGTGCTACTGGCTGATTCCATCCACATTAAACCAGGGTCAGTGCTCCGTGTGAGGCCATCTTCACCACACCAAAACTTTGCTTCTGCCTTAGGCATTATTTACCAGACCAGGGCCTGTGCTATTGGCTGATGCCATCCTCATTATACCAGGTCATGTGCTCCCTGTGAGGCCATCTTCACCACACCAGGGCCTTTATTGCTGCTGTCTGAGGCCATCCACATTACACCAGGGCTAATGCTCACTGTGAGGCCATCTTCACGACAGCAGGGCCTGTGCTGCATTCTGAGGCCATCTAAATTTGACCAGAGCCTGCGTTGCTGGCTGAGGCCATCTACATTACACCAGGGCCTTTGGTGCTGGCCAATACCATCCACATTTCACCAGGTCCTGTGTTGCTGGTTGATGCAATCCAAATTTAACCAGGGCCTGTGCTACTGGCTGAGGCCAGCTAAATTTCACCAGGGCGTGTGTTGCTGGCTGAGGCCATCTACAATTCACCAGGGCATGTGTTGCTGGCTGAGGCTTTCCACATTACAGCAGGGCCTTTGGTGCTTTCCGATACCATCCACATTTCACCAGGGCCAGTGGTGTTGGCTAAGGCCATCCACATTACACCAGGGTTTGTGGTGCTGGCCATTACCATCCACATTTCACCAGAGCCAGTGTTACTGGCTGAGGCAAACTACATTTCACCAGGTTCTGTGTTGGTGGCTCATACCATCCACAATACACAAAGACCTGTGCTACTGGCTGATGCCACCCACAATACACAAGGGCTTGTGCTACTGGCTGATTACATCCACATTACACCGGGGTCAGTGCTCCCTGTGAGGCCATCTTCACCACAAAAGTAACTGTGTTTCTGCCTGAGGCCAACTTTACCAGACCAGGGCCTGTATTGCTGGCTGAGGCCATCCACATTACAACAGGGCTAGTGCTCCCTGTGAGGCCAACATCACGACAGCAGGGCCTGCGCTGCTGTCTGAGGCCATCTACATTTGACCAGAGCCTGCATTGCTGGCTGATGCCATCCACATTACACCAGGGCCAGTGATTCCTGTGAGTCCATCTTCACCAGACCAGGGCCTGTGGTGCTGGCCAATACCATCCACATTACACCAGGGACAGTGCTTCCTGTGTGGCCATCTTAACCACACTAGGGCCAGTGGTGTTGGCTAAGGCCATCCACATTACACCAGGGTCTTTGGTACTGGCCATTACCATCCACATTTCACCAGGTCCAGTGTTGTTAGATGAGGCCATCCACATTACACCCGGTCCTGTGCTGCTGTCAGAGGCAATCCACATTACACCATGGCCTGTTCTTCCTGTGAGGCCATCTTCAACACACCAGGGCCTGTGCTGCTGGCTGATGCCATCCACATTACATCAGGGCCTGTGGTGCTTGCCGATACCATCCACATTTCACCAGGGCCAATGTTGTTGGCTAAGGCCATCCACATTACACCAGGGTCTGTGGTACTGGATATTACCATCCACATTTCACCAGGGCCAGTGTTGTTAGATGAGGCCATCCACATTACAACAGGGCCTGTGCTACTGGCTGAGGCTATCCCCATTACACCAGGGTCTGTGGTGCTGGCCATTACCATCCACATTTCACCAGAGCCAGTGTTACTGCTGGCTGAGGCAAACTACATTTCACCAGGTTCTGTGTTGGTGGCTCATACCATCCACAATACACAAAGACCTGTGCTACTGGCTGAGACCATCCACAATACACAAGAGCTTGTGCTACTGGCTGATTCCATCCACATTACACCGGGGTCAGTGCTCCCTGTGAGGCCATTGTAGGCTGAGGTCATCCACATTACACCACTGCCAGTGCTTCCTTTGATTCATTCATCACCACACCAGGGCCTGTGGTGCTGGCCAATACCATCCACATTTCACCAGGGCCACTGTTGTTGGCTGAGGCCATACACATTACACCAGGGACAGTTCTTCCTGTGAGGCCATCATCACCACACCAGGGCCTGTGCTACTTGCTGATACCATCCACATTACACCAGGGTGTGTGGTGCTGACCAATACCATCCACATTTCACCAGGGCCACTGTTCTTAGCTGATGCCATACACATTACACCAGGAACAGTGCTTCACTTGACGCCATCTTCACCCAACCAGGGCCTCTGCTGCTCGTTGATACCATCCACATTACACCTGGGCCTGTGGTGCTGACCAATATCATGTCCATTTCACCAGGGCCAGTGGTGTTGGCTAAGGCCATTCATTTTACACCAGGGACAATGCTTTTGGCTGAGGCCATCATCACCACACCAGGGCGTGTGGTGCTGGACGAGGCCATCCACATTGCAACAGGGCCACAAGGGACAGTGCTTCCTGTGAGGC
Organism: Diplotaxodon limnothrissa; assembly: GCF_057381915.1. Classification (NCBI taxonomy): domain Eukaryota; kingdom Metazoa; phylum Chordata; class Actinopteri; order Cichliformes; family Cichlidae; genus Diplotaxodon; species Diplotaxodon limnothrissa. Next base: position 36,635,901 of record NC_140596.1, read on the forward strand.
CATCTTCACCCGACCAGGGCCTCTGCTGCTCGTTGATGCCATGCACATTACACCTGGGCCTGTGCTCCTGAATGATGCCATCCACAATACATAAAGGCCTGTCCTACTGCGTGAGGACATTTACATTTCACCAGAGCCAGTGGTGATGGCTGAGGTCAACTACATTTCACCAGGGCCTGTGTTGGTGGCTGATCCCATCCACAATATAAAAAGGCCTGTGCTACTGGATGATGCCATCCACATTGCAACAGGGCCACTGCTCCCTGTGAGGCCATACTCACCACACCAGGGCCTGATTTGCTGGCTGAGGCCATCCTCATTTCACCAGGGCCTGCGTTGCTGGCTGATGAGATCCACAATACCCAAGGACCTGTGCTACTGGCTAAGGCCATTCACATTACACCAGGGTGTGTGGTGCTGACCAATACCATCCATATTTCACCAGGATCACTGTTGTTGGCTGAGGCCATACACATTACACCAGGGACATGGCTTCCTGTGAGGCCATCTTCACCACACCAGGGACTGTACTGTTGGATGAGGCCATGGACATTACACCAGGGACATTGCTCCCTGTGAGGCCATATTCACCACACCAGAGCCTGTGCTGCTGGCTGATACCATCCTCATTTCACCAGAACCTGCGTTGCTGGCTCATGCCATCCACATTACATCAGGGTCTGTGCTGCTTGTTGATGCCATCCACATTACCCCCGGGCCTGTGGTAATGTCCAAAACCATCCACATTTCCTAAGGGCTTGTGTTGCTGGCTGATGACATCCACAAAACACAAGGGCCTGTTACACTGGCTGATGCCATCCACATTTCACCAGGGCCATTGTTCTTAGCTGATGCCATACACATTACACCAGAGACAGTGCTTCCTGTTAGGCCATCATCACCACACCAAGGCTTGTGCTGCTTTCTGATGCGATCCACAATATACAACGTTTCTGTAATACTGGCTGAGGCCATCCACATTACACCAGGGCCAGTGGTGCTGGCCAATACCATCCACATTTCACCAGGGCCACTGTTGTTGGCTGAGGCCATACATTTTACACCAGGGAGAGTGTTTGCTGTGAGGCGATCTTCACCACACAAAGGCCTTTTTTGCTGGCTGAGGCCATCCACTCTACACCAGGGCCTGTGCTACTGGGTGAGGCCAACTACATTTCACCAGGGCTTGTGTTGCTGGCTGACGACATCCACAATACACAAGGGCATGTGACACTGGCTGATGCCATCCACATTACACCTGGGCCTGTGGTGCTGACCGATATCATGCACATGTCCCAGGGCCAGTGGTGTTGGCTGATGCCATCCACATTTCACCAGGGCCACTGTTGTTGGCTTAGGCCATACACTTTACACCAGGGACAGTGCTTCCTGTTAGGCCATCCTCACCACACCAGGGTCTGTGCTTTTGGCTGAGGCTATCCACATTACATCACTGCCTGTGATGCAGGCTTCTACCATCGACATTACACCAAGGACAGTGCTTCCTGTGAGGCCATCTTCAACACAACAGGGCCTGTACTGTTGGCTGAGGCAATCCACATAACACCAGGGATGGTGCTTCCTGTGAGGCCATCTTCACCCGACCAGGGCCTCTGCTGCTTGTTGATGCCATCCACATTACACCAGGGCCTGTGCTACTGGCTGATGCCATCCACATTACACCAGGGCCAGTGGTTTTGGCTGAGGACATTCACATTACACCAGGGCCTGTGGTGCTGAACCATTTCATGCACATTTCACCAGATCAAGTGGTGTTGGCTATGGCCATTCACATTACAGCAGGGTGTGTGCTACTCGTTGATACCATCCACATTTCACCAGGGTTTGTGTTGCTGGCTGATGCGATCCACATTACACCAGGGCCAGTGTTGTTGGCTGAGGCCATCCACATTACACCAGGGCCAGTGCTCCCTGCGAAGCCATCTACACCACACCACTGTCTGTGTTGCTGGCAGAGGCCTTACACATTGCACCAGGGCCAATGCTCCCTGTGAGGCCATATTCACCACACCAGGGCCTGTGCTGCTGGCTGATACAATCCACATTTTACCAGGGCCTGTGCTTTTGGCTGATGCCATCCACATTACACCACTGCCAGTGCTTCCTTTGATTCATTCATCACTACACCAGGGCCTGTGCTACTTGCTGATGCCATCCACATTACACCTGGGCCTGTGGTGCTGACCAATATCATGCACATTTCACCAGGGCCAGTGCTGTTGGCTAAGAATATTCACATAACAACAGGGTGTGTGGTGCTGACCAATACCATCCACATTTCACCACGGATTGTGTTGCTGTCTGATGCAATCCACAATACACAAAGGCCTGTGCTACTGGCTGAAGAAATTCACATTACACCAGGGCCTGTGGTGCTGGCCAATACCATCCACATTTCAATACAGGGCCACTGCTGTTGGCTTCCACCATCCACATTACACCAGGGAAAGTGCTTCCTGTTAGGCCATCTTCACCACACCACTGCCTGTGTTGCTTTCTGATAAAATCCACATTTTATCAGTTCCTGTGCTACTCGTTGATGCAATCCACATTACACCAGGGCCTGTACTACTGGCTGCTGCCATCCACAATACACAAGGGCCTTTGCTTTTGGCTGTTGCCATCCACATTACACCAGGGTGTGTGGTGGTTACCAATACCATCCATATTTCACAAGGGCCAGTGTTAATAGATTATGCCAGGTCCTGTGCTGCTGGCTGAGGCCATCCACATTGCACCGGGGCCATGGGGTTGGATGAGGACATTAACATTACACCAGGGACTGTGTTGCTGGCTGAGGCCATTCACATTGCAGTAGGGCCTGTGTTGCTGGCTGAGGCCACCTATATTTCACGAGGGCCTGTGTTGATGGCTGATGCCATCCACAATACACCAGGGCCAGTGATTTCTGTGAGGCCATCTTCACTAGACCAGGGTCTGTGCTGCTTGCTGATGCCATCGAAAATAAACCAGGGCCAGTGATTCCTGTGAGGCCATCTTCACCAGACCAGGGCCTGTGCTACTAGCTATCCAAATTATCCAAGGGCCTGGCTGTGTTGCTGGACGAAAACAACCATATTTCACCAGGGCCTGTGGTGTTGCTGGATGAGGCCATACACTTTACACCAGGGACAGTGCTTCCTGTGAGGCCATCTTCACCACACCAGGGCCTGTACTGTTGGATGAGGCCATCCACATTACACCAGGGCCTGTGGTGCTGGCCAATACCATCCACATTTCACCAGGGCCACTGTTCTTAGCTGAGGCCATCCACATTACACCAGGGACAGTGCTTCCCTTGAGGCCATCTTCACCCAACCAGGGCCTCTTCTGGTCGTTGATGCCATCCACATTACACCAGGGCCTTTGGTGCTGACCAATATCATGCACATTTCACCAGGGCCAGTGCTGTTGGCTAAGGCTATTCACATAACACCAGGGTGTGTGGTGCTGACCAATACCATCCACATTTCACCACGGATTGTGTTGCTTTCTGATGCAATCCACAATACACAATGCCTGTGCTACTGGCTGAAGAAATTCACATTACACCAGGGCCTGTGGTGCTGGCCAATACCATCCACATTTCACCAGTGCCACTGTTGTTGGCTGAGGCCATACACTTTACACCAGGGACAGTGCTTCTTGTGAGGCCATCTTCACCACACAGGGGCCTGTACTGTTGGATGAGGAAATCCACATTACAACAGGGACAGTTCTTCCTGTGAGGCCATCATCACCACACCAGGGCCTGTGCTACTTGCTGATGCCAACCACATTACACCACTACCAGTGCTTCCTGTGAGCCCATCTTCACCACACCAGGGTATGTGGTGCTGGATGAGGCCATCCACATTACACCAGGGCCTGTGGTGCTGGCCAATACCATCCACATTTCACCAGGGACAGTGTTGTTGGCTGAGGCCATCCACATTACACCACTGCCAGTGCTTCCTTTGATTCATTCATCACCACACCAGGGCCCGTGGTGCTGGCCAATACCATCCACATTTTCACCAGGGCCACTGTTGTTGGCTGAGGCCATACACTTTACACCAGTGACAGTGCTTCCTGTGAGGCCATCTTCACCACACCAGGGCCTGTACTGTTGGATGAGGACATCCACATTACAACAGGGACAGTGCTTCCTGTGAGGCCATCTTCACCACACCAGGGCCTGTACTGTTGGATGAGGACATCCACATTACACCAGGGACAGTGCTTCCTTTGAGGCCATCTTCACCACACCAGGGCCTGTACTGTTGGATGAGGCCATCCACATTACACCTGGGCCTGTGGTGCTGACCAATATCATGCACATTTCACCAGGGCCAGTGCTGTTTGCTAAGGCTATTCACATTACACCAGGGTGTGTGGTGCTGACCAATACCATCCACATTTCACCACGGTTTGTGTTGCTGTCTGATGCGATCCACAATACACAAAGGCCTGTGCTACTGGCTGAAGACATTCACATTACTCCACTGACTTTGGTGCTGGCCAATATCCATCCACATTTCACCAGGGCAAATGTTGTTGGCTTCTACCATCCACATAACACCAGGGACGGTGCTTCCTGTGAGGCCATCTTCACCCGACCAGGGCCTCTGCTGCTTGTTGATGCCATCCACATTACACCAGGGCCTCTGCTACTGGCTGATGCCATCCACAATACACAAGGGCCTGTGCTACTGGCTGATGCCACCCCAATTACACCAGGGCCAGTGGTGTTGGCTGAGGATATTTACATTACGCCAGGGTGTGCGGTGCTGACCAATACCATCCACATTTCACCACGGTTTGTGTTGCTGTCTGATGCGATCCACAATACACAAAGGCCTGTGCTACTGGCTGAAGACATTCACATTACACCAGGGCCTGTGGTGCTGGCCAACACCATCCACATTTCACCAGGGCCACTGTTGTTGGCTGAGGCCATACACTTTACACCAGGGACAGTGTTTCCTTTGAGGCCATCTTCAACCCAACAGGGCCTGTACTGTTGGCTGAGGCCATCCACATTACTCCAGGGACTTTGGTGCTGGCAAATACCATCCACATTTCACCAAGACAAATGTTTTTGGCTTCTACCATCCACATTACACCAGGGCCTGTGCTACTGGCTGATGCCATCCACAATACACAAGGGCCTGTGCTACTGGCTGATGCCATCCACATCCCACCAGGGCCAGTGGTTTTGGCTGAGGACATTCACATTACACCTGGGCCTGTGGTGCTGAACGATATCATCCACATTTCACCAGATCAAGTGGTGTTGGCTATGGCCATTCACATTACACCAGGGTGTGTGCTACTCGTTGATACCATCCACATTTCACCAGGGTTTGTGTTGCTGGCTGATGCCATCGACCTTTCACCTGGGCCAGTGTTGTTGGCTGTGGCCATCCTCATTACACCAGGGCCAGTGCTCCCTGTGAGGCCATATTCACCACACCAGGGCCTGTGCTGCTGGCTGATGTGATCCACATTACACAAGGGCCTGTGCTACTCGTTGATGCCATCCACATTAAACCAGGGCCTGTGGTGCAGTCCGAAACCATCCACATTTCACCAGGGCCTGTGTTGCTGACTGATGTGATCCACAATACACAAGGGCCTGTGCTACTGGCTGATGCCATCCCAATTACACCAGGGCCAGTGGTGTTGGCTGAGGACATTCACATTACGCCAGGGCCTGTGGTGTTGGCCAATACCATCCACATTTAAAGAGGGCCAGTGTTGTTGGCTGAGGAAATACACATTACACCAGGGACAGTGCTGCTAGCCTTCCACATTACCCAAGGGCCTGTGTTGCTGGCTGATGCCATTCACAATACTCAAGGGCATGTGCTACTGGCTGATACCATCTACATTACAGAAGGGCCTGTGGTGCTGGCCAATACCATCGACATTTCACCAAGGCCAGTGTTTTTTGCTGAGGCCATCCACATTACACCAGGGACAGTGTTGTCGGCTTCTACCATCCACATTCTACCAGGGCCTGTGCTTCCTGTGAGGCCATCTTTACCCCACCAGGGCCTTTGATGCTCGTTGATGCCATCCACATTAGGGCCTGTGATGCTGGCAGATATCATGCACATTACACAAGGGCCAGTGGTGTAAGCTAAGGCCATCCACATTACACCAGGGTGTGTGGTGCTTACCAATACCATCCATATTTCACAAGGGCCATTGTTATTAGATTATGTCATCCACATTACACCAGGTCCTGTGCTGCTGGCTGAGGCCATCCACATTTCACCGGGGCCATGGGGTTGGATGAGGACATTAACATTACACCAGGGACTGTGTTGCTGGCTGAGGCCATTCACATTGCAGTAGGGCCTGTGCTGCTGGCTGAGGCCACCTATATTTTACGAGGGCCTGTGTTTTGATGGCTGATGCCATCCACAATACACCAGGGCCAGTGATTTCTGTGAGGCCATCTTCACTAGACCAGGGTTTGTGCTGCTTGCTGATGCCATCGAAAATACACCAGGGCCAGTGATTCCTGTGAGGCCATCGTCACCAGACCAGGGCCTGTGCTGCTAGCCATCCAAATTACCCAAGGGCCTGTGTTGCTGGCCGAAAACAACCACATTTCACCAGGGCCTTTGGTGTTGCTGGATGAGGCCATCCACATTACACAAGGGCCTGTGCTACTCCTTGATACCATCCACATTTTGTCATGGTCCTGGGTCAAGCGACCCAGTGTTTGAGTCACTATGGTGTGATATTCCGCGGGACACGCCTGGCCTTTGGGGTCCCCCGGAGTTGCCAGGAGCTCCCGCCTGACGCTCCGCCAACACTCGCCTCCTCAGCCTCTGCGACGCCGCAGGAGGTTCCACTTTCCACGTTAACGGGGCCCATGGCCAAGAAGAAACGGCGTTCGCGTCGCCACCGCATCGCCCGACGCTCGGAGGTGAGTGAACCTGTTCTGTCACCCCAAGTTCCTCTGAGCAGACGGCATGTGAAGTAACTACAGACTTAGCCGGTGATATGGCTAGCAATGAGCTATTCACCAAGCCACAGGCTAGAGACAGTCCTTCTCAGTCGATCACGACTGCTTCACTCAATCCTGCAGGGACCACAAAATCTACACATAGACTGAAAGAGACTTCCACTGATTCTCATGTTAATAGTGTGAGTAGTGGGGTGAAGGAGTTTCCTTTTGTGTCTTTTACCATGTCTGAGATTCCATCCAAGTCTGAGCTATCGGTTTCTGAGCCTGACCTCAAGAACTGTGTTTTCTCACCTCCGGGGCCCTCTGAAGCCACAGTAAGCAAGGATATTGCAGAGTTGGCGAATCATGAATTAAAGTGTGATATGACTAGTGATCCTGTTTTCCCTGCTACTCTTGTGTTTAATGAACTGAAAACGGTGAATGCCGATCATGAACTCACGCTAATCTGTCAAGATGAAAACATAAATGTGGATCATGGTAACCTGGACTGTGTAACATCACAACATGAATTCTGTCTTCCTGAAGGTCATACACAGGGTGATTTTGAACTGTTTTGCTCCAGCACCATTAACTCCACTCAGGAGTTTGAGGCTGAGATCAGGGTTAATGTGACACCGTTTTCTCCTGTCTCTGTGAACTCATCACTAGATAAGATTTTGGCCCCGACCAATGGTGTTACCTCCCACTCTCAGCCTGAAGTGTCACCTGCTTCAGTTAATGGTTCAAGTACCGTTTTACCCGTATCTGTCTCTCCACTCAATGTAGCTATCACTCTGAAGCCACAGATCACTACGGGTGCGGGTTCCAACACACACATTCATCCAACACATCACAGTCATGCTACCACGGTGCCATTGGTTAGGTCCATACCTGTGTATTCACTGTTTTTCCAGGAGTCAGCTCCTGATGATCTGAGCCTTGTTTTTGTGGATCGAGTGGCAATTCTTGTTTTCCGTAGGGTTGTACCAGCTCCTCTGAGCCGCACACTACCATCGATTAAATCCAACCAGCTTATGTTGACCTCTCCTGGGGTTACAGAGACAGGGCCATTAACCTTTGAGCCACTTTGGACTGATGCAGACTCTGGGTACCCTATGATTGCTGGCTCAGAACTGGTGGTCACTACCACTGTTCACTTCATGGTATTTTGTGCTAAGATATTAAGCCCTATAGACTGTTTTTCACCTGCTCTCTCTCTCTCTGGGATTGTGCCTCAGCAGCCTGTGTTTCCTCAGCTCCTAGTCCGGCCAGGGGCCTTCATGCCTGTTTGTCCTACGTCTGCTGTTGGACTCCCGGGTGTGCCTATCCGGCACCCTGCGGCGACACCACCACTTCATGCCACGTCAGCTGGGGGTTCAGGTGAACCGCACCAGCCTCATGTCTCGTCAGCTGGAGGGCCCGAGGAGCCCGTCCAGCCTCATGTCTCGTCAGCTGGAGGGCCCGAGGAGCCCGTCCAGCCTCATGTCTCCGCTGGAGGGTCCGAGGGGCCCGTTCAGCCTCCTGTCTCCGCTGGAGGGTCCGAGGGGCCCGTTCAGCCTCCTGTCTCCGCTGGAGGGTCCGAGGGGCCCGTTCAGTCACCAGCTGCTCCACCAGCATCCTCATCCACGTTTGCAGCAGCCATGTCTCCGCCCATGCCGTCGCCTGGTCCGGCTTCTGCTTCAGCTCCTGCTTCGCCTGGTCCAGCTTCTACTTCAGCTCCTGCTTCGTCTGGTCCGGCTTCGGCCTCGGCTTCTGCTTCACCCTCGCCTGGTCCGGCTTCGGCCTCTGTTTCTGTGTCGGCCTCACCTGGTCCCGCGGCTGTGTTGCCGCCGCCCAAGCCACGTTTTACCCCTCGGAATCGCCGGCCGCTTTCCGGGCCGTCAGCTGGACTTCGTTGCCATCGGGGTCGGCCGCCTGAACTGATGAACTGTGACCTGCTGTGCTCTCGACCTCCGGGTCGGCCCCCTGAACCTTTGACCTCTGATCTGCTGTGCTCTCGACCTCCGGGTCGGCCCCCTGAGCTCATGGATTTTGGACTGCTGGACCGTTGGCCTCCTGGTCGGCCCCCTGGTCGGCCCCCTGAACTGCTCCGTCGTCGCCTTCGCCGCCGCCGCTGCCTTCCGTGCGGCCGGCCCCCTGAACTGTTCCGTCGTCTCCGCATTCCACGCGGCCGGCCCCCTGAACTGCTCCGTCTCCTTCGCCGCCGCCGCTGCCTTCCAGGCGGCCGGCCACCGGGTCGCCATCGCCTGTGTCACTGCCGTTGCCTTCCGCACGGCTGGCCCCCTGAACTGTTTCCACGTCTCCACCGTTGCCGTCCGCATGGTCGACCCCGCCGCCCACCCTGGGTCGTTTTCTGTTTGGTTTTGTTTTCCTGTGTTTGGGCTGTCTGGAGCCAGCCCTTACGGGATGGGGGGGGGGGGGGGGGGGGGGTACTGTCATGGTCCTGGGTCAAGCGACCCAGTATTTGAGTTTATGTATTTTTTGTACTTCTGTTGTGCCTTAGCTTAGTGCACCTAGTTAATTTCTAGATTGCTGTTTAGTCTTGTTCCTTAGTTGTTTATGTCATCTTCCCCTGTACTAAGTCTCCCTGGTTCATGTGTCACGTCTGCGTGGTTATGTTTAGTTCATGTCATGTCTAATCTCCATGTTTCCTGTTTTACTTTGAAAGTCTGTATTCAATGTCAGTGTATTCAGTTTCACCTCTCCTGTCCTGTCGTGATGGTTCATGTGTGTCAGCTGTGCTCCCATGTGTGACCACTTCCCCAGATCATCCCTCATGTGTATTTAGTCTCTGTGTTTCATGTAGTCTGCGTCGCGTCGTCTGTGTTCCCACCCCCTGTGTTCCGTATCTCCAGCCATAGCTTTTCCATAGTTTATGTCCAGTTTAGGTTTCTGCTGAGTTATACTCTTATGCTCCCCTCACTCTGGTTTGTTCCTTTTCATCAGCCATAATAAAAGGCTCGCTTTTGTTTAATCCACTCCTGTATCTTTGCTTTTGTTCGCACCTGGGTCCACCACACACATTTCTGCACGGTCTGCCTCCGCAGATCATGACACATTTCTCAAGGGCTTGTGTTGCTGGCTGATGCGATCCACAGTACACAAGGGCCTGTGCTACTGGCTGAGGACATTAACATTACAACATGGCCTGTAGTGCTGGCCAATACCATCCACGTTTCACCAGGGCCAGTGTTGTTGGCTGAGGCCATACACTTTACATCAGGGACAGTGCTTCCTGTGAGGCCATCTTCACCACACCAGGGCCTGTACTTTTGGCTGAGGCCATCCACATTACACCAGGGCCTTTGGTGCTGGCCAATACCATCCACATTTCACCAGGGCCAGTGTTGTTGGATGAGGCCATCCGCATTACACCAGGACCAGTGATTCCTGTGAGGCAATCGTCACCAGACCAGGGCCTGTGCTGCTAGCCATCCAAATTTCCCAAGGGCCTGTGTTGCTGGCCGAAAACAACGACATTTCACCAGGGCCTGTGGTGTTGCTGGATGAGGCCATCCACATTACACCAGGGCCTGTGCTACTCGTTGATACCATCCACATTTCTCCAGGGCTTGTGTTGCTGGCTGATGCGATCCACAGTACACAAGGGCCTGTGCTACTGGCTGAGGACATTCACATTACATCAGGGACAGTGCTTCCTGTGAGGCCATCTTCACCACACCAGGGCCTGTACTTTTGGCTGAGGCCATCCACATTACACCAGGGCCTTTGGTGCTGGCCAATACCATCCACATTTCACCAGGGCCAGTGTTGTTGGATGAGGCCATCCGCATTACACCAGGACCAGTGATTCCTGTGAGGCAATCGTCACCAGACCAGGGCCTGTGCTGCTAGCCATCCAAATTTCCCAAGGGCCTGTGTTGCTGGCCGAAAACAACGACATTTCACCAGGGCCTGTGGTGTTGCTGGATGAGGCCATCCACATTACACCAGGGCCTGTGCTACTCGTTGATACCATCCACATTTCTCCAGGGCTTGTGTTGCTGGCTGATGCGATCCACAGTACACAAGGGCCTGTGCTACTGGCTGAGGACATTCACTTTACATCAGGGACAGTGCTTCCTGTGAGGCCATCTTCACCACACCAGGGCCTGTACTTTTGGCTGAGGCCATCCACATTACACCAGGGTCTTTGGTGCTGGCCAATACCATCCACATTTCACCAGGCCCTTTGGTGCTGTCCGAAACCATCAACATTTCACCAGGGCTTGTGTTGCTAGCTGATGACATCCACAACACAGAAGGGCCTGTGATAATGGCTAATGCCATCCACATTACACCAGGGCCAGTGGTGTTGGCTGAGGACATTCACATTACGCCAGGGCCTGTGGTGTTGGCCAATACCATCCACATTTAAAGAGGTCCAGTGTTGTTGGCTGAGGAGATACACATTACACCAGGGACAGTGCTGCTAGCCTTCCACATTACCCAAGGGCCTGTGTTGCTGGCTGATGCCATTCACAATACTCAAGGGCATGTGCTACTGGCTGATGCCATCTACATTACAGAAGGGCCTGTGGTGCTGGCCAATACCATCGACATTTCACCAAGGCCAGTGTTGTTTGCTGAGGCCATCCACATTACACCAGGGAGAGTGCTTCCTGTGAGGCCATCTTCACCACACGAGGGCCTGTGCTGCTGGCTGAAGCCATTCAAATTACACCGGGGCCTCTGGTGCTGGACAATACCATCCACATTTCACCAGGGCCACTGTTGCTGGCTTAGTCCATCCACCTTACACCAGACACTGTGATGTCGGCTTCTACCATCCACATTACACCAGGGCCTGTGCTTCCTGTTAGGCCATCTTTACCCCACCAGGGCCTTTCATGCTCGTTGATGCCATCCACATTAGGGCCTGTGATGCTGGCCGATATCATGGACATTACACCAGGGCCAGTGCTGTAAGCTAAGGCCATCCACATTACACCAGGGTGTGTGGTGCTTACCAATACCATCCATATTTCACAAGGGCCAGTGTTGTTAGATTATGCCATCCACATTACACCAGGTCCTGTGCTGCTGGCTGAGGCCATCCACATTGCAACGGGGCCATGGGGTTGGATGAGGACATTAACATTACACCAGGGACTGTGTTGCTGGCTGAGGCCATTCACATTGCAGTAGGGAGTGTGCTGCTGGCTGAGGCCACCTATATTTCACGAGGGCCTGTGTTGATGGCTGATGCCATCCACAATACACCAGGGCCAGTGATTTCTGTGAGGCCATCTTCACTAGACCAGGGTCTGTGCTGCTTGCTGATGACATCGAAAATACACCAGGGCCAGTGATTCCCGTGAGGCCATCGTCACCAGACCAGGGTCTGTGCTGCTAGCAATCCTAATTACCCAAGGGCCTGTGTTGCTGGCCGAAAACAACGACATTTCACCAGGGCCTGTGGTGTTGCTGGATGAGGCCATCCACATTACACAAGGGCCTGTGCTACTCGTTGATACCATCCACATTTCTCCAGGGCTTGTGTTGTTGGCTGATGCGATCCACTGTACACAAGGGCCTGTGCTACTGGCTGAGGACATTAACATTACAACATGGCCTGTAGTGCTGGCCAATACCATCCACATTTCACCAGGGCCACTGTTGTTGGCTGAGGCCATACACTTTACATCAGGGACAGTGCTTCCTATGAGGCCATCTTCACCACATCAGGGCCTGTACTTTTGGCTGAGGCCATCCACATTACACCAGGGCCTTTGGTGCTGACCAATACCATCCACATTTCACCAGGCCCTTTGGTGCTGTCCGAAACCATCCACATTTCACCAGGGCTTGTGTTGCTGGCTGATGACATCCAAAACACAGAAGGGCCTGTGATACTGGCTGAGGCCATCCACATTACACAACGGCCTGTGGTGTTGGCCAATACCATCCACATTTCACCAGGGCCAGTATTGTTGGATGAGGCCATCCGCATTACACCAGGGCCAGTGATTCCTGTGAGGCCATCGTCACCAGACCAGGGCCTGTGCTGCTAGCCATCCAAATTTCCCTAGGGCCTGTGTTGCTGGCCGAAAACCATCCACATTTCACCAGGGCCTGTGGTGTTGCTGGCTGAGGCCATCCACATTACACCAGGGCCTGTGCTACTCGTTGATACCAACCACATTTCACCAGGGCCAGTATTGTTGGATGAGGCCATCCGCATTACACCAGGGCCAGTGATTCCTGTGAGGCCATCGTCACCAGACCAGGGCCTGTGCTGCTAGCCATCCAAATTTCCCTAGGGCCTGTGCTGCTGGCTGATGCGATCCCGAATACACAAGGGCCTGTGCTACTTGCTGATGCCATCCCAATTACACCAGGGCCAGTGGTGTTGGCTGATACCATCCACATTACACAAGGGCCAGTGCTGCTAGCCTTCCACATTACCCAAGGGCCTGTGTGGCTGGTCGAAACCATTAACATTTCACCTGGGCCAGTGTTGGTAGATGAGGCCATCCACATTATACCACGACATGTGCTCCCTGTGAGGCTATCGTCACCACACCAGGGGCTGTATTGCTGGCTTAGGCCATCCAAATTGCACCAGGGCTAGTGCGCCCTCTGAGGCCAACTTCACGACAGCAGGGCCTGCGCTGGTGTCTGAGGTCATCTACATTTCACCAGAGCCTGTGTTGCTGGCTGATGCGATCCACAATACACAAGGGCCTGTGCTACTTGCTGAGGACATTCACATTAAACCAAGGCCTGTGGTGCTGGCTGAGGACATTCACATTACGCCAGGGCCTGTGGTGTTGGCCAATACCATCCACATTTCACCTGGGCCAGTGTTGTTGGCTGAGGAAATACACATTACACCAGGGACAGTGCTGCTAGCCTTCCACATTACCCAAGGGCCTGTGTTGCTGGCTGATGCCATTCACAATACTCAAGGGCATGTGCTACTGGCTGATGCCATCTACATTACAGAAGGGCCTGTGGTGCTGGCCAATACCATCGACATTTCACCAGGGCCAGTGTTGTTTGCTGAGGCCATCCACATTACACCAGGGAGAGTGCTTCCTGTGGGGCCATCTTCACCACACGAGGGCATGTGCTGCTGGCTGAAGCCATTCATATTACACCAGGGCCTCTGGTGCTGGACAATACCATCCACATTTCACCAGGGCCAGTGGTGTTGGCTAAGGCCATTCACATTACACCAAGGTCTGTGGTGCTGGCCATTACCATCCACATTTCACCTGGGACAGTGTTGGTAGATGAGGCCATCCACATTACAAAAGGGCCTGTGCTACTGAATGAGGCCATCCACATTATACCATAGCTAGTGCTCCCTCTGATGCCCACTTCATGACAGCAGGGCCTGCGCTGCTGTCTGAGGCCACCTATATTTCACGAGGGCTTGTGTTGCTGGCCGATGCGATCCCCATTACACCAGGGCCAGTGTTGTTGGCTGAGGACATTCACATTACGCCAAGGTCTGTGGTGCTGGCCATTACCATCCACATTTCACCTGGGACAGTGTTGGTAGATGAGGCCATCCACATTACAAAAGGGCCTGTGCTACTGAATGAGGCCATCCACATTATACCATAGCTAGTGCTCCCTCTGATGCCCACTTCATGACAGCAGGGCCTGCGCTGCTGTCTGAGGCCACCTATATTTCACGAGGGCTTGTGTTGCTGGCTGATGCGATCCCCATTACACCAGGGCCAGTGTTGTTGGCTGAGGACATTCACATTATGCCAGGGCCTGTTGTGTTGGCCAATACCATCCACATTTCACCAGGGCCAGTGTTGTTGCCTGAGGAAATACACATTACACCAGGGACAGTGCTTCCTGTGAGGCCATCTTCACCACAACAGGGCCTGTGCTACTGGCTGAGGCAGACTACATCTCACCAGAGCGCATGTTGCCGGCTGTGGCCATCTACATTTCACCAGGGCCTGGCTGCTGTCTGAGGCCATCCACATTACACCATGGCCTGTGCTTCCTGTGAGGCCATCTTCACAACACTAGGGCCTGTACTGTTGGATGAGGCCATCCTCATTACACCAGGTACAGTTCTTCCTGTGTGGCACTCATCACCAAACCAGGGCCTGTGGTGCTGGATTAGGCCATCCACATTTCACCAAGGATTGTGTTGCTGGCTGATGCGTTCCACAAAACACAAGGGCCTTTACTACTGGCTGAGGATATTCACATTACACCAGGGCCTGTGGTGGTGGCCAATATAATCCACATTTCACCAGGGCCAATGTTGTTGGATGAGGCCATCCACATTACACCAGGGCCTCTGCTACTCGATGATACCATCCACATTTCACCAGGGATTGTGTTGCCGGCTGATGCGTTCCAGAAAACGCAAGGGCCGTTACTACTGGCTGAGGATATTCACATTACACCAGGGCCTCTGGTGCTGGCCAATATAATCCACATTTCACCAGGGCCACTGTTGTTGGCTGAGGCCATACACATTACACAAGGGACAGTGCTTCCTGTGAGGCCATCTTCACCACAACAGGTCCTGTGCTTCTGGCTGAGGCGATCCACATTACATCACGCCCTGTGATGTCGGCTTCTACCATCCGCATTACACCAGCGACAGTGATTGCTGTGAGGCCATCTTCACCCCACCAGGGCCTCTGCTGCTCATTGATGCGGTCCACATTACACCTGGGCCTCTGGTGCTGACCGATATCATGCACATTTCACCAGGGCCAGTGGTGTTGGCTAAGGCCATTCACATTACACCAGGGTGTGGTGCTGACCAATACCATCCATATTTCACCAGGGAAAGAGTTGTTAGATGAGGCCATCCACATTACAACAGGGCCTGTGCTACTGGCTGAGGACATTTACATTTCACCAGGGCCTGTGGTCATGGCTGAGGCCAACTACATTTCATCAGGGCCTGTGGTCATGGCTGAGGACATTCACATTACACCAGGGCCTGTGGTGCTGGCCAATACCATCCACATTTCACCTGGGCCAGTGTTGGTAGATGAGGCCATCCACATTACAACAGGGCCTGTGCTACTGGCTGAGGCCATCCACATTATACCAAAGCATGTGCTCCCTGTGAGGCTATCGTCACCACACCAGGGCCTGTATTGCTGGCTTAGGCCATCCACATTACAACAGGGCTAGTGCTCCCTCTGAGGCCAACTTCACGACAGCAGGGCCTGCGCTGGTGTCTGAGGTCATCTACATTTCACCATAGCCTGTGTTGCTGGCTGATGTGAACCACATTACACAAGGACCTGTGCTACTTTTTGATGCCATCCACATTAAACCAGGGCCTGTGGTGCAGGCCGAAACCATCCACATTTCACCAGGGCTTGTGTTGCTGGCTGATGCGATCCAAAATACACAAGAGCCTGTGCTACTGGCTGATGCCATCCTCATTACACCAGGGCCAGTGGTGTTGGCTGAGGACATTCATATTACGCCAGGGCCTTTGGTGTTGGCCAATGCCATCCACATTTCACCAGGGCCAGTGTTGTTGGATGATGCCATCTATATTACACCAGGGCCTGTGGTGCTGGCCAATACCACCGACATTTCACCAGGGCCAGTGTTGTTTGCTGAGGCCATCCACATTACACCAGGGACAGTGCTTCCTGTGAGGCCATCTTCACCACACCAGGGACTGTGCTGTTGGCTGAAACCATCCACATTACATCAGAGCCATTGGTCCTTGCCGATGTCATCCACATTTCACCAGGGTGTGTGGTGTTGGCTAAGGCCATCCACATTACACCAAGGTCTGTGGTTCTGGCCATTACCATCCACATTTCACCTAGGCCAGTGTTGGTAGATGAGGCCATCCACATTACAACAGGACCTGTGCTACTGGCTGAGGCCATCCACATTATACCACGGCATGTGCTCCCTGTGAGGCTATCGTCACCACACCAGGGCCTGTATTGCTGGCTTAGACCATCCAAATTGCACCAGGGCTAGTGCTCCCTCTGAGGCCAACTTCACGACAGCATGGCCTGCGCTGCTGTCTGAGGTCATCTACATTTCACCAGAGCCTGTGTAGCTGGCTGATGTGATCAACAATACACAAGGGCCTGTGCTACTTGCTGAGGACATTCACATTAAACCAAGGCCTGTGGTGCTGGCTAATACCATCCACATTTCACCAGGGCCAGTGTTGTTTGCTGAGGCCATCCACATTACACCAGGGACAGTGCTTCCTGTGAGGCCATCTTCACCACACCAGGGACTGTGCTGTTGGCTGAAACCATCCACATTACATCAGGGCCATTGGTCCTTGCCGATGTCATCCACATTTCACCAGGGCCAGTGGTGTTGGCTAAGGCCATCCACATTACACCAAGGTCTGTGGTGCTGGCCATTACCATCCACATTTCACCTGGGACAGTGTTGGTAGATAAGGCCATCCACCTTACAACAGGGCCTGTGCTACTGAATGAGGCCATCCACATTATACCATAGCTAGTGCTCCCTCTGAGGCCCACTTCACGACAGCAGGGCCTGCGCTGCTGTCTGAGGCCACCTATATTTCACGAGGGCTTGTGTTGCTGGCTGATGCGATCCACAATACACAAGGGCCTGTGCTACTGGCTGATGCCATCCCCATTACACCAGGGCCAGTGGTGTTGGCTGAGGACATTCACATTACGCCAGGGCCTGTGGTGTTGGCCAATACCATCCACATTTCACCAGGGCCAGTGTTGTTGCCTGAGGAAATACACATTACACCAGGGACAGTGCTTCCTGTGAGGCCATCTTCACCACAACAGGGCCTGTGCTACTGGCTGAGGCAGACTACATTTCACCAGAGCGCATGTTGCCGGCTGTGGCCATCTACATTTCACCAGGGCCTGGCTGCTGTCTGAGGCCATCCACATTACACCATGGCCTGTGCTTCCTGTGAGGCCATCTTCACAACACTAGGGCCTGTACTGTTGGATGAGGCCATCCTCATTACACCAGGTACAGTTCTTCCTGTGTGGCAATCATCACCAAACCAGGGGCTGTGGTGCTGGATTAGGCCATCCACATTTCACCAGGGATTGTGTTGCTGGCTGATGCGTTCCACAAAACACAAGGGCCTTTACTACTGGCTGAGGATATTCACATTACACCAGGGCCTGTGGTGCTGGCCAATATAATCCACATTTCACCAGGGCCACTGTTGTTGGCTGAGGCCATACACATTACACAAGGGACAGTGCTTCCTGTGAGGCCATCTTCACCACACCAGGGCCTCTGCTGCTCGTTGATGCCATCCACTTTACACCTGGGCCTGTGGTGCTGACCGATATCATGCACATTTCACCAGGATGTGTGGTGCTGACCAATACCATCCATATTTCATCAGCGACAGAGTTGTTAGTTGAGGCCATCCACATTACACCAGGGCCTGTGCTACTGGCTGAGGACATTCACATTACACCAGGGCCTGTGGTGCTGGCCGATACCATCCACATTACACCAGGGCCAATGGTGTTGGCTGAGGACATTAACATTAGACCAGGGACTGTGTTGCTGGCTGAGGCCACCTATATTTCACGAGGGCCTGTGTTGATGGCTGATGCCATCCACAATACACCAGGGCCAGTGATTTCTGTGAGGCCATCTTTACTAGACCAGGGTCTGTGCTGCTTGCTGATGACATTGAA
Organism: Diplotaxodon limnothrissa; assembly: GCF_057381915.1. Taxonomy (NCBI): domain Eukaryota; kingdom Metazoa; phylum Chordata; class Actinopteri; order Cichliformes; family Cichlidae; genus Diplotaxodon; species Diplotaxodon limnothrissa. Next base: position 36,654,501 of record NC_140596.1, read on the forward strand.
AATACACCAGGGCCAGTGATTCCTGTGAGGCCATCTTCACCAGACCAGGGCCTGTGCTGCTAGCCATCCAAATTACCCAAAGGCCTTTGTTGCTGGCCGAAAACAACCACATTTCACCAGGGCCTGTGGTGTTGCTGGATGAGGCCATCCACATTATACCAGGTCCTGCGCTACTCGTTGATACCATCCACATTTCACCAGGGCTTGTGTTGCTGGCTGATGCGATCCACAATACACAAGAGCCTGTGCTACTGGCTGATGCCATCCTCATTACACCAGGGCCAGTGGTGTTGGCTGAGGACATTCATATTACGCCAGGGCCTTTGGTGTTGGCCAATGCCATCCACATTTCACCAGGGCCAGTGTTGTTGGATGATGCCATCTATATTACACCAGGGCCTGTGGTGCTGGCCAATACCACCGACATTTCACCAGGGCCAGTGTTGTTTGCTGAGGCCATCCACATTACACCAGGGACAGTGCTTCCTGTGAGGCCATCTTCACCACACCAGGGACTGTGCTGTTGGCTGAAACCATCCACATTACATCAGAGCCATTGGTCCTTGCCGATGTCATCCACATTTCACCAGGGTGTGTGGTGTTGGCTAAGGCCATCCACATTACACCAAGGTCTGTGGTTCTGGCCATTACCATCCACATTTCACCTAGGCCAGTGTTGGTAGATGAGGCCATCCACATTACAACAGGACCTGTGCTACTGGCTGAGGCCATCCACATTATACCACGGCATGTGCTCCCTGTGAGGCTATCGTCACCACACCAGGGCCTGTATTGCTGGCTTAGACCATCCACATTGCACCAGGGCTAGTGCTCCCTCTGAGGCCAACTTCACGACAGCATGGCCTGCGCTGCTGTCTGAGGTCATCTACATTTCACCAGAGCCTGTGTAGCTGGCTGATGTGATCAACAATACACAAGGGCCTGTGCTACTTGCTGAGGACATTCACATTAAACCAAGGCCTGTGGTGCTGGCTAATACCATCCACATTTCACCAGGGCCAGTGTTGTTTGCTGAGGCCATCCACATTACACCAGGGACAGTGCTTCCTGTGAGGCCATCTTCACCACACCAGGGACCTTGCTGTTGGCTGAAACCATCCACATTACATCAGGGCCATTGGTCCTTGCCGATGTCATCCACATTTCACCAGGGCCAGTGGTGTTGGCTAAGGCCATCCACATTACACCAAGGTCTGTGGTGCTGGCCATTACCATCCACATTTCACCTGGGACAGTGTTGGTAGATAAGGCCATCCACCTTACAACAGGGCCTGTGCTACTGAATGAGGCCATCCACATTATACCATAGCTAGTGCTCCCTCTGAGGCCCACTTCACGACAGCAGGGCCTGCGCTGCTGTCTGAGGCCACCTATATTTCACGAGGGCTTGTGTTGCTGGCTGATGCGATCCACAATACACAAGGGCCTGTGCTACTGGCTGATGCCATCCCCATTACACCAGGGCCAGTGGTGTTGGCTGAGGACATTCACATTACGCCAGGGCCTGTGGTGTTGGCCAATACCATCCACATTTCACCAGGGCCAGTGTTGTTGCCTGAGGAAATACACATTACACCAGGGACAGTGCTTCCTGTGAGGCCATCTTCACCACAACAGGGCCTGTGCTACTGGCTGAGGCAGACTACATTTCACCAGAGCGCATGTTGCCGGCTGTGGCCATCTACATTTCACCAGGGCCTGGCTGCTGTCTGAGGCCATCCACATTACACCATGGCCTGTGCTTCCTGTGAGGCCATCTTCACAACACTAGGGCCTGTACTGTTGGATGAGGCCATCCTCATTACACCAGGTACAGTTCTTCCTGTGTGGCAATCATCACCAAACCAGGGGCTGTGGTGCTGGATTAGGCCATCCACATTTCACCAGGGATTGTGTTGCTGGCTGATGCGTTCCACAAAACACAAGGGCCTTTACTACTGGCTGAGGATATTCACATTACACCAGGGCCTGTGGTGCTGGCCAATATAATCCACATTTCACCAGGGCCACTGTTGTTGGCTGAGGCCATACACATTACACAAGGGACAGTGCTTCCTGTGAGGCCATCTTCACCACACCAGGGCCTCTGCTGCTCGTTGATGCCATCCACTTTACACCTGGGCCTGTGGTGCTGACCGATATCATGCACATTTCACCAGGATGTGTGGTGCTGACCAATACCATCCATATTTCACCAGCGACAGAGTTGTTAGTTGAGGCCATCCACATTACACCAGGGCCTGTGCTACTGGCTGAGGACATTCACATTACACCAGGGCCTGTGGTGCTGGCCGATACCATCCACATTACACCAGGGCCAATGGTGTTGGCTGAGGACATTAACATTAGACCAGGGACTGTGTTGCTGGCTGAGGCCACCTATATTTCACGAGGGCCTGTGTTGATGGCTGATGCCATCCACAATACACCAGGGCCAGTGATTTCTGTGAGGCCATCTTCACTAGACCAGGGTCTGTGCTGCTTGCTGATGACATTGAAAATACACCAGGGCCAGTGATTCCTGTGAGGCCATCTTCACCAGACCAGGGCCTGTGCTGCTAGCCATCCAAATTACCCAAAGGCCTTTGTTGCTGGCCGAAAACAACCACATTTCACCAGGGCCTGTGGTGTTGCTGGATGAGGCCATCCACATTATACCAGGTCCTGTGCTACTCGTTGATACCCTCCACATTTCACCAGGGCTTGTGTTGCTGGCTGATGCGATCCACATTACACAAGGGCCTGGTCTACTGGTGAGGACATTCACATTACAACATGGCCTGTTGTGCTGGCCAATACCATCCACATTTCACCAGGGCCATTGTGGTTGGCTGAGGCCATACACTTTACATCAGGGACAGTGCTTCCTGTGAGGCGATCTTCACCACACCAGGGACTGTACTGTTGGATGATTTCATCCACATTACACCAGGGCCTGTGCTACTCGATGATACCATCCACATTTCAGCAGGGCCACTGTTGTTGGCTGAGGCCATATACTTTACATCAGGGACAGTGCTTCCTGTCAGGCCATCATCAGCACACCAGGGCCTGTGGTGCTGGATGATGCCAACAACAACAACAACAACAATCTTCATTGAAGGGAATCATTGCCATGGTAACAACAAATGGTAGTTAAAAAAATGTAGCATTAACAAAGATGAGGAGATACATTTACTGAATACCAAATAAAGACACCTTCAATGCTAAAGATATCACAGGTGTAATGTAATGTTGCTATGGTTTAGATTTTATTTTCTATCATTCATAGACTATGATGTGTTTGTAGCCACATGGACATCTCACACTGATTTCAGGACCTGCAAAGAAAACAACATGGCCACCATGTTGGATTTTTGGAGTCACAAATCTGGGCTAACGTTAGCAAGCTGCATTCAGAGAAACTATGGATTTTGGGACTTGTGAGCCATACTTTTCGCTGGCAGCTTTATCTACATTTAAATTAAATCAACGTCTCTCCCAGAGCTCCAGTTCGGTGGCGTCTTATATGGCTCGATCACCTTACACTGGAATCAAGATCAATGCTTTCAAAGTACGGACATCTACATGCGTTTTCGATCTGGATGGGTAAATATGGTTGTCATCAGAGAGGTGAAGAACAAGAAATTGTTGTTTGCTGAAATGAATGATCACGTGTAAATCTTATATTTTGTTGACTTGGAATTTTACAGTGAATCAGTCCTACAGTTTAAATGAGCCTCCATTGACAGACTAGGTTACTGTGGAAATGCAGGGATTGGCGTGATTTGACCTGTAAGGCAGGGTCAGGAGGGGTGTGTTCACATGTTGGTGCCATATTCTACGCCCTTCTGGCCGCTGTAAAGAAACACAAAAAGGCAGCAGCTATCCGGCATTTTGGCTAAACTCAAAGACGTTCATAAGATGGCTGGAGAGCAAAGGACTGCACTACTGTTTTGACTTTCATGTGTGCATGTCCCAGTAGCTCTGATGTCACGTGAAGACTCTTTTAAAGCAAAGAAACAGATGAATAAAATACTAGCATTTTACTCAGCAAAACTGAAGTGGATGGTTTGTGGATGGTTTGTAGCAGTTAGCAGGCCAGACTATTTGTCATAAAAAAAAATACTCCAAAAGGCACCATGAGCACAAACACAGTTGAGAGGTTCAGTTCAGCCACAGTGTATTAGTGGAAGCCAAAGAGTTCATCAAAGAGGACATGCACCCAAACTTTAAGCCTCAGCAAAACTGAAGCAGTTTAGTTCTGAGAAAGAGTTCAGTTATCATAGACAGAAACTATCCATGTTTAAAGTTGGACATTTTAACATGGGACACCCATGATTCCCAGCCTCAAGTGGCCACTATTGGAACTGCATCTTTCAGCACCTCAGTGCTGCTTTTCTTTTCCAGCCCCAGATGATGTAGCTTTGTGTACCTATCTACACCCTAATTACAAACATTGGTAAAAAAAAAAAAAGAAAAGGAAAAAAAAAGTTTTTTCTTAAGTTTCTAACTTTGGCTTGATTCATGACTTCCTCTTCATTGGTCCATACATGATGTAAGTATGTATTCTAGTTGTCAACTAGAAAGTGCATTTTCTGAAGAAACTGCAGTGTGAATGCTTGAATCTGAATGTATGCATTGAAATGAATTAATTGCTGAATTTTAAGTTAAAAAGTTTTAATGAGATAAAAAGAAAAAGAATTTAATCTGAAAACAAAAGTGCTGAAGTGCTAAAAGCTGACGTTTACACAGAAGAAGAAGTTGGAAAAAAGCTGAAAATGTTTTAATTGTAAATTAGAAAAACCTTAGAAATGAGAAAAGAAAATTTAGAGTCAGAAAACCTCTGAATGAATATTAAAAGTTCATATTCTTTGAGTCACTGAATGACTAAAATGTGATCCCTCCACTTGGATCCACACAGTTTAAAAATTTTAAATGTCTGAGCTTTGAAAGACAAGGTGTTGGAAAGAGAACAACGATGGCAACGTTTTGAGGGTAAAATCATACCTGTAGAGCAAACACTGAGGACACAGCAGCAGTTGAAAGAGAAGTGTTTAAGATGAATCTTGGCAGAGTGAGAGACAGAGCTAGTTAAGCAGGCAGGTGTGAGCCTGGTTGCTATAGTGACTGCACCCAATGGCTCCATACACATGCACACAGACATGCACCTCACTTCTGCTGCTTAAAATGAACAGAAAAGTCATGTGAGTGAAGTTGGCCCCCCCACCTTCTTCAAATCCAACAAAAGTGGTATCAAACGTTTGTGCTACGTTTGTGCTGGTTTGTGCTGCAAAAACTTTCATTTGTGCTACTATCATTTTAAAGATTTTAATCAAAATTTCTAGAGGTCATCAGAGGTCAACCAGCCCCCCCCACATTACCCAAATCCAACAAAAGTGGTATCAAACGTTTGTGCTACGTTTGTGCTGCTAAAATTGTCGTTTGTGCCGCTTTCATTTTAAAGATATTAATGAAAATGTAAAGGTTAAAAGGTCAACCAGCCCCCCCACATTAATGGAATCGAACAAAATTGATGTCAAATGTTTGTGCTACGTTTGTGCTGGTTTGTGCTGCTAAAATTGTCGTTTGTGCCGCTTTCATTTTAAAGATATTGATAAAAATTTCTAGAGGTCATCAGAGGTCAACCAGCCCCCCCACAGTAATGGAATCAAACAAAACTGGTGTCAAACGTTTGTGCTACGTTTGTGCTGGTTTGTGCTGCTAAAATTGTCCTTTGTGACGCTTTCATTTTAAAGATATTACCAAAAGTTTCTAAAGCTCAACCAGCCACTTTCTTTACCGTAAAGAAATTGAGAGATATTAACCAGCATTGGATATTTTTTTCTTATGATCACACTCTTAAACCTAGTAATCAAACTGCAATAACTTATTTAAAAACTAGGTTAAATATAGCATTTAAAATAATTAATGCATTCGGTTAGAGAAAAAAACTTTATTTGCTGGTAACAAAATACAAAACTACGAGAACAATGTAGTATATATGTTTCCTGTTAGAAAAGGTAAATACATTGAACTGTCTGAGCCTCACAAGTCTAATACAATAACTGAAAAATAACAGCTATTTCCATCATCTAACTCACAAACTAGAAAAGGACTTTCTTTCATGAGATCTTGCCATCATTCCTTTGTGTAGAGCACAGTGTGCGGACATACGCTGGTGTTTTCAGATGCTATGGTTATATCCTTTCTTAGGTCATCATACATCTCCCAGATGTACGGGGTCCTGTTACAGAATGTCATATAATGCCCGAGTGTTTCTGGTGTTGGGCCCTCCTGAAATGTAATGACTGCTTTCAGTGTGAATTTCTCTCCTTGAAGTAGCAGAGTGGATGGGAATTCAGTAAGCAAAAACCTTTTTGGACTGTGAAAACTGTGCTCCAGAGTTTCTGTAGAGCATTTTCCAAGGTCTGTGTCAATCCATACAAGCTCTCTCAGGGTGAAACTGTGACAAACAGTCCCTGTGCAAAGTTGCTTTCCTGATGAATCTGTTTTAAATGCTGTTGGAGATGCATCAGGACTTTCGATTGGTCTTAGGCATGGCGATGTTGGAAGGTTGAGCCCTTGTTCAACAGCAGACTGAAGGTGAGCTATGCCAGAAGCTGAGAGGACTGACAGATCAATGGAAACAAAAGGTATTTGCCTTGTGTTTGGTGTGTAAAGTTTGCAGTACTGGGAGGAACACTGTCTTGTGAAGTGAACACTTGGATTTTCCGTCATTGTTTTTTGAATTACTGTGGACACATGGCACTGTGCATCAACACGATGAACACCAGTCTTCAACTGAACAGGGCAGAATATTGAGCTCAGCACCTCTGCCCTCAATGAATAGGCATGTTGAGTGACACCCTTTGAAGCAAGGGATTTCACAAGCTGGAATACTTAGTTCTCCTCTGAACTATTCAACATGTTTTGAGCAGTACGACTGTCACAGTAAGCGCAGCATAGACTTTGACAGAAGGCATCAAAGGCACAGGTGTTCATGACACAGTGTTGTCCTTTGCCAAGTTTTACTGCACTGTAAAGCCCAACAGTCTACCTGACATATAAAGTTTGTGGATATAACAATTGAAATTCCTCAAAGTTGAAACAACTTAAAACTTTTGTTCTGTTAACGATTCAAACAGTTATAATTGTACATGGCTTAGAAGTTAAGAGTAAATACTGCTTTCTTAATTATGATTTTTGAGTAAAAGGACAGAAGAAAAAAAAATTCAGACTGCAATTAATTTCAGGTGGAGACAGTAAACACAGGTGAGTTGAAAGATCTATTGAAGAGTCCTTTCTTCATGGCCATTAAAACATTTTTAGGTTAAAAGACCCGTGTCATGAATCGCTGTGCGGCAGGCAGGAGTTGACCCAATTCAATTCAATTTTATTTATATAGCGCCAAATCACAACATAAGTCGCCTCAAGGCGCTTCATAGATACAGAGAAAAACCCAACAATCATATGACCCCCTATGAGCAAGCATTTTGGCAACAGTGGAAAAACTCCCTTTTAACAGGAAGAAACCTCCGGCAGAACCAGGCTCAGGGAGGGGCGGCCATCTGCTGCGACCGGTTGGGGTGAGAGAAGGAAGACAGGATAAAAGACATGCTGTGGAAGAGAGACAGAGGTTAACAACAGATATGATTCAATGCAGAGAGGTCTGTTAATACATAGTGAGCGAGAAAGGTGACTGGAAAGGAAAAACTCAATGCATCATGGGAATCCCCCGGCAGCCTGCGTCTATTGCAGCATAACTAAGGGAGGATTCAGGGTCACCTGGTCCAGCCCTAACTATATGCTTTAGCAAAAAGGAAAGTTTTAAGCCTAATCTTGAAAGTAGAGATAGTGTCCGTTTCCTGAATCCAAACTGGAAGCTGGTTCCACAGAAGAGGGGCCTGAAAACTGAAGGCTCTCCCTCCCATTCTACTTTTAAATACTCTAGGAACAACAAGTAGGCCTGCAGAGCGAGAGCGAAGTGCTCTAATAGGGTGATATGGTACTACAAGGTCATTAAGATAAGATGGGGCCTGATTATTTAAGACCTTGTATGTGAGGAGCAGGATTTTGAATTCAATTCTGGATTTAACAGGAAGCCAATGAAGGGAAGCCAAAACAGGAGAAATATGCTCTCTCTTTCTAGTCCCTGTCAGTACTCTTGCTGCAGCATTTTGGATTAGCTGAAGGCTTTTCAGTGAGTTTTTTGGACATCCTGATAATAATGAATTACAGTAGTCCAGCCTGGAAGTAATAAATGCGTGAACTAGTTTTTCAGCGTCACTCTGAGACAGGATATTTCTAATTTTAGAGATATTGCGCAAATGGAAGAACGCAGTCTTACATATTTGTTTAATATGTGCATTGAAGGACATGTCCTGGTCAAAAATGACTCCAAGGTTCCTCACAGCGTTACTGGAGGCCAAGGTAATGCCATCCAGAGTAAGAATCTGGTTAGATACCATATTTCTAGGCTTTTCAGGGCCGAGTACAATAACCTCAGTTTTATCTGAATTAAGAAGCAGAAAGTTAGCGGCCATCCAGGTCTTTATGTCTTTAAGACATTCCTGCAGTTTAACTAATTGGTGTGTGTTATCTGGCTTCATGGACAGATAGAGCTGGGTGTCATCTGCATAGCAGTGAAAATGTATGCTATGTCTTCTAATGATGCTGCCTAAGGGAAGCATGTATAATGTAAACAGAATTGGTCCTAGCACTGAACCCTGTGGAACTCCATAATTAACCTCAGTGTGTGAAGAGGACTCTCCATTTACGTGAACAAACTGGAGTCTATTAGATAGATATGATACAAACCACTGCAGTGCAGTACCTGTAATACCTACAGCATGTTCTAATAGCTCTAATAGGATATTATGGTCGACAGTATCGAATGCTGCACTAAGGTCTAGCAGGACAAGCACAGAGATGAGTTCACTGTCAGAGGCCATAAGAAGATCATTTGTAACCTTCACTAAAGCTGTTTCTGTGCCGTGATGAGCTCTGAAACCTGACTGAAACTCTTCAAATAAACCATTCCTCTGCAGATGATCTGTTAGCTGTTTGACAACTACTCTTTCAAGGATTTTTGATATGAAAGGAAGGTTGGAGATTGGCCTATAATTAGTTTCATCAGTTGTTCAGTTCTTATAAAATGTTGTATAATTGTACCAAATCACTGAGGATACATCCAATGGGTAAATCACAATCAACAATTTTACTGTGATATTTGCTCGTGTTTAGAGAATCTCCATTATCTTTGTTACTGAGTTTCCATTTTTGTAGGGCCAAATTTGTATTAAAAATTAATATTTTCATATGATGTGAAATGACTCAATCATTTCTAATTTTTAGAAGAAACCATTCATTAAGTCCCTTAAGGTGAAGATTTCATATATTGATAATGATAAAATTAACACAAATTAAAGGTTTCACTGATAAACACACAATTTTTCCTTGCTTTAAACCCCATGTTCTATATAGATTACAGCTCTGATCTGGAGAACACTATTTTAAAATACTGTGTAGGGTTTTTGTCAAATGATTAAGAAACAGACTCTCTGTCACAAGAGACAGAAAGGTTGTATCTTAAAAGAAAAGTCTCCAAAATTTGGTAGAGTCTGATGTCATGCAGTTTCATAAACATGTATTCTCCCCAAAGAATGACACCTGAAAACTTTGCGTTAAATGAACTGAGGCAGCAGGTGAGGAGTAAGTGAGGCAGCAGGTGAGTAAGTGACGGAAGTGACGGACAAGGTAAGCGACTCATGTTGTAACTGACGTCAGACGCCGGAGATTTTGGCGGAAAATTAAAGCAAATGGTAGTTTAGATTTGAACAAATTCATTTAAGCTTCAGCATTACCAAATACACTTATCAATTGTCTTATAACTAACACTATTTGTCTAAATAATCTCCAACACCCTGGAGAACAACGAGGAGAGTTTAGAGACTCTCCAAGATTATATTGATCAGTGCTTTCAGGATCTCGTGATGAAGAAGACCCCGTGTGCAGCTTCCCCGGCCAAACCTGAGACGCCGTCGTCGAAAAGACAACGCCCGGCAGATTCCCCCGGCTCAACATCGCCAGCCGGCAAAGATATTGTCGACATACTGGAGTCAATCGACAAGCGATTGTCCAGTTTCGACGCAAGGCTGTCCTTGGTGGAGATTCTTCACCGAGAATTTAAATGCTTGCGAGAATCCCTGGAGTACAGCCAGCAGCAGGTGGAAACGCTTGCTGCTGAAAATGCCACGCTAAGGGAGTCGGTGAAATGTCTCACAGATAATGTTACCCAGCTCAATAGAGAAAATAAAAAAATAAAAGAAACAGTTATCGATCTACAAGCTCGTAGCATGCGTGATAATCTGGTATTTTCTGGTATTCCAGAAGCCGCTGGAGAAGACGCGGAGACCACGGTAAAAAGCTTCATCAAAACCCACCTGAAGCTGCCGGAGGACACTGTGAAGAACATCGTCTTTGATCGGGTACATCGCCTCGGCCCCATTCGGGCTACGGCCGGGAGACCACGTCCTATCGTGGCCAAATTCGGCCACTTCAAACAAAAGCAACATGTGAAAAGCCGCGGCAGGGAATTAAAAGGAACGGACTTCAGCGTGAACGACCAGTTCCCCAAAGAGATCTTGGAACGATGCAGGGTCCTCTTCCCAATCCGACGCGGCTTCATCCAGAAGGGCTCCCGCGCTGTCATCGCTGTGGACCGGCTGTACGTGGACGGACAGCTCCACCGCGACCCCAACATCACTCCGTGGCTGTATTAATCTCACACCAGATAAGAATCAGCTACACCATTTCCCTATCCACTCACACTAACTTGCATTAACATCTGTTTAACTTACCAGTATCAAATCGCATCTTAAAGTGTGATTTCATAGCAGAATTAACACCGTCACTCTCCGTCAGTGATTTAATTGGAATGTTTACGTTTTGTTTCTGTTTTTTTTTTTCTTCTCGTTTTTTTTTTTTTTTTTTTTTTTCCTCCTCTCTTTTCCCCCTCTTGGTTTTATGCTGCTCACCCCTGTCCTTGGTTTCTTTCTTTATTCCTTTCACTGCCTCGATCACCTGCTTCGACACTCATCCACAAACATCCTTTATTTCGACACATACGCACCATGCGCTCAACGGCAGCACATTTACATCAGTCAGACAGCGCACACAGTCATATAAGATACACACACACTTAAGCCAAGCCTACTCATATTAGTAACTATGCATACACAAAGTCAGACTCAGGGAGCATCTCGCCACACATTTTTTCTCTCTCTCCTTCTCTTTATTTATGAACAAGTGACGTATTCTCTCCACCTGTCTAAGCGACGCACACAGCATACATCCCTAGTTATACACAAACATCTATGGGTACACTGAGGTTCATTACATGGAATATAAATGGAGCTGGCTCCAGAGAAAAGAGGTTAAAAATATTTAACCAACTCAAAAAACTACAGGCGGATGTTGTCCTATTACAAGAGACCCACAGACCTCTTAGAGGTTCGAATGAACTTAAAACACCTGAGTTTCCCAATGTGTTCTCAGCTTGTTATAATTCTAGACAAAGGGGAGCAGCAATTTTAATACATAAAAATATTAATTTCACAGTACTCGATACAGTTATAGATCCAGAGGGTAGATTCTTAATCATTAAACTATCTATACGTGATAAAAAGCTATGTATTGCAAGTGTATATGGTCCAAATGTTGATGATCCCTCATTCTTTCACGGTTTTTTCAGTGCACTCTCTGAACACTTAGATGGCACACTTGTTCTTGGAGGTGACCTCAACCTTGGACTAAATGAAGACATGGATAGGCTCAATACAGCGGGAACTCAGCGTAATTGGCAGTCAACAAATATAATCAAACAGTATATGAGCGACTTTGGTCTTTGCGATGCATGGCGCTCCCTTCACCCCACCAGTAAGGAATATACTTTTTTCTCACATGTCCATCACTCCTACTCTCGTCTGGATTATTTTTTGGTCAGCAGCTCACTGCTGAACGACATTTCAGACACTGAGATTCACCCTATAGCTGTCAGCGATCATGGTCCTGTATCTTTAACACTAATGCACAAGAATAATACTACGCCAAGAAAAAACTGGAGATTTAATATATCACTACTTAAAGATGAAGACTTTATTAAATATTTTAAAAAAGAGTGGACTTCATATTTGGACTATAATGACACTCCCGAAACATCAGCTTCTGTTCTATGGGAAGCAGGGAAAGCTGTGATGAGAGGTAAAATAATTTCTTTCTCATCACATAAAAAGAAAAAAGAAAACAAAAATATTCAGGAATTAGAAAAAAACATCAAATCACTAGAAGAAGCCTACGCGTCCCACCAAGATCAGGAAACATTGAACAAAATACGCAAAACAAAACTAGAATTAAATGAGATAATTGATAAAAAAACAAAATTCTTAGTACAAAGACTACGCCTACAAAATTATGAACATGGTAATAAATCCGGTCAATTTCTAGCAAACCAGCTAAAAATAAATAAAGAAAAAACAACTATATGTGCTGTTCAAGATTCATCTGGGAACACATTATATGAACTGATACAAATAAACAACATTTTCAGGGATTTCTATAAAACGTTGTATTCACCACAAATAAACCCATCTAAAAAAGAAATTGATCAGTTTTTGGACAACATAACTGAAGGAAATTGCCGTCCCGGGTTTCCTCCGTGGCGTGAGCGATAAGCAGAGTTCTGTCCTTTCCTTCTAAGATTCCTAATTATTTAAAGTAACACTCAGGTATGCCATTCAGCTGGGTTAGTTACGACGTCGGGAGCAGCTTGGGAGAACAAGGAAACACAGACTGCTTCAGGTTGTCTTCCCAAATCGACTCAAAGGTTTATTTGATACACAGCAGTTTATATAGAGGAAAAAAAGGTTCGTGTGTCAGCTTTCCCAGTTCAAACCGGTACAGACTAAATAAGGAAACGTCTTCCTGCCTTCTGAGCAAAGTATCCCTTGTGTAGTTTATCAGTTCAGCTGTAATTTATGATCATCCCAGCAAAATACACTCCTAGACATAAAATACAGAGTTCTTTCATTAGTGAATTCTGAAACAAACCACCTGGCCTTTAACGAGCCTTTTTCTAAGAGATAAGGAAGGGAGGATGGGAGTAAGGAAGTGGTCTCATCTCTGTGGTGTTTTCGACCTTGGGGTACCAGCTTGTGAGTCTTACACATTAATTCTTGGGTCACAGAGAAAGAGAAAAACAACTAGTATATGGGCCTTATTGAGTAACAGTTTTCCTGTATAAAACAATATCCTGTAAATGTTAACCGTGGTATCAAAATATCATAACAGTTCTCCCCTTTTATCATGAAATGATAACATAGTATAAAGACAGAATGTAATAACATAATATAAAGATAAATCATAAATGTGAAACAAATCATAAATGTAACTAGTCCTTCGAGTGAGCTTAATATCAAAATCTTAAAAACAAGAAAAGAAGAACAAGAAAACGTCATTCTCTTCTTGGACAATCGAGTAATTCACAATCTAATGCTCAATACAGACATCAGGATCATCACCGATGACATCTGACACATAATCTGGGTCAATTTGTGCCAATTGCAAATACATTGAAGTGGCTGTACTAGTAGCTATACGGGTTATCATTGAACGTACACAGGGTACCACACAACAGACAATAATCATCAAAAACATGCTGCAACGGTTACAAAGGCTACAATTAGTTCCTTCCATCTTCCAAACGTGTCCTGTAGCCACTTATGTAGCCACTGACCGTGACCTGTATTGGCAATTAGTTCTATCTGCAATGCTTCAAGTTCATTCATAGCTTGTGTGAATGAACCGTTAGGAGCGGTATTATTGGGAATGAAAGTACAGCATACATCAACGGTTACTAGACCACAGGTACCGGTCCAATTAACAGGTAAAGCTAATCTAAGGGTATTATTGCACAACCAATAAGCATGTGGGATTGGTCTGGTCAGGCGCGTGACCATGTGTGATTTAACTAACTCCCCCCAGTCAGTGTCATTTAATACACCGTCTGGGGGAACAATGATCGAGTCTCTGCTCGAACTTGAACTGTGTGTGTGTTCCTCCAGATATGATACAACTTCAGCCACAGAGACAGCTAGCCATGTCTCATTACAGCGTGCACCTGGGGAGTCAGAGAAGAATGTATAATTATCCTTTGTATAATCTATGTGTGTGTCTGGGCCAGTTAACTTTAGTCTGCGCAGACATATCATACTAGTATTAAAATGGAGAGGGATCTGTCCTAAGGGCAGTGAGGGCTTTAACCTATTCTTAGGGCGTTTCATTGGGGCGCAGGTCCCTGCGGTGTCATTAGATAACTTCAATAATTCGCCCAATGGAGTCTCAGGGTTAGTTGGTGTGTGTGTGTGTCTAAGTAGGCAGTCGAGAGGGCTCAGAGTCAACTGTAAAGTGTCTTTAAAGAGAGCATTATCTCCGCCGATTTTCTCTAGTCCCTCAGTGAGGGGGAAACCGGATATGGGGTATCCTACTATTACCTGTTCTGGATTAGCCTTTGAACAGACATAACAGTTACTGTTTCCTAAGTCACGAGCGGCTGTTCTGGCATTTTCATACCACGCGTTAGCTCCTGCTCTAGAGGGTGCATAAAATGGTTTATTAGTGGCGTCTATGTTGCCATTTACTGATTTTAGGGAACGTGAAGAGTGCATTAAGTAGGTGTCTCGCAAAATAGAGCATGAAGTATCGTCAGCAAAATATGACCTGCAGAAATGTGAACATGGTTGCAGTTTACAATACAAAATAGCAAAGAGAAATCCTAAGGTTAATGCGATAGATATGATAAATAACCTAAATATATAAGAAAAACAGTTCTTCAGTCGTCTTCTGGCCTGGTCCCAGGTTTGAGAGACACAGAATAAGCGTCGTATGATGACAATGGGCATTTCATTTTCTCCATTATCAGGATGAAATGAGTCTGGCTTTATCAGGTTAGACATCATGTGGTACTTTTGGCTTTCTGTTCCTGCTGGATGTTTGAGTACCTTGTTGTTGTTCTTTCAGACGTTGTGTGTTAATCAGTGATTGCGTGTGTGTGTATGTACATTGGATCCGGGCGCTGGCTCGCCTGAGATGTCATCTACCCGTGTGTGTTTATTTGCTCTAGTTCCGGGCGCTGGCTCGCCGGAGATGTCGTCTGCTTGATCCGACGCCTGAGATGGTCCGATTGGGCTGGTCTTAACCCTGCTGGCATGAATCCACTGAGGTTGTCCGTCTGTGAGGATGCTGGTTCTTCGTCACTGCCAGTACAGTCTGGGGCTGGAACACGCGCGGCCTCCCAGAGTGTCCTTGGTTTTAGTGGCTTCTCCAACATGCATCTCCTTGTCTCCACTGGTGGAACTGTGGAGGGGAAAGGCTGAGAGAGACAAACTTTCTGATAGTTATTATTCAGTTTTTCTACCAAATTGTGAACATCAGTGGACAATGCAATATACATCACCTTCTACTAGCGGTGCCCCTCTGGAAGCTGACCATGGTGTTGGAAATAGTCTTATTTCAAATGGAGATAATTTGGTTACTGCAGATGGAGTCATTCTAATCTCACAGAGGACTTGAGGAAGTAATTTGACCCAGGTCATTAAAGTTTTAGCACACTTTTGAATTACTTCTAATGTGAATGAAGATCCTCTATCACTGTTAATCTGGTGAGGTATTCCGAATCTGGGTATTATTTCATTGCTCAACTTTTGACAGACTACTTCTGCAGTTTCTTTTGAGGTTGGATAAGCTTCTACTCATTTACTAAATTGATCCACTATTACCAGTAAGTACTTGATGCTTCCTTGTGCTGGCATATGTGTAAAATCAATTTGTAATGTATGAAATGGAAAATCTGGTTGTGGTAAATGCTGATGTTTTGCTTTTGAGCTACCTACATTAGTTCGTGCACATGTTAGACAGGTTGCTAATATGCTTTTTACTGCATGTGATGTTTTCTCAATTACAAATCTTGATTTTATTGCCCCTATTACCCCTCTTTGTCCGACATGACTCACACCGTGAAAATGTCGGACAAGGACTGGCAGCAGGGAATATGGGAGGGCAATCAAACCCTTAAGATTTTGTATAAGCCATCTCTGTCATCTAAGGTACAGTCATTATTCTCCCAATAGGTGTAATCAGATGCAGAGGCTTGCTCTTGTATAAATTTTAAATCAACATTTGTTTCTAAATAGTCTGGGAGTGTAACAAGTGGCAGCTGTAGGGGCACAGATAATACTTCCTGCGGAGGTGGGAGCTGTGATGCAGCTGCAGCCTTGGCTGTCACGTCTGCTAAGGCATTACCTGTTGCTTCGTCTGTGTCAGCTGTACTGTGTCCTTTCGTTTTTACAACTGCAACGGCCGATGGCAGCTGTATAGCCTGAAAAAGTCTTTGAACAAAATCACAATTTAGCAATTTATTTTCCATCAGCAGATCTAAATCCTCTCTGTCTCCACAATGTGCCAAAGTCATGCACAACGCCAAATGCATAGCGGCTGTCTGTGTAAATTGTCACACGCTTATCCAAATGGAGCTCACAGGCGCGTATTAAAGCCATGAGCTCTGCTTTTTGTGCTGAGTGAAATGGTAATGAGTGAGCCTCTAGTATGATGTCAGGCACTGTTACCACTGAATAGCCACAAAGAAATGAGTTGTCACTCGGCCTTGAACAGGACCCGTCCACATAAACCGTGGCTGAGTCTGGGATAGGTGTTTGCTCTAAATCTGGACGTGGTGCTGTGGATTCCTGTATACGAGTCATGCAGTCATGAACGTCAAGCCTGTCTGAGCCATCCTGTCGGTCAGAAGAACACAGCATAGGATCAATAAATGTGAGATTTGCATATGTTGTTTAGTTATGTTTGCTAGAATGGTCGTGACCTGGTGATTGGTGTGTAGAATAGTGTCATGTGAGAGTGTAAGCTTCTCGCAGTCCCTTATCATGATAGAGCAAGCTGCTACTGCCCTCAGGCAGGCCGGCATTCCTGAACAATTCAGGCAGCACCTTTGAGTGGCGGAGGTCAGCACTCCCTGTAATGCATTGAAAGAGGCAGTCATTTCTGTGGACCACAGTATTCGAGGAGGCTTGTCTTTTTTACAACAGTCACGCAGAATGTGGTCATGAAAAGAACAGTCTGGTATCCACTGTCTGCAATAGTTCACCATGCCCAGGAAGGACAACATTTCCTTCTGTGTAGTGGGACGAGGGACAGAGGTCACAGCTTTGACCCTGTCTGCAGTCATGGAACGTTTTCCGTGAGACAGTGTGAATCCCAAATATTGAACAGAAGTCTGACAGTACTGCATTTTCTTTGCTGATGCTTTGTGGCCAGTCTTTTGGAGGTGCTGGAGAAGCATGTGTGTAGCAGTTTGACATAGTTTTTCACTCGGAGCACAGAGGAGGAGGTCATCCACATGTGGATCAGGGTGCAGCCCTGGAGGAGTGAAGCACCATTGAGAAAGCAGCAGAGCTGTCTATCATGCCTTGGGGCAAACGAGTCCAAGTGTACTGCTTATTTCTATGTGTGAATGCAAATAACGGCTGTGTGTCTTACTGAGAAAAAGGAGCGGAGCATAAATCCACCACGGTAAAGTGTGTATGCAAAGCATGTCAATATGCTGTGAACATCTGAAACGAGAGGTGGCAGAGGAATGTTGACTGCATTAATTTGCCTTAAGTCTTGTATGAAACGCCATACGCCAGGTTTGTTAGGCTTTGGCACAGGATTGACAGGAGTGTGGGCTTTATTACTCCTGTAGTCAATAAATCTCCTATCATGACATCTAGGGCTGCGGTTTTTTCGGCAGAAATGGGATGTTGCTTGACATATACTGGCTTGTTGTGTTTTAGCTGTGCGTGATAAGGTATGCAGTCAATAAATCCTATATCATTCTCACTTTTTGACCATAATGTCATATTCTGGTATTCAGCTGGCAATGTAACTGCAGAAATAGTACAGTGGATAGGGTAGGTTAGATGTATGTGACGACATATTTCGTAACCTATGTCTGAGTCATGTAACAAAATCACTGTTTGACCTTCACTTGTGTGAGCAGTTATCATGTCGTTGAACAGTGTGAGAGAAACAAAAGTGTGGCTCCCAGTCATGGGATTACCTGTTAGTGGCGTCTGTACACGTTTTTTTTGGCACAGTGTGTGACATAGAGTACCGGACAAAAGGATGTTGAGTTCATTCTCTGCTGAGGGTCCAGCTGACACAGAGGATGTTCCTTCTCCATCATGTCGGTACATAGGGCAGAGAAAACATAAGCTGTTATCAGTGTCAGCAAACATTTCACCCTTTGTGTTAAATTAAATACACAAATTCATTTTTGCTTTGGGTGTCTGCGGCTGCTGGAAAACTGAGAACCGGAAATGGGAGTTGTACTGAGCCGTTATTTGAGACTTTATTTTGTATTTTATTAATTTTTGGTTTTACAGGTACTTTAGATTTTTTTATCGGACCTGTCTGTGGTCTTTGAATTATTCTGACCCATGTTCAGTGATTTCCAGAGGGGTTTACACGCTAGGAGGATTTAGGTTAGTATTTTCGCTGCGGCACAGCTGAGGTCACTTTAAATTTATTGCTAGCAATTTTTGTTTGGGTGAGCAACTCTCACTTAGCGAGCAACTCCTCGCAAAACAACAGGCAACTCCCTGTGTCTTTCTGCTTTTAATTTACTGCTTTTAACCCTTGAGACCCGTGTTTTTTTTTTTTTTTTTTTTTTAAAAGAAAAATTAAACAATTAATTATTATTATTATTATTATTTTTTTTTTACGTATAAATGTGTAGTGTCTTTCCACTTGATTATAACTGATTTATTTATAACATTTTATATAAAAGAAAAACGAGAAGCACATTAATTCATAGTAATTTAACATAAAATTGTTTGATAGTGTTAATTTGGAAAGCCACAACTCTAGCGGGTCCACCAACACCACACAAGGGTTAATCTACTTTATTCGGGGACTGAGGAAGTCGTCAGTGTATCTCTCTGGATCACTAAGTGAAACTTCGTCAGCATATCCCGTTTTTTTTTAAGGATCGATCACTGAGAGAGGTATAATAGGTCTTTATATAAATATGAAAGACGCATATTTACCTTCTGTCAGTCATCCCACTTCTGACACCAAAATTGAAGGAAATTGCCGTCCCGGGTTTCCTCCGTGGCGTGAGCGATAAGCAGAGTTCTGTCCTTTCCTTCTAAGATTCCTAATTATTTAAAGTAACACTCAGGTATGCCATTCAGCTGGGTTAGTTACGACGTCGGGAGCAGCTTGGGAGAACAAGGAAACACAGACTGCTTCAGGTTGTCTTCCCAAATCGACTCAAAGGTTTATTTGATACACAGCAGTTTATATAGAGGAAAAAAAGGTTCGTGTGTCAGCTTTCCCAGTTCAAACCGGTACAGACTAAATAAGGAAACGTCTTCCTGCCTTCTGAGCAAAGTATCCCTTGTGTAGTTTATCAGTTCAGCTGTAATTTATGATCATCCCAGCAAAATACACTCCTAGACATAAAATACAGAGTTCTTTCATTAGTGAATTCTGAAACAAACCACCTGGCCTTTAACGAGCCTTTTTCTAAGAGATAAGGAAGGGAGGATGGGAGTAAGGAAGTGGTCTCATCTCTGTGGTGTTTTCGACCTTGGGGTACCAGCTTGTGAGTCTTACACATTAATTCTTGGGTCACAGAGAAAGAGAAAAACAACTAGTATATGGGCCTTATTGAGTAACAGTTTTCCTGTATAAAACAATATCCTGTAAATGTTAACCGTGGTATCAAAATATCATAACAATAACTCTTCCAAAATTATTGGACACTCAAGCAATGGCACTGGATTCACCACTGACACCTGGGCCCTATTTCAGGAAGCCGGTTTAGAAAACTCAGAGTGAAAAACGATACTCAGGGTTGAGTAACCCCGAACTGTCCAACTCGGGGTTATTCGGTTTCAGAAAGGCTGATAACAATTAGTTCAATCAACGCGGAGTTGCTTTAACCCCAAGTTAAGCGCGCACGAGGATACATAAAGCCCTGATTAGTGGAGCACAGATTAAGCGAGTCACCATGGAGACGGAGGGAAAGAAGGCGCGGTCAATGTATTTTACAGCGCTTGAGGCCGAAATTCTGATGGCATCATATGCCGATAACATGCAAATTGCGCGGAAAAAAAGTAACAGCCTCAGCTGCAAAAGAAAGGGAGCATGCATGGCAAAACATAGCCGACAGAGTCAATGCGTGAGTGTTAATTTAAACATTGATCTAGGGATTTCCACCCATTTAACACGTTATTATATTATATATATATGTTTTTTTTTTATTTCATACATTTTATTTTGTGATGTGATGTGAGCGCAGGTGCAACCCAACAGGCCCCAAACGTTCCTGGCAGCAAGTAAAAATGAAATATAAAAATATAGTCCAAACAGGTAAGGTGTAATTGTATTATGAGCCATAGTGCTTGGTCTGTTTGTCCTATGTAAATCAATTGCAGTTAGAGGCTACATTAACTTTCTTTCTGTAAGCACTTATTGAAATTATCTGAGCACATTACAAGTACATATTTGCTTACTCTGTATGCTCAAATGTGACCCGTTATAGCCAACAGAAAAAAAGCGGAGGCCCGAAAAACAGGTGGGGGTCCTCCACCACCACCACTCACAGAGGCTGAGCAGTTGGCTTCCACATTTGTGATAATGTTGGCAGCATCACATATGATCTTCACAGTGCAGAGAACACAAATTAGCATCCATTACTATAATGAAATAATTTGTTAGTTTGAAATGCTACAGGGAACTATGTACCTGTACATTAATGCTGTGGAAAGACTTCCTGTTCACATAGTCTCCTTCATTTACTGAAGGAGCAATGATTGGAATGTGAGTGCCATCTATACAGCCAATCACGCCTGGGAACCGTGAGAATAAATGTAAAATTTAAGTAGTAGCTCAAGTATCACCACATCATGAATTAAGTTTCGTTCATCCTGATACCTGCAATTTTGTGGCATCCCTCTGATAAATCTTGTGGGTCTATGACCGGGGAACACCACAAACGAGTACAGGAGACGTTTCAGTGCAACTGTAACATTCCTGACTGCGTGACAGACGGTAGCCTTGGAAACGTGCTCAGCGTCACCAATATTATACAGAAAGCTCCCGTTTGCAAAGAACCGAAGTGCAATACAAATAATATGTACAGAACTGAGAGAATGTCCGCGATGTGTCACATGAGCAATATTAGGCCTGAGGATGTTATTCAAATAAATTATAGATTGTGCTGAAAAACGGTAACGTTCACACAGGAAATAATCAGGAAATGATAAAATGTCCGAACGCGCTCTAATCACTCTCTCCCGGCGGAGAGCTCTGTGGAGAATTTGGGCTTCAACATCTACTGGCTCTTCAAGGAAGGAGCACGCCATGTCTGACACTTCCTACAGTCAGGTTTCCGACAAAGAGGCGGAGAACGTCAGGGTTAGTTGAAGTAAACCTGCTAGGGGGCAGGTTAGCTTCACGGAGTGTGTCGTCATAGTAACTCACTCAGAATTAATCTAAACTCGCTTTGTGAAACCGAAAACCCAGAGTTTTCGTTAACTCAGGGTATACTTACTCAGAGTTTGCACTAAACCGGCTTCCTGAAATAGGGCCCAGGTGAACTCCAGGAAGCTCTGATAAGTATGCACAATAATAAGGCTCCAGGTCCAGATGGCTTTCCTGCAGAATTCTACAAAGAATTCTGGTCGATTCTAGCACCAGTTTTCTACAGAACGTTGTTGGAAATTAAAGAAAAGGGCAGACTTCCATCAAATATGAATTCTGCAAACATTAATCTCCTGCTAAAACCAGGCAAAGACCCTGTATATCCCTCAAGCTATCGTCCAATATCCCTTATAAATGTAGACCTTAAAATAATCTGCAAAGCTCTCTCAAAGAGACTGGAGAAAATAACCCCCCTCTTAATTCATCCTGACCAAACTGGCTTCATAAAAGGTAGGCACTCATCAACAAATACACGTAGATTACTTAATTTGATAGGCTACTCATACAGTAAAAACCTAGAAACTACAATATTCTCTTTAGACGCAGAAAAAGCATTTGACAGAGTTAACTGGAAATTTCTATTTGCAACTTTACACAAATTTGGTTTTGGATCCTCTTTCATAAACTGGTTAAAAATATTATATAATTCCCCAACAGCTTGTGTTAGAACAAATGACCAGACATCCTCCAGCTTCTGTCTCTTGAGGGGCACCAGGCAGGGATGCCCACTCTCCCCTTCACTATTTGCAATTTTTATTGAACCACTAGCAGCAGCAATTAGACAGAATTCAGTAATTAAGGGCATAAAATGCAAGAACGTGGAACATAAAATCAGCCTTTATGCGGATGATGTGTTACTCTTTCTCCAAAATTCACAAACCAATATCTCTGGGGTGATTGAATTGA
This sequence comes from Diplotaxodon limnothrissa, assembly GCF_057381915.1. Classification (NCBI taxonomy): domain Eukaryota; kingdom Metazoa; phylum Chordata; class Actinopteri; order Cichliformes; family Cichlidae; genus Diplotaxodon; species Diplotaxodon limnothrissa. The sequence goes on from NC_140596.1 coordinate 36,677,010, forward strand.
TAAACTCTTTTGCAAGAATATCAGATTACTCAATTAACTGGTCAAAATCTACAGTCCTACCGATTAATTGCTCCTTCCATAATTCCTCTTCTACACCACTGCAATCGGGAAATATAAAATATTTAGGTATTAATGTTTCTCTGCTGTCCAGCACTCATTACATCAGCTTAAACTTGTTCTCAACGCAGACAAAACAAAGCTCATGTTGTTTTCTAAATCAAGGAGACGAGCCCAAACAATCCCATCAGTAACCACTCTTGAAGGTAATAAAATAGAGTTGGTTCACACCTATAAATATCTGGGAATCTTAATTGATGACTCGCTTACCTTCAAACCACATGTAGAGAATCTTGTGAAAAACCTGAAGTTAAAACTGAGATTTTATTTTCAAAATAAGTTGTGTTTCTCTTTTAATACAAAGAAGCGGCTTGTTGCTGCAACATTCTTGCCTGTGCTGGATTATGGTGATATTCTATATATGAATGCTTCTGCTCAATGTCTTCGAATGGTTGATTCTGTGTATCATGCTTCTCTGAGGTTCATCACTAACTGTAAATTTCAGACTCACCACTGTGAGTTATACTCTCAGGTAGGATGGTCTGCTTTGGTAAGTCGGAGGAACTCTCATTTATACAGTTTTATATATATATATATAAGGCGATACTTGGGTTGCTGCCTTCTTATATATGTTCCCTGCTTGTAATGAAACATGCTGGTCGGTATTCTCTTCGTCCGCATGGTTACTTGTTGCTTTCTGTTCCATTTGCCCGAACTGAACTTGGTAAAAGAGCTTTTGTCCATTTAGCACCCTCGGCCTGGAACAAACTGCAGAAGGAATGGAAAATGACTGAATTCATTTCATTAAGTGATTTTAAATCTAAACTATGAATCCTTGAGGCCAAGTCCATAACATGCAACTGTTTCAATTAGATTGATTGTCATTTTAACTGACTTTTTATTTTATTTGAATTTTATTGAATTTTATTTTTATTTTATTTGTATTCTTTCACTTATTGTTGCATGTGTGTTGTTGCTGCCTGTGTTTGAGTAATTTCTGTAACTGTGAGACATCTGCTGCTGCCTATCTTGGCCAGGTCTCCCTTGAAAAAGAGGTTTTTAATCTCAATGGGATCTTCCTGGTTAAATAAAGGTTAATAATAATAAAAATAATCTCCCAAGCTTGCAGATCTAACTAAATTAAACCATATCCCACTTTTAAAGAAGGTAAAAGATGATCTGGCTAGATGGAAATGTCTACCCATATCACTCATGGGAAGGGTTGCCGCTATAAAAATGATGGTCTTACCAAAAATAAATTATGTATTCTCAATGATCCCAACTAAACCGCCACAAGATTGGTTCAGATCTCTAGATTCATGTATGTCCAAATTCCTTTGGAAAAATAAACCCCCACGTATAAGCTTAAAAACACTACAAAAGACCAAGGATAAAGGAGGACTAGAACTGCCTAACTTTCAGCACTACTTCTTAGCCAACAGGCTTCAGTTTATCTCAGGATGGCTAAAACACACCCTCTTAGATGAACCTTGGCTAGATGTAGAACAAGCACTTTGCAATAATCTAGAGATCTCAGACCTACCATTTATCAGCTCAAACATCCAACGACATGAATGCTTTAAAAGCATCAACATCAGCTCTTCTCTGACAGCATGGTGGGAGTTTCTAAAATTGACGGCGTCTTCATTAATCCCATGCAAACGTACACCTATCTGGAACAACCCTGACATATTACAAAACAATAATATGATAAACTTTTCAGATTGGAGTGATAAAGGAATCAAATATTTAGAACATATACTAGAAGGAACAGAATTTATTTCATTTGACGGACTAGTTACACAATATGGGATCAACAAGAAAAGATTTTTAGAATATCAACAAATTAAATCCATAGTAAAAAAGAAATTTAAACCGGGTCAAGTTGAACTACAAACACCACCAAGTGTGGTTCAATTTCTTACTCTTAAACCCCCCAAATTACTATCCAAAATATACAGAATGCTTTCTAAAACAGATGAATCAATATCACTTCCTATTGCAAAATGGGAAGCGGATTTATCAGTTAACTTAGACCTAAACTTCTGGTCTCAGATTTGCTTAAAAACCTTTCATCTAATTAGAAATCCCAGTCTTCAATTAATTCAATACAAAATATTACATAGAGTGCACTATACAGGTCATCGGATGTTCAAGATGGGCTTTACGTCTACCAACAACTGCTCACACTGCCAAACCAATTCACCGGACAATTATATCCACGCTCTTTGGTTCTGTCCACCAGTTCAGAAGTTTTGGCGCGAGATATGTGAAGACTTATCGAAGTGTCTGAAATGTAACATTCCAACTTCCCCCTTAGTGTGTTTGTTGGGCAGCTTAGATAATGTCACTTCAGAAAAGAATATAGCCCATATGGTTTTCACTGCCCTATGCATAGCCAAGAAAACGGTCCTCATGAACTGGAAAAATAAAAATAATCTTAATTCTAACCAATATAGAAATTATCTATTAGATTACATTAGTCTTGATACAGCCTCTGCCACCACATCAGATCAATTGCTCTGGGCTCCTTTGATCAGCTCCATCACCTAGTGGGGGTGGGGGGTCATAGTTTGGTCCCGCCTTCACTGTTGTGATTGGTGTGGGGGTAGGGACAGGCTTAGGGCGTCGGGGGGGTTCCCCGGAGGCATCTTCCTTGGGGGGCTCAACCGGGGTAGCGGTCATGTCCGGTTAGGGGCTCTGTTGGCTCTCAGGTGACTGTTTCCTCGCGGCTGCGTGCAGCGGGGCTAGGGGAGGGTCTGTGCTGACGGACGTGGGTTACTGACCTGGTAGCCTGGCTGCCCCTGGGTGGGTCTGGGATGGGCGTGAGGTTCTGGGGGCGCTCCATCTCTGGGCTGGGACCCGGACCGGGCCTCGGGGGCTTGGGTCCTGGTTGGTGTGTTGCCGGGGTTGTGGGCGGGTGGGTGCATGGGGGCCCAGCCCTGGAGCAGGGTGCCGCCGGTGCGTCGAGCCACCTGGGGGGCTCTTCAACTGGTGGGGGAGATTGTCACATCTTGCAGGAGCTTTCCTCTCCTCAGGAGCTCCCTCTGCAGGAGGGGGAGATACAGGAGAGGTGGAGGAAGATCTCAGCCTGGGTGTTTATTGTCTTATGTAGTCTGGAAGATGAGTGGATGGTGGGGTGGGTGCAGTTTTCTCTGTGGTGGGGTTGGGTGGACTGTCCCGGGCTCTGTGGGGCCGGGCGGCGCTGCTGCACTGGGCCCCGGTCTGGATGGGCCTGGGCCCCCTTTCCCTGGCGGATCGCGGAGTATGGGGGTGCCTACTGGGGTCAGCGGGGGAGCTGGCCCCAGGGAGGGGTCACTTGCCCCTCCCTTCCTTCCCTCCCCATCTCCAGCTGCCTCCCTCTTCCCGCTCCACCACAACCACCCACACATGCAGGGCCTTGGAGTAGGGGTATGTCACCAGGGTGCAGAGGAGGCTACCCCCCTCTGTCCCCTTCTGGCTGCCTCTGCCTCAATTTTATCCCACAACTTAGACATTCACATTACTCACACTCTCATTACACATACATATAGGATCTTGGGGGTGGGCACGATACACGGAGTCCAAAGTACCATCAGGGTGTACACCCCACCCCTGGCATCGTTGCCCACCTCTCAATTTTAAATACACGTAGACATTGAGGGCTAGCAGGAGGGACCATGCGCTTACCTGCTGCTCTCTGGCAGGTAGCTCCAAGCCCTCCTGGGTTTTAAATGCACCTTAGAACACACATGCATCAACACTACAATGAGCGGGTGGAGGGAGGTTTGGAGTCTTCTCTCACCCCCATTCTCTGCGACCTGCTGGAGCAGGGGGGCTAGGACTAGGAGGAGGAGTTGGCCGTCCGACTGCGGTCTGGAGTGTGGAGCCTTCCTGCTGCTGCGGAGTCGGGGCGGTCTGCCTCCCCCCACCGCAGGGAAAAGGGAAACACCACCTGGGTCTGGGTGCAGTTCCCCCCTCCAGGGGCGGGGGCACCTAGACCCGGTTTGTAGAGTACGCTTGGGGAGTGTGATCGTGTGTACAACGTCTCTTTATGTCTGTCTCCACGTTGGTTGAGTGTGGAGTAAGTGCATATGAGAGCATGAGGGTGGGAATGGATGTTTGTATCTGTGTGTGCCTGTATGTCTGTGTCTATATGTCAGGTTGGGTGTCAGGCGCCACCTCTCTGGGGACATCTCAGGCCCTCCAAGGTTTGGAGGCCTATCTCCCCCTACCACCACTTCCCCTGCCAGTGGCGGACCCCCTCAGACATCGGTGCGTTGGTGGTTCTTTGTGTCCGGGGATGGGCGTCCAGGTACACACCGGCTCACTCCTTGGCGGCCGCTTATCGGGGCCTGGAGCCTGGGGCTCGCTCGGGCCACTTCGGAGGTGGGGTGCCCCCGGCCTCTCTGCCTGGGGCTCGGTCACTCAGGCGCAGCTGGCTGCCGGCGGAGCTCACGGGCGCGTCACTGCAACTCCCCCTGGCTTCTGCTCCGCGGCTGCTGAGTGAGCCCTCATCTGGGACTCTCCTCAGCTCTTTCCGGGACAGTGGCGCAGCTGCCCCTCTGTTGGTCTTCCTTGGTCTCTTGTGTTCTGGGGGCCTCTGGATGTCTGGAGTTTGATCTCCTCCACACCTGCTTCATGCCCTGGAGGACGGGGCTGTGGCCCCCCCACACCCTCTAGCAGATTATTACATGAAGGAACCTTTTAAAAAACAAAAAACAAGCGCGTCCATGCTCACAGGTGTACACACGGGTGATCACACCCACAAACTACACCCTTTTTGGCTCCTACCTCAAAGCACACTGTGTTCTGTTGATCTTATGTGCTGCACAATAATGTTTAACATTTAGTATTTACTGTCATATTCCCATATATCATTGTGATGTTGTTTATTCTATTACTCTTGTTCTCTTCTGCTTGCTTTCTTTTTTCTTTCTCAGCAGGTGATCCAGGTGATTGATATATGCATTTTTTTTTCTCTGCCCGTTCTGTTGGTTTTTGTCTTTTGCCCTTCTCCCCCGTCCCTCTTCTCAGCTGTTTCTCTTTCCCTCTTTCTTTCTCCCCTTCTTTCCCCCAGTCAAGTCTGTCCCGTATTCAGTAAGTGAAAATAAAATAAACAATAAAAGGTGAATCAAATGGACCATTACGGCAAGGCTGGGATGGTCAGTTTGGTAAAGTAAATCCGTTGGGCATCTTTCTTTGCCTTTAGACAACAATTCTGATGGCAAAAGAGCCAAACGGGACAGGCCAAAAAGAAAAAAAAAAAAAAAAAAAAAAAAAAAAAAAAAAGAACTTTTCTTTTCCCTTTTTAGGAGGCGCCTGATATCAACGTGAAACGCACTGCAGTACTTCGTGCCCTTCCTGTATGTCTATGTCTGTGTCAATTTTGGGCTCCTGAGAGGGGTTATCATCCACTTCCTGCTCCACAAAGGCTTTGTGTGGATACTGACGCTTCACTGTACCATCCTGTCTGGCAACCTCTGCTTCTTTTCGTATTTGTTTTGCAGAACAGATCCGCATGTTCCCTTCAATAAAACCGAGATGACGTGCAATGAATTTATCTATCCTTATTGGGAGATTTTCATGCTTGAACAGACCATGTTTAATGTTCTTGAACTCTGCTTCAACATTAGCTGAAGTTGCAGTGAGTTTTTCGCTCTGAAATAGGGGAACCATTTCTCCAGTCCAGAGTGGTAGGTATCCTCCCAATCTAATTAGGTGTGGGACGAGCTCAGGTAGATAGTGCATATTGTCTCGATAACCATGATCTTCAGCATGGCACCTGCTCCCCTCACAAATATCTGCCACCCACTGCCTTAAGTCTGTGTTTATTTCTGTGCATGGATCCAATCTAATGTCTTCTTCTTCCTTGTCATCAGAAACAGATATAGTCTCATCTGCAATTTTTCTTTTCAGATTTGATTTGGACACTTCTGACATAATGGGGTTTCCAAAACTGTCACAGCCTTCTGTCTCACTTAATGCCACAATAGCAATGCTGCGTATTAGGACCTTTGCTTCTTCCAAGGATTGGGACTTGACAAGTTGTGCCATTGATCGCACGTAGAAATCCCTCACCTGATGAGGCTTTTTTCTCAAACAGTCCCACTGGCAAATCATTTTGAATAAGTGTGTCACATCCACTCTAATGAAACATTCAATTCAATTCAATTTTATTTATATAGCGCCAAATCACAACATAAGTCGCCTCAAGGCGCTTCATAGATACAGAGAAAAACCCAACAATCATATGACCCCCTATGAGCAAGCACTTTGGCAACAGTGGGAAGGAAAAACTCCCTTTTAACAGGAAGAAACCTCCGGCAGAACCAGGCTCAGGGAGGGGCGGCCATCTGCTGCGACCGGTTGGGGTGAGAGAAGGAAGACAGGATAAAAGACATGCTGTGGAAGAGAGCCAGAGGTTAATAACAGATATAATTCAATGCAGAGAGGTGTGTTAATACATAGTGAGTGAGAAAGGTGACTGGAAAGGAAAAACTCAATGCATCATGGGAATCCCCCGGCAGCCTACGTCTATTGCAGCATAACTAAGGGAGGATTCAGGGTCACCTGGTCCAGCCCTAACTATATGCTTTAGCAAAAAGGAAAGTTTTAAGCCTAATCTTGAAAGTAGAGATAGTGTCCGTCTCCTGAATCCAAACTGGAAGCTGGTTCCACAGAAGAGGGGCCTGAAAACTGAAGGCTTTTATTCGATTCCATTACTGTGGGGGGGCTGGTTGACCTTTTGACCTTTACATTTTCATTAATATCTTTAAAACAGATGCAGCACAAACGACAATTTTTGCAGCACAAACACAGCACAGTTGATTGACACCAGTTTTGTTTGATTCCATTAATGTGGGGGGGCTGGTTGACCTCTGATGACCTCTAGAAATTTGTATGGATTTCTTTAAAATGATAGCGGCACAAACGTAAATTTTTGCAGCACAAACGTAGCACAAATGTTTGACATCAATTTTGTTCGATTCCATTAATGTGGGGGGGCTGGTTGACCTTTTGACCTTTACATTTTCATTAAGATCTTTAAAACAGAGGCAGCACAAACAACAATTTTAGCAGCACAAACCAGCACAAACGCTTGACATAAATTTTGTTCGATCCCATTAATGTGGAGGGGGGGGGGGCTGGTTGACCTTTTGACCTTTACATTTTCATTAAGATCTTTAAAACAGAGGCAGCACAAACAACAATTTTAGCAGCACAAACCAGCACAAACGCTTGACATAAATTTTGTTCGATCCCATTAATGTGGGGGGGGGGGGGGGGGGGGGGGCTGGTTGACCTTTTGACCTTTACATTTTCATTAATATCTTTAAAACAGAGGCAGCACAAACCAGCACAAACGTAGCACAGTTGATTGACACCAGTTTTGTTTGATTCCATTAATGTGGGGGGGCTGGTTGACCTCTGATGACCTCTACAAATTTTCTTGAATATCTCTAAAATGATAGCGGCACAAACGTAAATTTTTGCAGCACAAACGTAGCACAAATGTTTGACATCAATTTTGTTTGATTCCATTAATGTGGGGGGGCTGGTTGACCTTTTGACCTTTACATTTTCATTAAGATCTTTAAAACAGAGGCAGCACAAACGACAATTTTAGCAGCACAAACCAGCACAAACATAGCACAGTTGATTGACACCAGTTTTGTTTGATTCCATTAATGTGGGGGGGCTGGTTGACCTTTTGACCTTTACATTTTCATTAAGATCTTTAAAACAGAGGCAGCACAAACGACAATTTTAGCAGCACAAACCAGCACAAACATAGCACAGTTGATTGACACCAGTTTTGTTTGATTCCATTAATGTGGGGGGGCTGGTTGACCTTTTGACCTTTACATTTTCATTAATATCTTTAAAACAGAGGCAGCACAAACGACAATTTTAGCAGCACAAACCAGCACAAACGTAGCACAGTTGATTGACACCAGTTTTGTTTGATTCCATTAATGTGGGGGGGCTGGTTGACCTCTGATGACCTCTACAAATTTTCTTGAATATCTCTAAAATGATAGCGGCACAAACGTAAATTTTTGCAGCACAAACGTAGCACAAATGTTTGACATCAATTTTGTTTGATTCCATTAATGTGGGGGGGCTGGTTGACCTTTTGACCTTTACATTTTCATTAAGATCTTTAAAACAGAGGCAGCACAAACGACAATTTTAGCAGCACAAACCAGCACAAACATAGCACAGTTGATTGACACCAGTTTTGTTTGATTCCATTAATGTGGGGGGGCTGGTTGACCTTTTGACCTTTACATTTTCATTAATATCTTTAAAACAGAGGCAGCACAAACGACAATTTTAGCAGCACAAACCAGCACAAACATAGCACAGTTGATTGACACCAGTTTTGTTTGATTCCATTAATGTGGGGGGGCTGGTTGACCTTTTGACCTTTACATTTTCATTAATATCTTTAAAACAGAGGCAGCACAAACGACAATTTTAGCAGCACAAACCAGCACAAACGTAGCACAGTTGATTGACACCAGTTTTGTTTGATTCCATTAATGTGGGGGGGCTGGTTGACCTCTGATGACCTCTACAAATTTTCTTGAATATCTCTAAAATGATAGCGGCACAAACGTAAATTTTTGCAGCACAAACGTAGCACAAATGTTTGACATCAATTTTGTTTGATTCCATTAATGTGGGGGGGCTGGTTGACCTTTTGACCTTTACATTTTCATTAAGATCTTTAAAACAGAGGCAGCACAAACGACAATTTTAGCAGCACAAACCAGCACAAACATAGCACAGTTGATTGACACCAGTTTTGTTTGATTCCATTAATGTGGGGGGGCTGGTTGACCTTTTGACCTTTACATTTTCATTAATATCTTTAAAACAGAGGCAGCACAAACGACAATTTTAGCAGCACAAACCAGCACAAACGTAGCACAGTTGATTGACACCAGTTTTGTTTGATTCCATTAATGTGGGGGGGCTGGTTGACCTTTTGACCATTACATTTTCATTAATATCTTTAAAACAGAGGCAGCACAAATGATAATTTTAGCAGCACAAACGTTTGATACCACTTTTGTTGGATTTGAAGAAGGTGGTGGGGCCAACTTCACTCACATGCTTAATGGCTCAAAACACCTTATGCAATTATAAACTGATACGTACCTACTGGCATGCCCCTTTTAATTTCTTCATAAATGTTATTTAATGTTATTATTACGGCAGCACGGTGGTTAGCACTGTTGCCGCACAGCAAGAAGGTCCTGACTTCAATTCCACCATCACGCCAGGGTCTTTCTGTGTGGAGTTTGCAGGTTCACTCGCCATGTTTGCGTGGGCTCTCTCCGGGCTCTCTCCAAAGACATGCAGCTTGTGGTGATAGGTTAATTGGTTAATCCGAATTGCCCATAGGTGTGAATGTGAGTGCGAATGGTTGTCTGTCCCTGTGACAGACTGGCAACCTGTCCAAGATGTACCCTGCCTCTTGCCTTATGACAGCTGGGATAGATGCCAGCACCCCCTGCGACCCTTAAAAGGATAAGCAAATGGATGGATGGATGGATGGAATTTTATTAATATCTTTAAAATAATAGCACCACAGACAAAATTTTTTGCAGCACAAACCTGTGACATCAACTTTTGTTTGATTTGGGTGATGTGGGGGGGCTGGTTGACCTTTTGACGTTTGCATTTTCATTAATATCTTTAAAACAGAGGCAGCACAAACGACAATTTTAGCAGCACAAACCAGCACAAACACAGCACAGTTGATTGACACCCATTTTGTTTGATTCCATTAATGTGGGGGGTCTGGTTGACCTCTGATGACCTCTAGAAATTTTCTTGAATATCTTTAAAATGATAGCGGCACAAACGTAAATTTTTGCAGCACAAACCAGCACAAACGTAGCACAAATGTTTGACATCAATTTTGTTCGATTCCATTAATGTATGTGTGTGTGTGTGTTGGGGGGGGGCTGGTTGACCTTTACATTTTCATTAATATCTTTAAAACAGAAGCCGCACAAACCAGCACAAACGACAATTTTAGCAGCACAAACCAGCACAAACACAGCACAGTTGATTGACACCCATTTTGTTTGATTTAATTAATTTGGGGGGTCTGGTTGACCTCTGATGACCTCTGGAAATTTTGATTAATATCTTTAAAATGATAGCAGCACAAACGACAGTTTTTGCAGCACAAACCAGCACAAACGTTTGATACCACTTTTGTTGGATTTGAAGAAGGTGGGGGGGCCAACTTCACTCACATATGTTATGTCTACTGAATTCTCATTTTTCATGCCTGTGGAGTTTATTATATGGACGTGGTGACAGTGTAAAGACAGCCTGCTCTTCTGATTTAACTTTTCAAGCATTCACACTAATTAGTGTTTAAACCTCCCATGGTTCTATATCTGGGGATGTGGCTTTGGTTTGCACTGATGAAAGCTTATAGTTGAAATGTGTTTGACGGTAAATGGTCAATAAAGAAGACAGCATTTTGTTTTGTTTTTACACAATGATTTTGTCATGTGCTGTGTGCAGGCAGGAACTGTGGACCCAATGTGCAGACACTTGGAGGTAAAAGTGTGAACTCAAAACAGCTTTAACGCTAAACACAAATATAACAAAAGCAAGAATACCAAAAGAAACTTACACAGGCAGCCAAACAGAACACACAGCATAGGATGAGGGAGATCGCAACAAAGACCAAAGAAAACTCAGGGCTTACATACCCAGAGAGATCCATCAGGGAATGGGAGACAACAGAGAAACACAGCTGGGACAAATAAGGGTAGCGAGACAAGGGAAGCAAATCCAGATACATTAACATGAGACATGGACTTTCAAAGTAAAACAGGAAACATAACACAGACAACGCGGACTTGACGAGGGGATACAGCACACAGGGGGAGACAGAACAACTATGTAACACAGAGACAGAAACCAGAAGACAGAACTCTAAGAAACCAAAAGACTAGAAATGATAAATAATGGCAAAATCAAAGTTCAATAATAATGTAAAACTCAAAATTTTGGGTCAACGAACCCAGGCACCCTAACAGATTTATTTTTACAGTTAATTTTTTTCTATTTAATTATTTAGTTATAGTCCACCATACCTCTGATCCCCTGTCAAGCCATCCACCCCCTTTTTAATGGTGTATCTGATTCAGGGTCATGAAGGGCTGGAGCAGCTGTCACAGACTGAGCAAGGTACACCCTGTACAGGTCACCAGTCTATGGCAGTGTCCCACTGTGTGTATTTTAAAAAGTACCGCATCTTAAAAACCACGGCTGCAGATAGATGGCCTTGGCAACTCTTCACTACATTATGAGGGGGATTTTATTATAGCAAATGACAAAAAAAATGGACCACTCATGATCTATTCAAAATACAATCTAGAGATGTTTTAGTCCCTTAAAGAGAGCTAATTATGTTTGTTTCCAGCTCCATACTTTAATTTGTGCACTACAGCAAATTTGTGTGATTCATTGCTGAAAATATGCTTATTTATCCTATACTGAGTCTTGGTGCAGTCCTTCAATTTATCTTCCATTTGAAATATGCCAGTTTAGCTGTCCTCTCTTTGAGCCAACCTTTGTCTTATTGGCTGCTCCTCAGAAGTTTTGAATAGCAGGTGGGTGGTACTTCTGTGCTTGGAGAAGGGATTACTTGTACATATACTGACCTCATTATTTGAAACTTGGCCCATGTTCGATATGAGCATTCACCATTTATATATACACAATATCTGTTGGTGTGTGTGTGTGTGTTAGAAAATATGGAAAAGGAATATTAAGTATTGGTCGAGGAGTTTGATTTCCAAACCAAATGCAAATCTTACTTTCATTCAGCAGTCCACCTTTTCTCAAAGCTCAGTTAAAGACACTTTTGACAATGTCATCTGGGTTGTAGCTTTGTTCCTGAAGATGTGCATGTCTTCAGGAATGAAAAGAAAGAAAGAAAGAAAGAAAGAAAGAAAGAAGTCCAGGAGATCTGAGTAGTTATTATGTCTGATGAAAAGAACAATCGAAAACAACCAAGGCACTTTGTCTTCAGGTATTTGTATTAGGATCAGCACAGATTTCACTCTCTGGCTTTATTTATAGCATAATAAGACATTTTACTTTTAAAAATCAAGGACACCAACAAGGCAGATAGGGCACATGCACTGGGGCCACAAATGTCCCAGGTTTAGTCCGTAATTCAATTCAATTTTATTTATATAGCGCCAAATCACAACAAAAGTCGCCTCAAGGGGCTTCATAGATACAGAGAAAAACCCAACAATCATATGACCCCCTATGAGCAAGCACTTTGGTGACAGTGGGAAGGAAAAACTCCCTTTTAACAGGACGAAACCTCCAGCAGAATCAGGCTCAGGGAGGGGAGGGGGCCATCTGCTGCGACCGGTTGGGGTGAGAGAAGGAAGACAGGATAAAAGACATGCTGTGGAAGAGAGCCAGAGGTTAATAACAGATATGATTCAATGCAGAGAGGTCTATTAACACAGCGGTCCCTAAGCGCCACAGACCGGTTCATGCCCGACAATATTTTTACGGACCGGCCTAGTACCGGTACCGTAAAAAAGATTTATTCATAACACACGTGAAAAGACCCAGGAAAACCGAGTTAACGATAAAAACGATAACAAAATAACGCTAAAAAAACGATAAAAATCCTGAGAACCATACATTTCACACCTGAGCCTCAACTCTCAACTCTCGTGGCCCGGTACCAAACGACTCACGGACCGGTACCGAGGCCCGGGGGTTGGGGACCGCTGTATTAATACATAGTGAGTGAGAAAGGTGACTGGAAAGGAAAAACTCATCATGGGAATCCCCGGCAGCCTACATCTATCGCAGCATAACTACGGGAGGATTCAGGATCAGTGCTCTAAGTGCTCTAATGGGGTGATATGGTACTACAAGGTCATTAAGATAACATGGGGCCTGATTATTCAAGACCTTGTATGTGAGGAGCAGGATTTTGAATTCAATTCTGGGTTTGAAGGGAAGCCAAAACAGGAGAAATATGCTCTCTCTTTCTAGTCCCTGTCAGGACTCTTGCTGCAGCATTTTGGATTAGCTGAAGGCTTTTCAGCGAGTTTTTTGGACATCCTGATAATAATGAATTGCAGTAGTCCAGCCTGGAAGTAATAAAAGCATGAAGTAGTTTTTCAACGTCACTCTGAGACAGGATATTTCTAACTTTAGAGATGTTGAGCAAATGGAAGAACGCAGTCTTACATATTTGTTTAATACGTGCGTTGAAGGACATATCCTGGTCAAAAATTACTCCAAGGTTCCTCACAGCGTTACTGGAGGCCAAGGTAATGCCATCCAGAGTAAGAATCTGGTTAGATACCATATTTCTAGGCTTTTCAGGGCCGAGTACAATAACCTCAGTTTTATCTGAATTAAGAAGCAGAAAGTTAGCGGCCATCCAGGTCTTTATGTCTTTAAGACATTCCTGCAGTTTAACTAATTGGTGTGTGTTATCTGGCTTCATGGACAGATAGAGCTGGGTGTCATCTGCATGGCAGTGAAATTGTATGCTATGTCTTTTAATGATGCTGCCTAGGGGATGCATGTATAGTGTAAACAGAATTGGTCCTAGCACTGAACCTGTGGAACTCCATAATTAACCTCAGTGTGTGAAGAGGACTCTCCATTTACATGTACAAATTGGAGTCTATTAGATAGATATGATACAAACCACTGCAGTGCAGTACCTGTAATACCTACAGCATGTTCTAATCGCTCTAATAGGATATTATGGTCGACAGTATCGAATGCTGCACTAAGGTCTAGCAGGACAAGCACAGAGATGAGTCCACTGTCAGAGGCCATAAGAAGATCATTTGTAACCTTCACTAAAGCTGTTTCTGTGCTGTAGGAGCTCTGAAACCTGACTGAAACTCTTCAAATAAGCCATTCCTCTGCAGATGATCTGTTAGCTGTTTGACAGCTACTCTTTCAAGGATGTTTGATATGAAAGGAACGTTGGAGATTGGCCTATAATTAGCTAAGACTGCTGGGTCTAGAGATGCTTTTTGAGTAAAGGTTTAACTACAGCCAGCTTGAAGGCCTGTGGTACATAGCCGATTATTAGAGATAGGTTGATCATATTTAAGATTGAAGAATTAATTAATGGCAGGACTTCTTTGAGCAGTTTTGTAGGAATGGGGTCTAAAAGACACGTTGATGGTTTGGAGGAAGTAATTATTGAAGTTAACTCAGAAAGATCAATTGGAGAAAAAGAGTCTAATATAACATCAATGGTACTAAGAGTAGCTGTAGATAATATTACATCTGTGGGATGATTATTGGTAATTTTTTCTCTAATGATAAAAATTTTATTTCTGAAGAAGTTCATGAAGTCATTACTAGTTAACGTTAAAGGGATGGTTGGCTCAAAAGAGCTCTGACTTTTTTCTGATCATCGAGGCTAAATGATGATCCTCTAAATTTGTGACACGCCATTTCCTCTCCAGCTTACGAGTCATCTGCTTTAGGCTATGTGTTTGAGAATTATACCACAGAGTCAGGTACTTCTGATTTGAGACCTTAGTTTTCACAGGAGCTACAGTATCCAGAGTTGTATGTAGTGAGGAGGTGAAATTATTAACAAGATAATCGACCTCTGTTGGAGTAGTATTCAGATAGCTGCTCTGCTCTATGTTGGTACAGGGCATTGAAGATGATAACAGTGGTTGGATTATATTCTTAAACTTAATTACAGCACTTTCAGAAAGACATCTACTTTGATAAAGTCTACTTTCCACTGCTGTGTAATCAATTATTTCAACACGTTCTCACTCCCAACTTGTCAAACGTGTGACGCATGGTCAGGCCCCCTCTGCTGCACATATGGACGCGCAGGGTACCCCTCTGGCGTCGGGAATTGACGTGAAGGGTCCTCCGATTGAAGAGATTTTGTCGGTATATTTAGACATTTTCCAAATCACATTGTAACGACCTATACTGAACACAATAAATTATATAATGCAGGCAACTATCTGAGAGAAAAGTACTGCAGATAAAACTAATTACAGGCTGTTATTTGTGTATCGGTTCTTGCATTGACGGAGTGAGCGATGTATGCTGGGTAATGGCACAGCTAGCGATTGGGTGAATTTATTGCACCGGTTTTATAAACTGTTCTACAATCCTTTTGATATTTGGAAATCTGTCGATCATTCTGCTACAGCTGTAAGATATCTTCTCCAACTCCTCTGAATACATGCAGTCATTTTACCGTCTGCTTTGGCTAATCACGCTCTTACGTATTAAATTAAATTAAATGCCTAATAAAAAAGCTGTTCTTTTTTATTAGGCAAAAACATTTTCGGCAAAAAAACATTATGCAAAAACATTTTCGGCAAAAAAACATTATGCAAAAACATTTTCGGTGCTGTTAAGGAATTCACAGCGACTCACTTGTTTATTTTTGAGAAAGTTTATTTTTTTATCATATCAGATGAGCGGCAGTGACGTCAACGTACTCGATCGTACCACAGGTAAGTGCGAATCTGAATCTGTAGATTTTTTAAAATTATTTTTCTTATTTAAAACCAAAAAGAAAACCCCGAAACAGTGAGCTCACAAAGCTGCTTTTAGCAGTTCCATGGGTTAAGATTAGCAATTTCGTGGAACAGCGAATGACTTAACATTTAATAGCATATATGTTACCACACCACATGTGCTGTAAGTTAGCTAAATTCATTTCTGTTAGCCAATCAAGTTAAGCTTATCATATATCATCATCCAGGGTACAGTGATAGAGAAGTGTGTGCTGACGTTTGCTGTTGTTGCCACTTTGTAAAGTTTGAGGGTTCTAATAAGGGTCAGTGTTGCCAGATTGGGTTGATGCTGAAATTGAAGATAGACGTTATCTATCAATCTAGCTCTCTCTTTATGGCTCTCTCTCTCATTCTGGCTCTCTCTCTCTCTCTCTCTCTCTCTCTCTCGATTTTAAACTTAATAACAGCATTACATAATCATTAAATAGCAGACCGATCATCTATGCTGCAAATGAAATACAAATGGACACTAAACAGGGTTTATCTAAATCGTTACAATAGGGTTTAATGTATATATTTATTTATAAGGTGCTTCTGAATTCTGAATACTTTTTTTTTTCTAAACAGGTTCTTCATCAATCAGCCTATTATTGATTGATTCCTTCCTACATCTGCTTTTTGAAAAACTCCTAAAGGCACTTTTAAGAGCCACGTCAGTCTGTTTGTATCTGTTCTTACTGCTGTCCTTATTGGTCTGTCTCTCTGTTTCTATCCGCATTTCTGTCTCTTTAACTCTTCAGCTTTTTTCTTGTTGTCAGTGTGCTGGTTAACCTATAATTTGCCTTTTGTCTGTCTGCTGCCTTTTCTGTCTGTAATTATTCTTTGTTTCAACATGACACGCCCCAAATTCAGGCCCTGTACATTTTGCCAGACTCCCAATCAGGCAAGCAGAAGAACCTGCTATGTCTGCTTCGGAAGTCTGTCCAGCAAAAAGAAGCTAAAAGAAAAAGTAGAATCATTGGATAGCCAGTGGGCAGAAGTTGTCTTGAAAAACAGAAATGTTTGCCGGATAATTGATTCTGCCCGTATTGCAGTAAGTAAAAAATTTTTTGTTTCATATATTATCATTAAGTTGTTATAAGATGTTGCTGGCACATTAACACAGCTCATCATATGTGCTTTTGAGAACATGCAACAATATTTTATCTACATTTTGCTAAAGACAAACAATTACTTTAACTGTAATACATCAGTGGTGGCTGTATGTATTCATATCAGTATGAATGTGTAAATGGCCTGTATTTGTATAGCGCTTTACTTAGTCCCTAAGGAACCCAAAGCACTTTACACTACATTCAGTCATCCACACACTGGTGATGGCAGCTACATTGTAGCCACAGCCACCCTGGGGCGCACTGACAGAGGCGAGGCTGCCAGACACTGGCGCCACCGGGCCCTCTGACCACCACCAGTAGGCAACGGGTGAAGTGTCTTGCCCAAGGACACAACGACCGAGACTGTCCAAGCCGGGGCTCGAACCGGCAACCTTCCGATTACAAAACGAACTGCCAACTCTTGAGCCACGATCGCTGTGTGTGAATGCTTAAATGGAAACTTCTAAGAAGCTGGTGTGAATATGGGTTAATATTGCATGTTGTATAAAGCACTTTTAGTGCTCCACGAGAAAACGCTATATAAGAGTCATTTCGTTTACCATTTAACAACAGGCTGTGTTTGACTAATTTGTGCCAACTATTTTTTTTATTAATTTCAGGTGCAGAAACTTGAGTCTATAGGCTACAAGCCCATTTTATTCATTGGTAAAAAAGACAAGAATTCACATAAGTGGGTAGCAGATGTTATTACCCATTTGGACCCCACTTCTACTACAAGAAATTTCCTGGAGAAGATGCAGAGGGCTTATGAATTTATACTGTCTAAGGGTAAGAGTGAAGTCTGTTGCATACTTTCAGTCCAGTTAATTAATGCTAATTTATATAGCAACTTTTCACAACAAGTCGTCTCAACTTGCTTTCACAATCAGAATACTTCATTAATCTTTAAGCAAATTGTGTAAGTATATTTTAAGGTCATTAAATAACCATTGAAGGATATGTTATCAAAGGCTTCGTTCACACTGCAGGTCTTAATGCTCAATTCAGATTTTTTTGTCTGCTCGTTCACACTACAAATAAAATGTGACAGCAAACGCGCTCTAGTGTGAACGCCCAAAGCGGCCGCATGCGCAAAAGAAGACGTCACACACATTGCGCTCTGTTTAGACCCAGACCAAACAGTATTTTTTGACTGATGGCCCTTATTATAAAGACTTGTTTGAGACTTTATGTTTCCCAATTTTGCTTTAAGTTATTTTGTTATTTACATATGGCCTAATAATGATCCTTATTGCTGTTTTAGAGAGGAGCGGTGCTTCAAAGGGTAGTTTCAGACTTCTGTCAGAATCTGCAAATAAAATGTTCACGTTTCTCCAACGTTGTCTTCCCAACAGTTTAGCTGGATGGCCAGGAAGCGTTCATGATGTCTTCTGTGGTGCTTCTCTGGCGCTGATAATTGGCGTCTGTCTTGTGTCAGTGACGTGGAAGATCGATTTAATGTGACAGGACCGTTCAAACAGCAGTCGCTTTCTAAAATATCAGCTATGTATCGGATTCAGTAACACATACGAACGTGACCCAAATTGGATTTGAAAATATCGGATTTGTGCCGTTCACACTGTCAGATCATGATCGGATATGGGTCGCAGAGGGTCAAAAAAATCGGATTTGCTGCGCTTTCGCCTGCAGTGTGAACATAGCCAAAGTGTAGTTCCTGCTAAATATAAGGCCTTTTTTGAAAAATATTTTTATGAAAGTAAATATGTTTTATAGGAACCTCCACACCAGTGCACCCCAATACCCCCACAGAACAGCAGCTTGTGCAGTCCAAGAATGCCACCAAGGAGCATTGTGCCGACAAACAGACCCACATCAAAGAACACACAGAGATCCCCAGTGAAGAACAGGCAGAGACCCTGATCAACAAGCAAGCAGAGAGCCTCGCCAAGGAGCAGCCTGAGATGACCACCCAGGAACATCAATCTTCTAGGCTCCTCGAGGAGCACCCAAAGAGCCTGTCAGACGAGCAGACAGAGACTGTTTTTGTTCTCAATCTTGTTCCTTTATCTCCTTCTTCTGTTCCATGCTCCCAGTCTTTCCAAAAAAAGAAGAGAGACAGAAGCACCTCACAAACAACCTCTCCCACCTCTCCACCACCTTTTAAACCCGCAGACCAGCCATCTCTGCAGTCTCTTCATCCACCTGCTAGCCACGCGATCTCCCAGTCCTTAAGTGAGGGTGGCCAACATGAAAATAAGAAGAGAAAGAGTAAGTATTGCTTTGCATGTTATGTCTTGAGATTTTTAAGTTTCTTACCCAAAAATGATACATATGTTGTCCTAGAGAACTAACAAACCATTGCAAAGTATTATTCACTAGTTATTTAGCTGCATTTTGGTGTACACTATAAAAAGACTATAATTAAATATGGTCAATCCCTTACTTTAGTTAAGAGGACTTTGTAATTCAACTTGATTGGATTGAGAAAACTAAAACGCACTTTGAGAGAACATTTTAGTTTCTCTCAACAAATAGTGTATGCATTTATATAAACAAGGTCTGGTGGCACTCAATTGCAAAATGAAGGGTGAATTTTTTTGTTAATTTGTTGGTCCTAAGTGAAACTAAGTTTTTACACAGAATTGATTCACAATTTATGGTATGTACTTTAAAAAAAAAACTCAACTGAGGTGGGTTCACTTTTTGACCCCAGAGGACAAATGGAGTATGGCAATCAGGAGGATATTACAGATTTTCACTTGTTGAGTGAAAACTCATATTTGATTTCTTGTGTATACAGAGTCTTATGTTTTTTTTAAATGTAATTTTTCATTTCTTAGGCTGTCGAAGATGTAGTAGGCAGAAGGTGTTCCAGTTTGAAGAAGTCACTGAGAGCAGGATAAATGAGGTAATACTTAAAATGTTTTAATTTGCTTTTCAGTAGACTTTTTACAGTAAGCCTATCTCAAGTTGTTTTCATCCATGCACTACAGCCATGAACTGTGCTACATGGGTAAATTCAAATGTACTTTTGAGATTAGTGAAGGGAAATGATTAATGGAATTACATTAAAAGATTGTATTGTATTTCATGTGTTTGTTCTTAAACAATTCTGCAAAATTAATCACAGACATTGAATACTGCTACATCTTGCTACAAAAACCTACATGGCTAACATAGAAATGACTGTATATGAGGAAGGATCATATTTTTTTCTGTGTAAGCCTATATCCTCAGTTGTTCTTGTTGAATCAGGATCATAGAAAGCACAATTTATAGATCCTGATATATGCTGACCAGCCCTGTCTCACTATAAATAGTAGATAATCATGTGTAGTTTGAAGTGTTTAAATGGACACAATTCAAACAATTCATAATGGGATGATATTGATTATGTCAGTGTATGATGTATCAAGTACGTCAAACTTTCCGAAGAAAAGAACATAGCCAGAGTCAAAAACAGATAGACGCAGTTAACTAAACCTGTGATCAAAATAATTTTTTGTGAATGCCACAATTGGATACATGCTTTTCAAAATCCTATTATTATTTTTTTTATAAACAGAAATGCCTTACATACACATACCTACACATCTATCAAAGTGTGTTTACGTGGGTCTGTGTGTGTCTCAGGTGTGCACACTGGATTACACACAAGCTTTATGAAGACACCTATCCATTAACCATGTTATTTAACGATTGCCTCTCTGATTCCTTCTGTCTAGGGGAACACAGAAGTAAAAGTGCGTTGGTTGCCTTGCTCTGTTTGGTAAGAAGCTCTTGATATTTCATTCTCTGAGAATGTTCTGTTTCCATCTATTACCTTTTTGGAGCACAAATGAAAATGGAAAACCAGGTGTTTTGTCACGTCTTACTTCTCGCTTTTTTTCTTATCCTATCTCAATTATTTAATCAATTAAGGATTATTGCAAAGTTTTTTGCCATCTTTGTCGAATCATAAAATAACAAATTTAATAAGAAATATATTTGAAACTGTTCAGAAAACACACGTAGTGTCTCACTTAGATGCAAAAGTACTGGGAATAATTCCAGCTGGACTGTGCTGGGGCCATAAGAGCACTCACATTAATTGTAAGAAATATATAAAAGCTATCAGGATTTTGACAAAGTGGAGAGAATTTGTCCATGTCTTACACAGATTTATGTGTGCCAAAGGATAAATCGCCTAAGCAGTGGAGGGAGTATTCAGATTCTGAACTTTCCAAAGAAGTACTAATATCACACTGTGAAAGCTTTCAGTTGTTTTGCATACTGTATTTCTAGCATTACAATTGTGTGACAGCAATGAATCTCTACAAATTAAAGAGTAAACAACAGCCTTTATAATAATCCAAAAGAAACTAATTATCACATTTGAACAATTTTTATTTTCACTTCACAGAAAGGATATTATGAACTGTTCAACTGAAAAACAATAACTAAGTCTTTCATATGTGTCGAGTGTAACTGTACAGTAGTGTTTTGTTTGTAATCCATCTAAATTACAAATAGTGTAGCAGAAGTTGAAAATATCCATAAAAATGACAATTTGCATTTTGGTACAGTACTTAAGGAAATGTCTTTATCATGTTCCACCTCTGGTGTTAAACATAAAAAGCACGAAGTAATCCCCAACACGATATTAATGTTTTTGGTGTTGTTTCTTTCAATAATTATATTTTCCAGTGGGAAAATCTGGGATGACACGTGGGAGCCAGCCAGTGAATTTCAACACCACTTTGCCATGCCAGATGTGCCACCTCCTTCAGCCACTGAGGAAGTCTTTTTATGATGTTGTGATGTTTGTTTTTCCATGTTACAAACAAGTAAGATATAATGTCTGAAAACTGAAGTTGTGTACTGTCTACAAGGAACACTTTCAGAAATATGTGGAACCAAAGGTCCATACATCCAGATGTCACATTGATCTTCTCTGTTCACAGACTGGATATGTTCATTTTCAGCAGTTTGATTGTTTAGAAATGTTAGACAAATATTTATACTTGTTAAAATGCATTGTGTTACGTAAAAAAAGACTTTATATTATGTTGTTAACTACAATAGTAGTTCTGTGTTCTTAACTTGAATGTTTTTGTACAGCATTTATATTTGCTACATTCTTTAAAAAGTGAGTGTAGGCTGTTATAATTGTTACGGTGAATATGACCCACAGCTAGCAACTCAATCCATAAAACCCATCAGTCTGTTTCCCTTTGTTTCTCATATGAAGTTGTTATTGTAAACAGGTGTTCTGTTTAGTTTAAAGTATGAAGGCTGGTGAAATTGTACTGAGTACTGTCAATGAAAAGTAAAATAAAAAATCAAAGGTCTATTGAGATATGAGAACTTGTAGTACTGTTTGATGTTGAGACTGAAAGTTTCCATTACTAGTAGTATCAACTTTCATAATTTTCTTAGATGCTCAACATTGACTTGGCCTTGATCCACCTACACTGTTATATAACTTCATTCTCTATGCAAATATTATTTTTTCTGCTTTGCACATATAATGTATACATAGAACACAGAAAATGTCAAATTGCACTACCAGTAATCATTTCAAGTGTGATGTCCCCACAAATAATAAGCATGTTAGATTATGTACACATATTTTCAAATTAAAATCAACATTGAATGTGGCTTTGTCCCATTACCACTGACAACATTCTTTTGAGTATTTTAACTACATTGATTATTAGAGGTTTAAGTCAACCCTCTGAGCTCTAACAGCACTTAACCCTGTATATTGGGACTATGTCGTTTTTGGCTTTAGAATATTACTAACAAATATTGGCCGTCATAGGAGAAAGAGAATTAAGCTGTTTCTGTAGAGAGATACGACCTGAACTACTATTTAGGGTTAGGGGCCAGTACAATAGCAAAACTGCTTAAAGAGATTGGAGCCAGAGGACAGGTGCTGCTGCAGGTTATAAGAAAATTAGCTAACACTGCTGAGTGGGCCAATCACTGGCTGTGGTTAAAGAGGGCTGAGATCACTTGGGCAGTCAGCTATCCGCAACACACATGCCCAGAATTGATCAAACTGTGGTGGAGCTACCTAAGCAGGGGGCATCAAAAGGGTAGAAAACATAACACTATAATTTGTACTGTGATAGACCTGAAGCCTTGTTGACTGATACAGCTGTTTCAGGGCTCCTGGGGCTGTGCAGTTAACCTCATGGTAGTGAAACATAAGGCAGGAATGAAAAAACGTTTTGCTTCTACCCTCAGCTCTTTTTCCTGTTTGTGGGAGGCAGTGGAGATGTAGAGGGTACAGCCCGATCTGGGCGCGGAGGTATGGGATGCCAGATCACATGCCCCAGTTCCGGCTCTCCTCTCTCCTATGTTATCTCTTTTCTCTTTCACCTTTTCTATCTCTTTAAGAAGTGAGGCTCTTTAAGCACTAAAGACCTAAATAGTACTTATCGTTTTGCAGTGAAGTGATAGAAGAAAATAAATTGTAGAAAACTAAATAGGAAAAAGTAGAAGAGAAATAGCAATTTCACATCAACCAGTGACACACCCCGGGGCCTGATCAACCCTGGCAGGGCCTCCATTTATGAGGGTGTCTACTGGTAAGGGCCAAGACACCCAATGAATCCAAGGCCCACTACTGATGATGTGTCACAATATTTTTATATTATAATCTGGATTTGGTCTTTAATCCCTAAACCTAACCAAGAACTTTAAAAGAAACTAAAAAATGGCAAATATCTTTTGATAAAAGACCAAAAGACACTGTGAAGTTGATGCACACAACGATTTGTCCTCCTGATGAAGTTTCAGGACTGCCTTTCTCCATAGTGGCCATCCATCTATTCCTTTTGTGGAATAAATGTATGTGCTGTATGTGTCACAAATACCTAAATTTGATCTGGTGTGGGCTATAGTATTGAAAGGGTTGCATAATAAGAAATTGTTTTTGTTTGTGAAATAGATTTCTACGTTCTTTTTCACAAATTACTTACATGATTGGCAGTCATTGATAGGTTTGTAGCTTGAACCCATCCGCTGGAACGTTGAAGACAATATAATTACACTGCAAAGCAAGACACAAGTAGGCAAAGTTCTTCATGTTACTCGTGCACGGGAGAGACCGGACAGAGTGCCGTTCCTTCACTTGACCCCAGTTGCTCTCGTCCGTTCTCCCGTACCACTGCCCTTTTATTGAGGTTACATGAATATGCATAGGTTCATTAACATATGACGTCTACATACACACAAAGAGTACCTTGCCTGTGTGTGTGTGTGTGTGTGTGTGTGTGGACTGCTGATCAAAATGTGTGTGGACTGCTGATCAAAGGGTCAAACATCCTTGGTCAGGAAGAGGGTAGCCTCACCCTAGATGGTTCATCCTAGATAACACAGTAAGGAAGTCCAGCAGTTCATTTATACACAAAAGCACTTAGACTAGAACAGACGTAGCTACGTTAATCCTACCATAAAACAATTAAGCAAGGTACGAACTTTCCCATGCTCCCAGGATGTAGGTGTGCATTCTAGTGTGGAATGCACACCAAGCCTCTGTAGCCTGTTAAAGATCACACAACCTATCACTACACAATTGATTATACACCTCTAAGCATCTATGGTTAAATATTTCTAAGCATAAATGACAATCAACAATACAAACTCTAACAGTCATTTTCAGTTTTTACATATCAAGTCTACAGTCATAACTATATTAAACAGAAATGTGTTTTATGTCTTTGTCATGGAAATATAAATGTTGCTAAATTTTAACTGTGGTGACAAAATGATCCATTGAAACTGCATGAAAACATCAAACTGACAGTTATTTTTCAACTTTATTTGATTGTGGTCATTGGTAATATAAAAACAAATAAACTACAGTGATACAGACAACTTAATGAAATTTGGTGGGGGTAAAATGACAATGATGTTGGTCCACCCTAAGACACTGTAGGCTTAGTAACCACTGGATCAATTAATACTCTAAATTTAAAAAAAAAATATGGTTGAGCACATCGCTGTACAACTGGAACTAAACAAAAAAAGTTATATATCCAAAAGTTAATTTGTGGATCAGGGTTGTTGTGACAGAATCAGCTGAACTGCCTACTGTACTGTAGTATGATTATTTTAAAAATAAGCACAAGTACTAGTAATGCACTCAAACATTATTGATACTGTTGATATGAATGATACATACCATGAAAATATCCTTAACATGTACATCAAAATACTCAAGAATGAAAACTCTCACCTGTGACAAGCATACTTGAAATTTGCTTACAAAGTTCTATCAATCACATTTCAATATGTCTTGTAAATTCTGTGAGCCAAAAATATATTACAGTAACTTAACATGACAAAAATGTAAAAAGTACAAAATCTCCCTCTGATACATAACAGTGTACTATTATGTATTACCAAAATGCATGTTTAAAAACAGTGTAACAGGGTAGTTTTTAGCTCTACGAATGACATTAAATAAAAATGTGCCAGCTGTCTTTGTAAAAAACTATATGCATTGATGTGATGAAGTCTTGGGAATGCACTGTCAATGACTGGTCTATGGCCAACTTGAAAAAATTGGGGCCCCCAGCATTAAACCTGCAAGGTAGCAAGTTGATATAACTTTGAGGACAAACTGATATATTACAGATATTTATTACCGACTTTAATCAGAATATTCAGAGTCACTGTAAAAGTCATCGTCGGAAGTATGATCAAGGTTAATGTTCTTTGCTCCTGACAAAACTTGCATGTAACACTGTCTTGCGTGCAGCTTGTTTTGTTTCACATTCTGTCGTTTTCTGAGGATGATGCTCTGTAGACCTCTCAAACCCTCCTCACTTAGGCCACAATGCGAACCTTAAAAATAGAACATATAATTTAGTCTGCTTTAATGCCTTAAGAAACAGTCAGTGTTTTGTATGCATTACTTAAATACATACTTTTAAATATCTCACTGGAAAACAGGCCGGACAGCTCTTTCAGGATATCATCATATTTTGAAAGAGATTTCCAGTGATGGTCCATCTCTGTAACAAGAATCTTCTTTTCCTCCTCAAGTCTTCTTATTGCCATGATGATATCGAATGCCCTTCTCTTTGTTGTAAGGCTGACAGAGTCTGAAATGCATTTATAACAAAGTTATAAATCAATTCACAAAGAACGTCTGAAGTCATAAATGATTTTAGGTCAACACCTGAAGCTTAGGGTTTCATTATATGTCAGATATGCTGAAAGTAGACAACATATATGTACAACTACCGCTGTGTGCCCGCTGCCACGGCCAGCTTGTGTCACCAGACAGAATTTCTTCCAAGCACAGAGTTTCTTTGTCTGGAAACATTCTGTTGTATTTTTCCACAGCAGAAGTCAAGATTCCTTTCTCTTCTCTGATCTTGCGACGAATCTTGGCACGGGCTTTATTTCCATCGGTGTCTTTGTACAGACGCTGGGATCGTCTCTTTATGCTCGCTACGAGCACTTCGATTCTGCTCACCAAGGGATCAATATCACTTGTGCTTGTTGTTGCTGCTTAGAAGAAATAACACAGCTACACTTACATAAAGTCATTGTACAATTGCATCACATTTTTGAATCAGTTTTTGCTCACCTTCTGCCCAATCCTTTACATCACTGACCCATTCATCCAGTTGACTGTCAGTCACTGCTAATTGGACTTTTAAGGACTCCAGGTTCTGAAGCTGGGTTAGAAGAGCTTTTGTGGCCTACATTGTCAATTTGAGATTAAAAAACAAACAAACAAACAAAAAACACTAAACACATGTTTACTCCAAATAATAAGAACACAGAGGAGTAATCATCTAAAAATAAAGTAACAATATCATTACCTTCTGATATCGATGGGTCAGAGAGGTGGCCAACTGGTCTAGCTTTTGTTGATTCCAGCGCATGGCCATAAGAGTTAGCATGTCACTCCGTCCTGCAAACACAGAAAACGTAGTGTTACCACTTTCATCATAATTACACACTTAAAATCTAACTAGTGCAGGATTTGCCTTCTCACCTGCTTTGGACATATGTTTTGTGGTAACTGCAATCCTTGACAAAAAGGCATTACATTGCTCTACCTCCTCCCCTAGAGTCAAACCAGCCCCATCTTGATATGCTCCACTCCATTTCACCTGAAAAAAAACACACACACACACACACACACACACACACACACACACACACACACACACACAGATGCACATACACACACACAGATAAAATACAAATTACACAAAATGTTGATGTGCAATTGTTCAGATAAAGTCATTAAAGTCAGAATTTCATACCTCACATTTGAAATCGTGGGCTTTAGCATGAAAGACTGAAAGAAATGGCTTCATGCTAAGAAGGTGCTGGAGCTCTGGACAGCTTTTTGTTACTCTTTCAAGATATGGCCAATACTTGCAGGTAACATCCATACAAAAAAAAGTGATATGTCTATTGGCCAGCTTTTGTTGCAGGTACAAGGGATAAGCAAAAATTTCACCCCTGTACATATTTAGAGCACGGAGCAGCACTCCATGCCTACACACTGCAAGCTCCAGTCCCTCCTCATCCACCTTGCTGCTGGATCTTTGGGAGGTCTCTCTGGCTGCTGACCACTCCCCTCCACAAACACCTCGTCCGGAGACCTAAAATGCATTAAATAGCTGGTGACAATGTCTTTTCACAATCTCTTCAACAGAGTGTTAAAGGTTAACATAATTATGTCTATGTAATTAGAGCGTTCAATCTTACATGTCTGGATGTGCTGTGTATGTAGTCCACAAATCTTCCCACATCTTCATCCTTTGCTATGAAGGCGTCTTCAAAGATGCCCAGTTCCTCAGATCTGAACAAAATAGCAATACAGTATACTTTATGGTGTCATACAAAGTAAGTCCAAAGTTAATTGGTGCACCTTATAGTCACATTGTCTGAAACAAACGTTGGTATTACACATATTTTGCTGTACCTGGCTGCATTCTTGAAACGGTAATGCTTGCGGTTTCCATCCACTGAAATTGCAAGCATGTCTGGGGCACATGCATGACATGTGAAGGGATCCTCCTTTAAAATCTTGTCTAATTCATATCTCACGGCTTCCCACTCAAAGAAACTTTTCTTAAAGCCATCTGCAGAGATCTTTCCCGTCTGGTTTAAAATGAAAGACATAAACAGAAAACAACTACGCTACAAGTGACTTTTAAATCCTGAATAACACAGAAGAACCATACTGTAAAGGATGCATAAACTAAAATGCTCACACGGCCAAAGTGGAGAGTTCGTTGATCAAGCATTTTTAAAAATGCTTTGCAGGAGAGTCCGGGTGATGCCATCTTCATTTCTTCAAATGTGAAGAAGACATCTGTTGCGTACAAAGTAGAAAAGTGAAGGGTAGCGGGCCAGTAATCACTTAGATTTAGGTCATCTACTCCAGCAGTCCAAGAAGCTTCACATGTCTCACACCTCAGCTCTGGCATGCTGAGATTGTAACGTCCTAGAAAAGTGAAAAACTCATGACTCCAGAGTAAAAGTTTATTATCTTTGGGTTAGGTCTTCTTTTTGTCTCAGAATATACTGCAACAATGCTTGTGAGGGTTTAGTTTTAGGTGAATTATTTACAGATGGTTGTCAGTCAGGACAAAATGAAGTTCTTCTTACCATTCATTGTGACCACAGCAACAACCTTTCCTGGTCTGACCCTCAAACACTCTGGTGGACAGCCGCAGATTGTGACTGGGCTCTCCACAGGTACAAGTCGTGCTAAAGAAGTCAACATGTATGCGTAACATATGATTTAAATAAGTTTATTAACTATGAAGTAAAACGTTGAAATGTGACTAAGATATGGTAGGACCAACTGAGCCTTACTTGAAACAATAAAAAAAACCAACTTAACAGCTCAAAGCTAACAGTGTAGTTGAGAGCTGAGGAAGCATCAACTTTTTTAAAAAATGAGATAGAGAGAGAGAGCGTAAGGGAAATGTATAAACAGTAAATGAAGGAAAAAAATGTCCATCCCGGTTTTCCCTCCAAGGCACGAGCGATAAGCAGAGTTCTGTCCTTTCCTTCTAAGATTCCTAATTATTTAAAGTAACACTCAGGTATGCCATTCAGCGTGTTAGTACGAGCTCGGGAGCAGCTTGGGAGAACAAGAAAACAGAGACTGCTTTAGGTTGCCTTCCCAATCGACTCAAAGGTTTATATAGTACATAACAGCTTATATAGAGGAAAAAAAGGTTCGTGTGTCAGCAAGTTCTCAGTTCAAACCAGTACAGACCAAATAAGGAAACGTCTTCCTGCCTTGTGAGCAAAGAAGTATCCTTTGTGTAGTTTATCAGTTCAGCTACAATTTATGATCATCCCAGCAAAATACACTCCTAGACATAGAATACAGAGTTCTTTCATTAGTGAATTCTGAAACAAACCACCTGGCCTTTAACGAGCCTTTTTCTAAGAGATAAAGAAGGGAGGATGGGAGTAAGGAAGTGGTCTCGTCTCTGTGGTATTTTCGACCTTGGGGTACCAGCCTGTGAGTCTTACACATCAATTCTTGGGTCAGAGAGAAAGAGAAAAACAACTATTAAATGGGCCTTATTGAGTAACTCTTTTCTGTATAATATCACAATAAAACAATATCCTGTAAATGCTACCATGGTATCAAAATATCACAACAGTTCCCTCCTTTTATCATGAAATGATAACATAGTATAAAGACAGAATGTAATAACATAATATAAAGACAAATCATAAATGTGAAACAAATCATAAATGTAACTAGTCCTTCGAGCAAGCTTAATATCAAAAATTCCGAGAGCGTATACATGGTATCACACAACAGACAATAATCATCGAAAACATGCTGCAACGGTTACAAAGGCTACAATTAGTTCCTTCCATTATCCAAACGTGTCCTGTAGCCACTTATGTAGCCACTGACCGTGACCTGCATTGGCAATTAGTTCTATCTTCAATGCTTCAAGTCTATTCATAGCTTGTGTGAATGAACCGTTAGGAGCGGTATTATTGGGAATGAAAGTACAGCATACATCAACGGTTACTAGACCACAGGTACCGGTCCAATTAACAGGTAAAGCTAATCTAAGGGTATTATTGCACATCCAATAAGCATGTGGGATTGGTCTAGTTAGGCGCGTGACCATGTGTGATTTAACTAACTCCCCCCAGTCAGTGTCATTTAATACACCCTCTGGGGGAACAATGATCGAGTCTCTGCTCGAACTTGAACTGTGTGTGTGTTCCTCCAGATATGATACAACTTCAGCCACAGAGACAGCTAGCCATGTCTCATTACAGCGTGCACCTGGGGAGTCAGAGAAGAATGTATAGTTATCCTTTGTATAATCTATGTGTGTGTCTGGGCCAGTTAACTTTAGTCTGCGCAGACATATCATACTAGTATTAAAATGGAAAGGGATCTGTCCTAAGGGCAGTGAGGGTTTTAACCTATTCTTGGGGCGTTTCATTGGGGCGCAGGTCCCTGCGGTGTCATTAGATAACTTCAATAATTCGCCTAATGGAGTCTCAGGGTTAGTTGGTGTGTGTGTGTGTCTAAGTAGGCAGTCGAGAGGGCTCAGAGTCAACTGTAAAGTGTCTTTAAGGAGAGCATTATCTCCGCCGATTTTCTCTAGTCCCTCAGTGAGGGGGAAACCGGATATGGGGTATCCTACTATTACCTGTTCTGGATTAGCCTTTGAACAGACATAACAGTTACTGTTTCCTAAATCACGAGCGGCTGTTCTGGCATTTTCGTACCAGGCGTTAGCTCCTGCTCTAGAGGGTGCATAAAATGGTTTATTAGTGGCGTCTATGTTGCTATTTACTGATTTTAGGGAATGTAATGAGTGCATTAAGTAGGTGTCTTGCAAAATAGAGCATGAGGTATAGTCAGCAAAATATGACCTGCAGAAATGTGAACATGGTTGCAGTCTACAATACAAAATAGCAAAGAAAAATCCTAAGGTTAATGCGATAGATATGATAAATAACCTAAATATATAAGAAAATATATAAGAAAAACAGCTTCAGTCGTCTTCTGGCCTGGTCCCAGGTTCGAGAGACACAGAATAAGCGTTGTATGATGACAATGGGCATTTCATTTCCTCCATGATCAGGATGAAATGAGTCTAGCTTTATCAGGTTAGACATCATGTGGTACTTTTGGCTTTCTATTCCTGCTGGATGTTCGAGTACCTTGCTGTGGCTCTTTCAGACGTTGTGTGTTAATCAGTGATTGCGTGTGTGTATGTACATTGGATCCGGGCGCTGGCTCGCCTGAGATGTCATCTACCCGTGTGTGTTTATTTGTTCTGGTTCCGGGCGTTGGCCCGCCGGAGATGTCATCTGCTTGATCCGACGCCTGAGATGGTCCGATTGGGCTGGTCTTAACCCTGCTGGCATGAATCCACTGAGGTTGTCCGTCTG
Source organism: Diplotaxodon limnothrissa (assembly GCF_057381915.1). Classification (NCBI taxonomy): domain Eukaryota; kingdom Metazoa; phylum Chordata; class Actinopteri; order Cichliformes; family Cichlidae; genus Diplotaxodon; species Diplotaxodon limnothrissa. The sequence continues at coordinate 36,708,124 of NC_140596.1, forward strand.
TGAGGATGCTGGTTCTTCGTCACTGCCAGTACAGCCTGGGGGCTGGAAAACGCGGCCTCCCAGAGTGTCCTTGGTTTTAGCAACTTCTCCAACACGCATCTCCTTGTCTCCACTGGTGGAACTGTGGAGGGGAAAGGCTGAGAGAGACAAACTTTCTGATAGTTATTATTCAGTTTTTCTACCAGGTTGTGAACATCAGTGGACAATGCAATATACATCACCTTCTACTAGCGGTGCCCCTCTGGAAGCTGACCATGGTGTTGAAAATAGTCTTATTTCAAATGGAAATAATTTGGTTACTGCAGATGGAGTCATAATGTATGAAATGGAAAATCTGGTTTTGGTAAATGCTGATGTTTTGCTTTTGAGCTACCTACATTAGTTCGCGCACATGTTAGACAGGTTGCTAATATGCTTTTTACTGCATGTGATGTTTTCTCAATTACAAATCTTGATTTTATTGCCCCTATTACCCCTCTTTGTCCGACATGACTCACACAGTGAAAATGTCGGGCAAGGACTGGCATCAGGGAATATGGGAGGGCAATCAAACCCTTAAGATTTTGTATAAGCCATCTCTGTCATCTAAGGTACAGTCATTATTCTCCCAATAGGTGTAATCACATGCAGAGGCTTGCTCTTGTATAAAGTTTAAATCAACATTTGTTTCTAAATAGTCTGGGAGTGTAACAAGTGGCAGCTGTAGGGGCACAGATAATACTTCCTGCGGAGGTGGGAGCTGTGATGCAGCTGCAGCCTTGGCAGTCACGTCTACTAGAGCATTACCTGTTGCTTCGTCTGTGTCAGCTGTACTGTGTCCTTTCGTTTTTACAACTGCAACGGCCGATGGTAGCTGTATAGCCTGAAAAAGTCTTTGCACAAGATCAGAATTAGCAATTTATTTTCCATCAGCAGATCTAAATCCTCTATGTCTCCACAATGTGCCAAAGTCATGTACGACGCCAAATGCATAGCGGCTGTCTGTGTAAATCGTCACATGCCTATCCACATGGAGCTCACAGGCGCGTATTAAAGCCATGAGCTCTGCTTTTTGTGCTGAGTGAAATGGTAATGAGTGAGCCTCTAGTATGATGTCAGGCAATGTTACCACTGAATAGCCACAAAGAAATGAGTTGTCATTCGGCCTTGAACAGGACCCGTCCACATAAACCGTGGCTGAGTCTGGGATAGGTGTTTGCTCTAAATCTGGACGTGGTGCTGTGGATTCCTGTATACGTGTCATGCAGTCATGATCGTCAAGCCTGTCTGAGCCATCCTGTCGGTCAGAAGAACACAGCATAGGATCAATAAATGTGCTGGCGAATTGGGTGTGCTGCTCGCTTTTATGGTGAGGTTTGCTGTGGAGGTCAGTGTAGCTTCATAACCTGAGCGACGTTGTGCGGTCATGTGTTGTGTAGTTATGTTTGCTAGAATGGTCGTGACCTGGTGATTGGTGTGTAGAATAGTGTCATGTGAGAGTGTAAGCTTCTCGCAGTCCCTTATCATGATAGAGCAAGCTGCTACTGCCCTCAGGCAGGCCGGCATTCCTGAACAATTCAGCCAGCACCTTTGAGTGGCGGAGGTCAGCACTCCCTTTAATGCATTGAAAGAGGCAGTCATTTCTGTGGATCACAGTATTCGAGGAGGCTTGTCTTTTTTACAACAGTCACGCAGAATGTGGTCATGAAAAGAACAGTCTGGTATCCACTGTCTGCAATAGTTCACCATGCCCAGGAAGGACAACATTTCCTTCTGTGTAGTGGGCCGAGGGACGGAGGTCACAGCTTTGACCCTGTCTGCAGTCATGGAACGTTTTCCGTGAGACAGTGTGAATCCCAAATATTGAACAGAAGTCTGACAGTACTGCATTTTCTTTGCTGATGCTTTGTGGCCAGTCTTTTGGAGGTGCTGGAGAAGCATGTGTGTAGCAGTTTGACATAGTTTTTCACTTTCAGCACAGAGGAGGAGGTCATCCAGTACAGCCCTGGAGGAGTGAAGCTGTCCAGGGTAGCACGGACCACCATTGAGAAAGCAGCAGGGCTGTCTACCATGCCTTGGGGCAAACGAGTCCAAGTGTACTGCTTATTTCTATGTGTGAATGCAAATAACGGCTGTGTGTCTTCATGCACAGGTACTGAGAAAAAGGAGCGGAGCATAAATCCACCACGGTAAAATGTGTATGCAATGCATGTCAATATGCTGTGAACATCTGAAACGAGAGGTGGCAGAGGAATGTTGACTGCATTAATTTGCCTTAAGTCTTGTATGAAACGCCATACGCCAGGTTTGTTAGGCTTTGGCACAGGATTGACAGGAGTATTATATGGAGATACTGTAGGCTTTATTACTCCTGTAGTCAATAAATCTCCTATCATGACATCTAGGGCTGCGGCTTTTTCGGCAGAAATGGGATGTTGCTTGACATATACTGGCTTGTTGTGTTTTAATAGGTGTACGTGATAAAGTGTACAGTCAATAAATCCTATATCATTCTCACTTTTAGACCATAATGTCATATTCTGGTATTCAGCTGGCAACGTAAGTGCAGAAATAGTACAGTGGATAGGGTAGGTTAGATCTATGTGACGACATGGTGTAGTTATGTCATAACCTATGTCTGAGTTATGTGACAAAATCACTGTTTGACCTTAGAGAAACAAAAGTGTGGCTCCCAGTCATGGGATTACCTGGTAGTGGCGTCTGTACACGTTTTTTTGGCACAGTGTGTGACATAGCGTACCGGACAAAAAGGATGTTGAGTTCATTCTCTGCTGAGGGTCCAGCTGACACAGAGGCTGTTCCTTCTGTTTTCTGGCGATAATCGTTCGGGATAGGGCTCCGGAAATAAATTAGAATGCATTGAACTTACAGTCCGTAAGTTGTAAACAAAGTCAGTCACATAAGCACTTCCGCATGTTCTGGATACGTGATCATGGACGTCTTCACCGATTCGCGGACGTAGGTTACACGTAACCAGAAATGGGAGTTGTACTGAGCCGTTATTTGAGACTTTATTTTGTATTTTATTAATTTTTGGTTTTACAGGTACTTTAGATTTTTTATCGGACCTGTCTGTGGTCTTTGAATAATTCTGACCCATGTTCAGTGATTTCCAGAGGGGTTTACACGCTAGGAGGATTTAGGTTAGTATTTTCGCTGCGGCACAGCTGAGGTTACTTTAAATTTATTGCTAGCAATTTTTGTTTGGGTGAGCAACTCTCACTTAACGAGCAACTTCTCGCTTAACAACAGGCAACTTCCTGTGTCACTTTTTGGTGAGCAACTTCTCACTTAACGAGCAACTTCTCGCAAAACAACAGGCAACTTCCTGTGTCTTTCTGCTTTTAATTTACTGCTTTTAACCCTTGAGACCCGTGTTTTTTTTTGTTTTGTTTTTTTCAAAAGAAAAATTAAACAATTAATTATTATTATTATTTTTTTACGTATAAATGTGTTGTGTCTTTCCACTCACTCCACTTGATTATAACTGATTTATTTATAACATTTTATATAAAAGAAAAACGAGAAGCACATTAATTCATAGTAATTTAACATAAAATTGTTTGATAGTGTTAATTTGGAAAGCCACAACTCTAGCGGGTCCACCAACACCACACAAGGGTTAATTTACTTTATTTGGGGACTGAGGAAGTCGTCAGTGTATCTCTCTGGATCACTAAGTGAAACTTCGTCAGCATATCCCGTTTTTTTATGGATCGATCACTGAGAGAGGTATAATACGGTCTTTATATAAATATGAAAGACGCATATTTACCTTCTGTCAGGTAATCCCACTTCTGACGCCAAATTGAAGGAAAAAAATGTCCATCCCGGTTTTCCCTCCAAGGCACGAGCGATAAGCAGAGTTCTGTCCTTTCCTTCTAAGATTCCTAATTATTTAAAGTAACACTCAGGTATGCCATTCAGCGTGTTAGTACGAGCTCGGGAGCAGCTTGGGAGAACAAGAAAACAGAGACTGCTTTAGGTTGCCTTCCCAATCGACTCAAAGGTTTATTTAGTACATAACAGCTTATATAGAGGAAAAAAAGGTTCGTGTGTCAGCAAGTTCTCAGTTCAAACCAGTACAGACCAAATAAGGAAACGTCTTCCTGCCTTGTGAGCAAAGAAGTATCCTTTGTGTAGTTTATCAGTTCAGCTACAATTTATGATCATCCCAGCAAAATACACTCCTAGACATAGAATACAGAGTTCTTTCATTAGTGAATTCTGAAACAAACCACCTGGCCTTTAACGAGCCTTTTTCTAAGAGATAAAGAAGGGAGGATGGGAGTAAGGAAGTGGTCTCGTCTCTGTGGTATTTTCGACCTTGGGGTACCAGCCTGTGAGTCTTACACATCAATTCTTGGGTCAGAGAGAAAGAGAAAAACAACTATTAAATGGGCCTTATTGAGTAACTCTTTTCTGTATAATATCACAATAAAACAATATCCTGTAAATGCTACCATGGTATCAAAATATCACAACAGTAAACATAATAAGTTTAGTCACAGAACTTACCATCATGGCAAAGGGTCTTATTTACAATGTAAGTTGTTGGAGGCAATGACTTAACTTGATTGGCTAACAGAAATGAATTTAGCTAACTTACAGCACATGTGGTGTGGTAACATATATGCTATTAAATGTTAAGTCATTCGCTGTTCCACGAAATTGCTAATCTTAACCCATGGAACTGCTAAAAGCAGCTTTGTGAGCTCACTGTTTCGGGGTTTTCTTTTTGGTTTTAAATAAGAAAAATAATTTTAAAAAATCTACAGATTCAGATTCGCACTTACCTGTGGTACGATCGAGTACGTTGACGTCACTGCCGCTCATCTGATATGATAAAAAAATAAACTTTCTCAAAAATAAACAAGTGAGTCGCTGTGAATTCCTTAACAGCACCGAAAATGTTTTTGCATACTGCTTTTTTGCCGAAAATGTTTTTGCCTAATAAAAAAGAACAACGATCGAGTACGTTGACGTCACTGCCGCTCATCTGATATGATAAAAAAATAAACTTTCTCAAAAATAAACAAGTGAGTCGCTGTGAATTCCTTAACAGCACCGAAAATGTTTTTGCATACTGCTTTTTTGCCGAAAATGTTTTTGCCTAATAAAAAAGAACAACGATCGAGTACGTTGACGTCACTGCCGCTCATCTGATATGATAAAAAAATAAACTTTCTCAAAAATAAACAAGTGAGTCGCTGTGAATTCCTTAACAGCACCGAAAATGTTTTTGCATAATGTTTTTTTGCCGAAAATGTTTTTGCATAATGTTTTTGCCTAATAAAAAAGAACAGCTTTTTGCCTCTTGTCCTCCTCCAACTACAAAGAAAAAGTTGAGATCCTTCCTGGGTTTAGCTGGCTGGTATCGTCGTTTCATCCCTAATTTCTCTACCAGATCAGCTATTCTTAGTGATTTAACTCGTAAATCATGCCCCAACAAAATTAAATGGACTCCAGAGTGTGAGGCTGCATTCATGGATTTGAAAAACTGTTTGTGTAATGAGCCTGTGTTGCAGTGTCCAGACTTTACGTGCCCGTTTATTGTACAGACTGATGCTTCAGGAGTTGGGCTGGGAGCTGTGTTGCTGCAAGGTGATGGAGAGGACCAAAGACCTGTGCCGTAAGCTCTTCCCCAGAGAAATGAAGTATTCCACAATTGAAAAAGAAGCTTTGGCAATAAAATGGGCTTTGGACACTCTGAGATACTATCTACTGGGAGGTGAATTTGTGCTTGAAACCGATCATTGAGCTTTACAGTGGATGAGCAGAATGAGAGACACCAACGCAAGAATCACGAGGTGGTATCTTTCACTGCAGCCATATTCATATTGTTTTAAGATTCTGTATAGAGCAGCGAAAAAGAATGTTGTGGCAGGCTTTCTTTCCCGTTCCTATGAAGAGTAACGGACTTAAGGGGGGGGAGAATGAGACAAAGTGGCTAGGACAGAATTCATTTGCCATTTGTCACTTGCGTATATTGTTATTCTGTGTTCTGTTATTTTACAGTCAGCCATAATGCTTTAATTTAGACATTGCTGGTGTAACTTCTCTTAACACACAATATCCCGGGTTTTGTTTGTGGTAGCAGTAGTTACATTCTTTACATCCATGCATGTGTTTTAAAGCAAACACTACTAACCATCAGATCATCTGAATTCTCTTCTGTTTACAGGCACATGTCTAGTAAATTATGTTTCTTTATGTTGCTTTGGTTATACTTACCATGGTGTCCATGTTGTGCTTGCAGGTCCTATATGTGAGACAGGTGTATGGGAAGGGCCGCCCACTACTTCCTGTTTATATAGGGTCATGAGGTCAATGATTGGATCACTGGGTGTAACCAAATGGAGGGTTTTTCATTTTGTATAGTATTGTTTGTTTTCTTTAAAGTAGCCTTTTGAGTTATATTGTATGCAGTGTTTTACTTTACAAACTATGTAGTTGAGTAAATGAGTTTGTCAGTTTCATGCATGACTTTATTCCTGTTCTTTGTTTAGAATTGTATTATTTGGTTTGACCTATTTTGTTCAATGGTAGGGACTAACGAGGTCAGGTGTGGGCAAAGTCTTGTATAAAGCCAGTGGGATTTTTGCATGCCTGATTGATTGTTTTATGGTAAAGGGGAGATGCTAGCAATAAAGTATGCTTAAAAAGAACTTCAATTGTCTGCTAATGCTATTTACTTATCACCTTCCTTGCTGCTTAAGTTATGCTACATCACAAGGCCATACACATTACACCAGGGACAGTGCTTCCTGTGAGGCTGTCAGGGTCCTGGGTCTCCTGACCCAGCGTTTTAGTTCTTTGTGATTTTTGTATTATTGTACTTGGTGTGAGTTATTCTATAGTTTCTAGTTTCGATCCCTTGCCCTTCTCATTTCTCTGTGTCCCCTCTGTTCTGTAAGTCTGTGTCTGCATGTTTGAGTTCCCCTCCGTGTCTATCGGTTCTTAGAGTCCTCTGCCTTATGGTTTATGTCTCTATGTTTCTTAGTTGCTGTCTCCACGGTGTCAAGTTCGCGTCTCTGTGTGATCCTTCCTGTTTTACTTTGAAGGTCCGTGACTTATGTGAATGTGTCCTGCTTTGCTTGTCTCGTCAGTTCTAATTTCCCCCAGCTGTGCTCTCCTTCTGTGTCTCATTCTCCTCGTTACTTCCCAGTGTATTTAGACCCCGCAGCCACTCTCAGCTCAGTCTCCAGAGTCACCAGTGTCACTGTCAGCTCAGTCTCCAGAGTCACCCTCAGTTCAGTCTCCAGTGTCACCCTCAGTTCAGCCTCATGACAGAGGCCATCTTCACCACACCAGGGAGTGTGCTTTTGGATGAGGCCATACACATTACACCAGGGCCTGTGGTGCTGGCCAATACCATCCACATCTCACCAGGGCCACTGTTCTTAGCTGAGGCCATCCACATTACACCAGGGACAGTGCTTCCCTTGAGGCCATCTTCACCCAACCAGGGCCTCTGCTGCTCGTTGATGCCATCCACAGTACACAAGGGCCTGTGGTGCTGACCAATATCATGCACACTTCACCAGGGCCAGTCGTGTTGGCTGAGGACATCCACATTACACCAGGGCCTGTGGTGCTGGCCAATACCATCCACATTTCACCAGGGCCACTGTTGTTGGCTGAGGCCATACACATTACACCAGGGACAGTGCTTCCTGTGAGGCCATCTTCACCACACCACTGCCTGTGTTACTGGCACAGGCCATCCACATTACACCCGGGCCTGTGGTGTTGTCCGAAACCATCCACTTTTCACCAGGGCTTGTGTTTCTGCCTGATGACATCCACAAAACACAGGGGCCTGTGATACTGGCTGATGCCATCCACATTACACCACTACCAGTGCTTCCTGTGAGGCCATCATCACCACACCAGGGTGCGTGGTGCTGGATGAGGCCATCCACATTACACCAGGGCCTGTGGTGCTGGCCAATACCATCCACATTTCACCAGGGCCAGTGTTGTTGGCTGAGGCCATCCACATTACACCACTGCCAGTGCTTCCTTTGATTCATTCATCACCACACCAGGGCCTGTGGTGCTGGCCAATACCATCCACATTTCACCAGGGCCAGTGTTGTTGGCTGAGGCCATACACTTTACACCAGGGACAGTGCTTCCTCTGAGGCCATCTTCACCACACCAGTGCCTGTACTGTTGGATGAGGACATCCACATTACACCAGGGACAGTTCTTCCTGTGAGGCCATCATCACCACACCAGGGCCTGTGCTACTTGCTGATACCATCCACATTACACCAGGGCCTGTGGTGCTGACCAATACCATCCACATTTCACCAGGGCCAGTGTTGGTGGCTGAGGCCATCCACATTACACCAGGGACAGTGCTTCCTGTGATTCCATCATCACCACACCAGGGCCTGTGGTGCTGGATGAGGCCATCCACATTACACCAGGGACAGTGCTACTCGTAGTTGCCATCCACATTACACCCGGGCCTGTGGTGTTGTCCGAAACCATCCACATTTCACCAGGGCTTGTGTTTCTGCCTGATGACATGCACAAAACACAGGGCCCTGTGATACTGGCTGATGCCATCCACATTACACCACTACCAGTGCTTCCTGTGAGGCCATCATCACCACACCAAGGCCTGTGGTGCTGGATGAGGCTATCCAGATTACACCAGGGCCTGTGGTGCTGGCTGAGGCCATCCACATTACACCAGGGCCACTGTTGTTGGCTGAGGCCATACACTTTATACCAGCGACAGTTCTTCCTGTGAGGCCATCATCACCAGACCAGGGCCCGTGCTACTTGCTGATGCCATCCACATTACACCAGGGCCAGTGCTCCCTGTGAGGCCATCTTCACCACACCAGGGCCTGCTTTGCTGGCTGATGTGATCCACAATTCACCAGGGCCTGTGCTACTGGCTAAGGCCATTCACATTAAACCAGGGTGTGTGGTGCTGACCAATACGATCCATATTTCACCAGGGCCACTGTTGTTGGCTGAGGCCTAACACATAACACCACTGACAGTGCTTTTGGCTGAGGCCATCATCACCACACCAGGGCGTGTGGTGCTGGATGAGGCCATCCACATTACACCAGGGCCTGTGGTGCTGGCCAATACCATCCACATTTCTCCAGGGCCAGTGTTGTTGGCTGAGGCCATCCACATTACACCACTGCCAGTGCTGCCTTTGATTCTCCATCGCACTGCACTCTGTCCTCTCACACCTGGACAACAACAACACCTACGCCAGAATGCTGTTTATAGACTTCAATTCAGCATTCAACACAATCCACCCCTCACAACTCATCAGGAAACTGACAGACCTGGGCATCAGCTCCCTCATCTGCAAATGGTTACTGGACTTCCTGACCAACCGCCCCCAACATGTCCGGCTGGATAACCACTGCTCATCTACCATCACAATGAACACCGGTGTACCACAAGGCTGTGTGATGAGCCCTTTCCTCTACTCCCTCTTCACCCACGACTGCAGACCTGCTGATGGTTCCAACACCATCATTAAGTTTGCAGATGACACCACGGTGATTGGCCTCATCAGTGACAACGATGAGGCCGCCTACAGGGAGGAGGTGGATCGTCTGGCTGAGTGGTGCGACACAAACAACCTGCTGCTTAACACCGAGAAGACCAAGGAGCTCATCGTGGACTACAGGAGGAATGCTGACCCACATCCACCCATCCACATTAAGGGGACGGCTGTGGAGCGTGTGAGCAGCTTCAAGTTCCTGGGAGTCCACATCTCCGAGGATCTCACCTGGACGACCAACTGCTCCAAGCTGGTCAAGAAGGCTCACCAGCGCCTCTTCTTCTTGAGGACCCTGAGGAAGAACCACCTGTCCTCAGACATCCTGGTGAACTTCTATCGTTGCACCATCGAGAGCATCCTGACCAACTGTATAACAGTCTGGTACGGGAACTGCTCTGCCTCGGACCGGAAGGCGTTGCAGAGGGTCGTGAAAACTGCCCAGCGCATCGCCGGAGCACCACTTCCTGCCATAAAAGACATCTACAGGAAGCGGTGTCTGAAAAGGGCTGGGAAAATCATCAAAGACCCCAGTCACCCATCACATGGACTCTTCACCCTCCTGCCCTCTGGGAGGCGCCACAGGAGCCTCCGGACTAAGACCACCAGGTACCGGAACAGCTTCTTCCCCACAGCTGTCAGACTCCTGAACTCTGCCTCCTGACATCTGACCCACGTTAAACTCATGGACTGAACATACACACACCCACAATGGACAACTGTACCCTCAAACACACAATAATAACATGGAGTGAACCACCACTCACAACCACTAGCACTTTATATAGCCTCTGTAGTATTAGATTATTCTGTTATTATATGTTACCTTATATATGTAATCAAAGTAGTTGAATTAGAATACTGCTGTAGATCACATTATACCCTTTAATATAGAGTGTGTGAGCTGTATGTAGTGTAGTTCTCATTATACTTTTGAGTTAACAGAACATATTCACATATTAGTTCATTAGATAAATGTGCATCACTCTGTATCCTTGATCTGCTGGGAATGTGTTACACTGTTTTCTTGACATGCTTAATTGTTGAATCATGAAGAGAAGGTTGTAAGCAGGAGACTCTGTGTCTAAAGACAGGGGAGATAGATAGACCACATTCCACACCCCCACCTTACAGAAAGCAGAGAAACAACTGCCGAGGTCATAACTTAGGCGCTGTAACAGAGAAAAAATGTGATGTTTTGGCTTTTACGACTAGCTGGGGGCCACTAGAGACTATAAAAAGCTGAGCAACCCGTCACCATTTTGAGACATGTGCCTGACCCTCTGGTAGCATCTCTCCCGTCCGGACGTTGTAATGCTCTGACTGTTGAATTGTATGGAAATAAATGATTGTTGATTGAGCATTGATACACCGAGTATTGTCCCTCCTTCAGCCCAAAGATTCAAAGAATTGGGAGATTTCAACAACTTGGTGCCGTGTGACCCGGATCTTTGGTGTGCTGAGGAGGTGTAGATTTGGCCTTTGGTGAGATCGTGGGGCAAAGTGAACAGAAGGCCGGCCTAAAACAGAAAGGTAAGCACAGCCTGTTGTATTATAAATACCAAATGTGCATATTGGGCTTTCCAAATTAATCTGTTCGCTGAGTCACATGTATTTTCACAGTAAATTTGTCGGTGTGTGGTTTTTGGCGCAAGATACTAACAACATAAGTTGAGGCTGAATTCCAGTGTGTTAAATAAACTGCTTCTACCGAGATACTAATAACATACTACGTTGGACTAGTTGCAGTAAACTGCTTCTACCGAGATACTAATAACATACTACGTTGGACTAGTTGCAGCCACTTTACCTTCCACATTTAATTTTGTCTAATACTGGCTTCTGTAGCAATAATACGTTAGAATTTCTTCTGAAGACGCGGCCATTAGTCCAGTACATTGAAGTCGAGGTTTGTTTATTTTGTTTATGGTGTCAGTGACGTCCTGGCTTTTGCCGGCTATGAAATAGAAGTTGATTTAAGGAAAAGCAGATGCTGGCTTCACGGTGCAGTTGAACGCTGGCAACGCGAGAGCGAAACACGTCCGTAGGTTTGGTTTATGATACGGCGTGTTCCGGTGGTGCGGCCGTGAAGTGCAGTAGTGGTTGGTGCTAGTTTTAGTACATTGGATAGAGGTTTGACGGTGGTTTGTGGCGTCAGTCGAGTTTTAAGTGCTGCGGTCATAATACAAAGTAAAATTTTAAGTACATAGAGCAACACCTGGTTTATGATGTCAGGTATAACTTCGGGGATGCAAGCATCACTTTTATGATGCGACTTTGCCCCGTTGTGGCGGTCATAAGCGCAGAGAAAGGGGTATTTTGGTCTATGGTGCAGTGTGCTTTAAGAAGATCTAATAGTTGAGCTCAGAGGTTTCTGTGCAAATTTCTGCTGATGAGAGGCGCTCTCTGTGTGTCACACTGATGGTGTAACGCGCTGTGTGTGTAAGGCGCGCTCTGGCCGTGGGTGAGGCGCGCTCTGAGTGTGCTTTTTGTGTGTGTGAAGTCTGAACACAGTGACAGTGACGGTTGATGTGTGTGATTAGGAGGACATTAGAGCAAATACACATTTTAGGATCAAAGGTTGATGCCTAGTGTACCTGTGGAACATTTTGCCCTAGGAGTGGCGACCCTCCTGTCCGTGGACGCGTGGCCAGGACCGGCGTCGTCCGGGTGCCGAGGTGGTGACTTGGGGAGGTGAGGGCCCCCGCATAGCTACGGAAATGACACTGGAACGGCCGTGTAATCACGGGTTCACATTTATTCCGGACTAGAACAAGACACATTTTGCGAACAAAGGTTGAGTCTAGATTAGTAAAGAAATATAAAAAGGTTGAATTCCTCGTTTCAGTGGTTGAAATTGTTGTGTGCCTGTCCCCTGACGAGTGTGAAATTAAAATAAAGAGGGAATTTGGAGCCACATAGAGATAGACGGGCATAATTGGGTGTATTACTCTGTGGTGTAATAAAAATAAAAAGGAGAGATAGTAAGAGGTGTGCAGTGGAGAATTATGGAGGAGTACAGAGAGGAATGTGTTGGGAGACTGGCGTACAGTTTACGCTGTCAAGGTAGGCGGGTTGCCTGCTTATCTGTTTAACAGTGATGAAAATGAAATTAAATAAATCTGTTAATACAGGAAGCTGCGGACCTGGACCAACTGCCCCCACAAGCACAGCGGCCGAAGCAAAATTATAGGTAATGGGAACCACACCCAGCACGAATCAGCAGCTGTGAAAAAGACAGCAGCGAGGAGAGAATTAGAGGAGAAATTAAGAGAAGTTTTAACACATAAAATTGGGGCCAACGGACTTGTGGAGGTTGGGAAGGCGTCCGGAGCATCACAACAAAAAGGTGAAACAAAAACACACACAAGCAGAGAAATCTGAGAGAAAGGCTCCTTTTAAGGTAACGCCTAGTTTGAGAAAAGATAAAATTAACCTGCTTTTATACAAATGCACATACACGCAATGAAGAAACAGCTTACACTCATGAACACGTGAAGATTTTCCAGCAAGGTTAAAGAAAAATTAACATACTTAAATGATGAAGTCTATACATTACTGACAAAGAAATCCTCTGGGTTGCAGGACAACAATTTAACTAAAAAAAAAAAAAAAAGGAACACTGGTCTAACCAACCAGGCAAGACGCAACAAATTTAGTGGTAAAAAGAGTCAAATTGTGACATGTTTTCTGTTGATTGATTAATAAAAGTGATTACTGAATGAAAGAAAATTCCTTTTTTGGGTTTTTAAACATGATCTTAAGAATTTTAATATGTACTTGTGTTGTCCTGTCAACTTGGTGGGTTAGGAGTTGATTATATCGGGAGAGAAAAAAAAAAAAAAAAAAAAAGGGGGAGAGAAGGCTGACACAGGGCCTGGTCCCGGTGTGTCTCCCCTCTGAATAACACAGCCAACACAACATCATTTTCCTGTTCGTTTGTTTTTGTTTTGTTTTGTTTTTGTTTTTTCTATACATATTTAATTACAGGCTGCTTTGCCGGCCCTGAAAGCCGAGGCTGACTGGACTCCTGCTCTCCCCCATACGTGACACTGACCAAATGCTGCAACAGCTGGACCCACAACAACGACCTGAGAATGTCAACAGACCTGCAGGAATGTGATCTCATGCAGCCGAGACGGAGAGCACTAAACCGAAGGCCCGTTTCACTACACGGGGGAAAATTCCCAGACTGCGTCAGCTGACAGAGCTGTGACGAGACGCCCGCCAAGCCCGAATGAAAAGTAAGGCCGAGCGAAAGAATGCTGACCTTGATAACTTTGCATTCACACTGTGCAGGACAGTGATGGACCAACACGGATGATCGGGTGGCGAAAAAGGGCGTGACCGAGACAAGAGGAGTAACTGAGGACAGAAGGCACCTCAGAATGGACAAAAACACAGAAGAAGATGCAGGTTTCACCTGCGGTGAACATCGACACTGGAGAAAGGACTGCCCCAATTGGGGTCAGAACCAGGACGGACTGAATTTTGAGCAGCAGCAGCAGCAGCAGCAATGGTCGCAAACAAACTGAAAAGGAGGGGGGCAGGACCCCAGGGCATGCTTCAGGCCGTGGTTTACCCAGAACACCAGAACAGGAAAGTGATGAACACAAACACCCACACAAACACACACATCTACATGCACTGACTCAGAATGAAGAGAAACAAACACACACACACACACACACACACACACACACACACACACATACACACACACACACACACACAGATTCAGAATGAAGTGAAATACACACATGAACACGTGCACTCGTTGAGTGAGTGAGAAATGACACACACACACATATACACACACACACACACACACACACATACACACACACACACACATTGGAATGCTGATTCACTGAGAAGTGATCCACATACACACACACACACACACACGCTGATGCAATGAAGAATGCTTTGCTTATGCTGATATGCAAAATGCTGCACACAAACATCCCAATGCATAATTTTTATGAGGAGCCATTGATTACTTAGAATGTGTTATATGTCACCTAGAAGGCATTTATGTAGATTTTAGGAATAAGCTCTAAAACGGTTTGGTTATGAAAACAATGTCTGTGCGTGATGTCTGTTTATGGCTCAAGGCCTTGACTGAATTCTTTGCTGTGCTTCACACAGCCCCGATGAGGAACAGTGGCACAGAGTGAAAATGATGAATTAATAGTGTAAGTTTAGGTTGGAGTACGGCATTTTCTGTGATTGAGTTTTAATTCAAGGAGGAACAAAAGGTGTTACGGCACCTGAGGTTCTCATTCCCACACAATATTGTCCCGGCAGGAAGCAAAATGTTCCTGTGAATTTCTGGTTGATTGTTTGGTTTTGTTTAGCGCTAGTTTGATGTTATCAGTGAGCTTTGGCTTGTGTTCTTTCTCGTAAGCGAGAGAGGGATAGTTTTATGCTTGGACATGTCTGCAACGGGCCCTAGTTTGTGTTATTTTAGTAGTATTTTGTTGGTTATGTCTGTTTTCGTTTTTGTTACAGTGCACTGAGATAAGAAAATCTGAGAGGTGTGATCCACCGGTGGTGATATGTTGATATTTTGTGAGTTTATGATTTAACAATCAGCTCTTTAAACCAGGCCTGAAAGATTGAAATTTAAAGCGCTATGAAATATTCTTACAAAAACAGTTGCAAAGTGTGCTTCTCCATGATTGTAATTGGCTTGGGAGAAATTCACTTATAGGGAACACTGAGAAGTTCTGAGTCTAAAAGGATTGCACCGAGTCAATCCGGCCCAAAAAACAACAAGGAATTGTTTTCCTTTAAAATGATGACGTCATCTTGCTGGTGATGGATGCTCGAATAGGTTGCGCGTGAGACTCCATTATCAGCAACATCTGGTATGAATGTGTATGGAGGTATGCATGTGAATGGACTGTGATGGACTGACGACTAAAAGCTTTGACTGACTTGATACTGAGACAATGACTGCACCCACTTTAGGATTAGTAAATGCCAATAAACAATTCACCCAGCCGACAAGAGAAGGGTGGATGCTTCGCTTTGTTTTGTTTTGTTTTTTCAGGAGCAGGAGGATAAGAGAGACTGGAGGAGGAGACTCTAGCTTCACATAAGTATGAACTGCAGACTTAACACTGTGGTTGCTGATTTTGAGTTACTGATGTTTGCATTAAGAAAACTGTGCTATATTAGCTGTGTTTTGATTAAGGTATCATGTTATATTATTGGGAATGCCAAATGCTACAGTGGAGATAACTATTGATATCACTCATGACTGGAATATGTTACTATTAACCACAGCAGGCCACTGTAAAAAAGTCAATTAAATTTTATAGAGGAAAATCGCCAAAATTTAACAATACCTATGAATGACTGGCCACATTCAGAATAGAGATATGCAATAATAAACATTGGTCCACGTGATTTAGGTTCTCACTTGAAATAGTAAGTTATTAAATGTAGAATATAATCGACAGGGACATTTGATAGGATGTGGTACTGAAAAAGAACAAGAGCAAAGTAAATAAAGAAAATATTGTGTTTAGTTTGGATAAATTCAAATTAAAATGTACCATTACACTCAGAGGATCAATATGGAATAAAACATATGCAAAATTTGTAGGAAGTACATGACTGATAACTGTTCTGTCCTGAGCGTTTGTTTCCAGAGCACCCACTTGACCACACCAACAGTTTCTCGCCACCGAGGAGGGGTACTTGCAAAAAGAATAAAATAAAAATCTGAGTTTAACAAAACATTTTAAATGTAAATATCAAGCTTACCTTTCTTTTTCCATGAAATGTGCTTGTGGGCACGCCAGCCATTTTGAAAAGGTGGGCAAAACAATTGGCAAGGCCACACCCCCACACGTGATATAATTTTAAAGGTACTGTTGCCCTCTCTAAGAAACATCAGGACTTAGAGGAGTGGCAAGTAGAGTATGCGAGCTACAAGCAAAAACTAAAATGTGTACTACAGTGTGCAAAAATGAAATACTGGGTCATCAGGGGGTCATGAGGGACATTTATAAAACTAAAAGTCCCACTAACCTTAAAGTGCACTTGAAAAGCTCACACAAGAAGGTTAACCTAGCTTACCTAGAAGACCTCATCAGGGGGAGCACACTCCCCCTCCTTGAAGAGCTCACCCACTCAACCCGCATCCCCAGAAAACAGCTAACCCCAGATAAGGCAGCGTGATGTATCCCGAGACAACAGGACTGGGACATCTAAATAAAGGTGTGAAACAATCGCCTTCAAAAGGTTATCAATTCACTTCAACCAAAATTAGGACCACACGGTGCGGCAAGAGTTAATAGTTATTAGTCTCAACACCCAAGGATAACCAGAAGAGCATGACTGATATGATGGAACTGGGATTTTGTTACACTTAATTTTTGCAAAACACAAATAAAACTAAATTGAAACTAAGGATTTTCAGAAAATAAAAACTAAACTAAACTAGCAAACAATTGGTAAAAACTGATTAAAACTGATGAAAATTGCAAAACTATTACAACCCTGGTCCAGACTAAGATGGTGTTGGACATCTTCAGGGCAGAAAAGGGTTGGTGTGACCAAGGTGTGGTTTGGCTTGTTGTATGTACATTTCAAAATGTTACAGCTCTGGATGGACCAGTTACCAGGGCATGGAAGGATGACAGACTTTATTACATGAGGAGAAGGGACATTTTCGGGATCGAAGATCCTCAGGGATGACAAGGCTGGAGCAACGGTACTCGAGAGAAGAATTTCTGATACTTTCTAAGATATGATGTCACCAACCTTCTCTTTTAATTGTCTAGCTCCAATGAATTGACACATGGGAGTGTGTCAAAAAGGGGGAAGTTGAGTCCGAACATCAAACAATGGTTTTATGAACATCTTATGACGTTATTTCTGTGTTTAATAATTTAGCTATGGTAAAACTTAAGCTTATAATGTGTTAGACTTAGAAAGGGTTCACTAATTTTTGATTTCTTTTACACACACATAGATTATGATTAGAATAGGTCCTGAACATAATATTTTAAACCAAATTTGAATCATTAGAAGAACAATGGATAACAATATTAGATTATCAAGGCTAGGGAGAGAGGTGTTTTGGTTTTCTGTCTCTTGCAGAGAAAGGAAGAGACACCAGACGGGGACACGGAGATGTGAGGACCCTTCACAGCAGAGACAGATGTAGGGACAGCCGAGACAGCAACTGGGGTCAAGTGTCATGACGTTTGGGCTCCTGGAGAAGATGGATCCCACAAACACAGCAATAACCATGAAGGGGTTGGCGAAAACCAGGAACACCAGACCAACGAGGTTCGAGAGGCTCTTGGCAAAAAGGGGGACACGCCGGTGAACCCAAAACACACAGATCCTTGTTTGAAATCGGGGCAGAATAATCCCCAGAACTGTGCAATGACTAAAGGGTGGTCTAACCCCGGAGGTCGAAGAAAGAAGCTGAGAATCACCCAACTGGAAGACACTGGTAGCTGCAGCAATAAAAATAAAGGTTAAAAGCTCCTTAGACAGAGGTTCTAGTCTAAGTACATTTGAAAGGTATAAGGTGGCATTAAAATGGGAGTGGAAAACTGGAGCACCAAAATAAAGCTGTGGGAGAATTGGGGAGTGATGGGAGAGTCATCTGTAACTGCTGTTATGGTTGTAAATCTAACTTTGCTTGCATCTGAACTGCGTGAACACAGAGGTCATCCCACATATGGTCCACCCGTTAAAGGGGGACAGAGGGCCTCAGGATCAAGAAAACCTGGACCTTGCGACCCTGGAGTGTATGTTGTAAGTGATCTCTTTCAGAGATCAAAAGGGGGAATTATTAGATTATTCTGTTATTATATGTTACCTTATATATGTAATCAAAGTAGTTGAATTAGAATACTGCTGTAGATCACATTATACCCTTTAATATAGAGTGTGTGAGCTGTATGTAGTGTAGTTCTCATTATACTTTTGAGTTAACAGAACATATTCACATATTAGTTCATTAGATAAATGTGCATCACTCTGTATCCTTGATCTGCTGGGAATGTGTTACACTGTTTTCTTGACATGCTTAATTGTCGAATCATGAAGAGAAGGTTGTAAGCAGGAGACTCTGTGTCTAAAGACAGGGGAGATAGATAGACCACATTCCACACCCCCACCTTACAGAAAGCAGAGAAACAACTGCCGAGGTCATAACTTAGGCGCTGTAACAGAGAAAAAATGTGATGTTTTGGCTTTTACGACTAGCTGGGGGCCACTAGAGACTATAAAAAGCTGAGCAACCCGTCACCATTTTGAGACATGTGCCTGACCCTCTGGTAGCATCTCTCCCGTCCGGACGTTGTAATGCTCTGACTGTTGAATTGTATGGAAATAAATGATTGTTGATTGAGCATTGATACACCGAGTATTGTCCCTCCTTCAGCCCAAAGATTCAAAGAATTGGGAGATTTCAACAGTAGAAACTATCTACACTCTCACTTATCTTAACTGCACTACTGTATAGCTCTGTGTAAATAATCATTCTGTACATTCAATAATCTTTAATCCTACAACTGTTTACAACTTGCATAGTTCCCATTTCTGTATAGCTGTATATCTCAGATTTCTGTAAAGTTATTTATTTCATATTCTGTATAGTTTTTCATATTTATATCCTGTTCATAGCCTGTACATAGCTTGTACTCACTACAGCCTTTACATACTTAGTTATAGAATATTCACAACATACTTCATACCGTGTACATTATAACATACCATAATAGACCCATTTCTGTAATATACTCACATATCTATACTATTGCTAATATATATTGTAATATATCTATATCACTAAAGCACTTCTGGATGGATGCAAACTGCATTTCGTTGCCCTGTACCTGTGCATGTGCAATGACAATAAAGTTGAATTCTATTCTATTCTATTCTATTCATTCATCACCACACCAGGGCCTGTGGTGCTGGCCAATACCATCCACATTTCACCAGGGCCTGTGCTACTCGTTGATACCATCCACATTTCACCAGGGGTTGTGTTGCTGGCTGATGCGATCCACAACACACAAGGGCCTGTGATACTGGGTGAAGATATTCACATTAGACCAGGGCCTGTGGTGCTGGCCAATACCATCCACATTTAATCAGGACCACTGTTGTTTGCTTAGGCCATACACTTTACATCAGGGACAGTGCTTCCTGTGAGGCCATCTTCACCCGACCAGGGCCTATGCTGCTCTTTGATGCCATCCACATTACACGCCTGTGATACTGGCTGAGGACATTTACATTTCACCAGGGCCTGTGGTCAGGGCTGAGGCCAACTACATTTCACCAGGGCCTGTGTTGGTGGCTGATCCCATCCACAATATACAAAGGCCTGTGCTACTGGCTGATGCCATCCACATTACACCAGGGCCAGTGCTCCCTGTGAGGCCATCTTCACCACACCAGGGCCTGCGTTGCTGGCTGATGTCATCCACAATTCACAAGGGCCTGTGCTACTGGCTAAGGCCATTCACATTAAACCAGGGTGTGTGGTGCTGGCCATTACCATCCATATTTCGCCAGAGCCAGTGTTACTGGCTGGGGCAGACTACATTTCACCAGGTTCTGTGTTGGTGGCTGATGCCATCCACAATACACAAGGGCCTGTACTACTGGCTGATTCCATCCACATTACACCGGGGTCAGTGCTCCCTGTGAGGCCATCTTCACCACAAAAGTAACTGTGTTTCTGCCTGAGGCCAACTTTACCAGACCAGGGCCTGTATTGCTGGCTGAGGCCATCCACATTACAACAGGGCTAGTGCTCCCTGTGAGGCCAACATCACGACAGCAGGGCCTGCGCTGCTGGCTGAGGCCATTTAAATTTCACCAGGGCCTGTGTTGCTGGCTGAGGCCAACTACATTTCACAAAGGCGTATGTTCATGGCTGAGGCCATCTACATTTCACCAGGGCCTGTGTCGTTAGCTGAGGCTAACTACATTTAAACAGGGCCTGTGTTGCTGGCCGATGAATCCAAAATACACCAGGGACTCTGCTAGTCGCTGATGCCATCCACATTTCACCATGGCCAGAGCTCCCTGTGAGGCCATCTTCACAACACCAGGGCCTGTGCTTTTGGCTGAGGCCATCTTCACCAGACCAGGGTCATTGCTGCTGGCTGATGCCATCCAAATTACACCAGGGACAGTGATTCCTGTGAGTCCATCTTCACCAGACCAGGGCCTGTGCTGCTGGCTGATACAATCCACAGTACATAAGGGCCTTTGCTACTCGTCATCCACATTACCCATGGGCCTGTGTTGCTGGCCGAAACCATCTACATTACAGCAGGGCCTGTGGTGTTGGCTGAGGACATGCACAATACACCAGGGCCTTTGGTGCTGGCCAGTACCATACACATTACACCACGGACAGTGCTTCCTGTGAAGCCATGTTAACCACACTAGGGCCTGTGCTGTTGGCTTAGGCACTCCACATTTCACCAGGGCCTGTGGTGCTTGCCGATACCATCCATATTTCACCAGGGACACTGGTGTTGGCTAAGGCCCTCCACATTACACCAGGGAATGAGCTGTTGGCTGAGGCCATCCAGATTACACCAGGGCCTGTGCTGCTGGCTGATGCCATCCACATTACATCAGGGCCTGTGGTACAGGCCAATACCATCCACATTTCACTAGGGCCTGTGGTGCTTGCCGATACCATCCACATTTCACCAGGGCCAATGTTGTTTGATGAGGCCATCCACATTACAACAGGGCCTGTGCTACTGGCTGAGGCTAACCAAATTTCACCAGGGAGTATCTTGCCGGCTGAGGCCATTTACATTTCACCAGGGCCTGTGTTCAAGGCTGAGGCCAACTGCATTGCCATCCACAATACACAAAGACCTGTGCTACTTGCTGATGCCATCCCCATTACACCAGGGCCAGTGGTGTTGGCTGAGGACATGCACAATACACGAGGGCCTTTGGTGCTGACCAGTACCATGCACATTACACCAGGGACAGTGCTTCCTGTAAGGCCATGTTAACCACACTAGGGCCTGTGCTGTTTGCTTAGGCACTCCACATTTCACCAGGGCCTGTGGTACTTGCCGATACCATCCATATTTCACCAGGGACACTGGTGTTGGCTAAGGCCTTCCACATTACACCAGGGAATGTGCTGTTGGCTGAGGCCATCCAGATTACACCAGGGCCTGTGCTGCTTGCCGATACCATCCACATTTCACCAGGGCCATTGGTGTCGGCTAAGGCCATCCACATTTCGCCAGGGCTTGTCCTCCCTGTGAGGCCAACATCACTACAGCAGGGCCTGCGCTGCTGTCTGAGGCCATCTACATTTGACCAGAGCCTGCATTGCTGGCTGATGCCATCCACATTACACCAGGGCCTGTGTTGCTGGCTGAGGCCATTTACATTTCACCAGGGCCTGTGTTGCTGTCTGAGGCCAACTACATTTCACAAAGGCGTATGTTCATGGCTGAGGCCATCTACATTTCAACCAGGGCCTGTGTTGTTAGCTGCAGCCAACTACATTTCACAAAGGCGTATGTTCATGGCTGAGGCCATCTACATTTCACCAGGGCCTGTGTTGTTAGCTGAGGCCAACTACATTTAAACAGGGCCTGTGTTGCTGGCTGATGAATCCACAATACAACAGGGCCTCTGCTAGTCGCTGATGCCATCCACATTTCACCATGGCCAGAGCTCCCTGTGAGGTCATCTTCACAACACCAGGGCCTGTGCTGTTGGCTGAGGCCATGTTCACCAGACCAGGGTCTTTGCTGCTGGCTGATGCCATCCAAATTACACCAGGGACAGTGATTCCTGTGAGTCCATCTTCACCAGACCAGGGCCTGTGCTGCTGGCTGATACCATCCACATTACACAAGGGCCTTTGCTACTAGTCATCCACATTACTCATGGGCCTGTGTTGCTGGCCGATACCATCTACATCACAGCAGGGCCTGTGGTGTTGGCCATTACCATTCACATTTCACCAGGGCCAGTGTTGCTTGCTGAGGCCATCCATATAACACCAGAGACAGTGGTGCTGGCCATTACCAGCCACATTTCACCAGGGCCAGTGTTGTTAGATGAGGTCATCCACATTACAACAGGGCCTGTATTGCTGGCTTTGGCCATCCACATTTCACCAGGGCAAATGTTGTTGGCTTCTACCATCCACATAACACCAGGGACGGTGCTTCCTGTGAGGCCATCTTAACCCGACCAGGGACTCTGCTGCTTGTTGATGCCATCCACATTACACCAGGGCCTGTGCTACTGGCTGATGCCATCCACAATACACAAGGGCCTGTGCTCCTGGCTGATGCCATCCACATTACACCAGGGCCAGTGGTGTTGGCTGAGGACATTCACATTACACCTTGGCCTTTGGTGCTGAACGATATCATGCACATTACACCAGATCAAGTGGTGTTGGCTATGGCCATTCAAATTACACCAGCGTGTGTGATACTGGCTGAGGACATTTACATTTCACCAGGGCCTGTGGTCATGGCTGAGGCCAACTACATTTCAACAGGGCCTGTGTTGGTGGCTGATCCCATCCACAATATACAAAGGCCTGTGCTACTGGCTGATGCCATCCACATTACACCAGGGCCAGTGCTCCCTGTGAGGCCATCTTCACCACACCAGGGCCTGCGTTGCTGGCTGATGTCATCCACAATTCACAAGGGCCTGTGCTACTGGCTAAGGCCATTCACATTAAACCAGGGTGTGTGGTGCTGGCCATTACCATCCATATTTCGCCAGAGCCAGTGTTACTGGCTGGGGCAGACTACATTTCACCAGGTTCTGTGTTGGTGGCTCATACCATCCACAATACACAAAGACCTGTGCCACTGGCTGATGCCATCCACAATACACAAGGGCCTGTACTACTGGCTGATTCCATCCACATTACACCGGGGTCAGTGCTCCCTGTGAGGCCATCTTCACCACAAAAGTAACTGTGTTTCTGCCTGAGGCCAACTTTACCAGACCAGGGCCTGTATTGCTGGCTGAGGCCATCCACAGTACATAAGGGCCTTTGCTACTCGTCATCCACATTACCCATGGGCCTGTGTTGCTGGCCGAAACCATCTACATTACAGCAGGGCCTGTGGTGTTGGCTGAGGACATGCACAATACACCAGGGCCTTTGGTGCTGGCCAGTACCATACACATTACACCACGGACAGTGCTTCCTGTGAAGCCATCTTCACAACACCAGGGCCTGTGCTTTTGGCTGAGGCCATCTTCACCAGACCAGGGTCATTGCTGCTGGCTGATGCCATCCAAATTACACCAGGGACAGTGATTCCTGTGAGTCCATCTTCACCAGACCAGGGCCTTTTACCATTCACATTTCACCAGGGCCAGTGTTGCTTGCTGAGGCCATCCATATAACACCAGAGACAGTGGTGCTGGCCATTACCATCCACATTTCACCAGGGCCAGTGTTGTTAGATGAGGTCATCCACATTACAACAGGGCCTGTATTGCTGGCTTAGGCCATCCACATTGCACCAGGGCTAATGCTCGCTGTGAGGCCATCTTCACGACAGCAGGGCCTGCGCTGCTGTCTGATGCCATCTAAATTTGACCAGAGACTGCGTTGCTGGCTGAGGCCATCTACATTTCACCAGGGCCTGTGTTGCTGGCTGAGGCCATTTACATTTCACCAGGGCATGTGTTGCTGGCTGATGCCATTTACATTTCACCAGGGCCTTTGGTGCTGGCCAATA
This sequence comes from Diplotaxodon limnothrissa, assembly GCF_057381915.1. Lineage (NCBI taxonomy): Eukaryota > Metazoa > Chordata > Actinopteri > Cichliformes > Cichlidae > Diplotaxodon > Diplotaxodon limnothrissa. Next base: position 36,732,430 of record NC_140596.1, read on the forward strand.
CCATCATCATTTCACCAGGGCCTGTGTTGCTGGCTGAGGCCATTCACATTACAACAGGGCCTGTGCTACTGGCTGAGGCTAACCAAATTTCACCAGGGAGTATGTTCCCGGCTGAGGCCATTTACATTTCACCAGGTCCTGTGTTCAAGGCTGTTGCCAACTACATTTCACCAGGGCCTGTGTTGGTGGCTGATGCCATCCACAATACACAAAGACCTGTGCTACTTGCTGATGCCATCCACATTAAACCAGGGCCAGTGGTGTTGGCTGAGGCCATCCAGATTACACCAGGGCCTGTTCTGCTTACCGATACCATCCACATTTCACCAGGGCCATTGGTGTCGGCTAAGGCCATCCACATTTAGCCAGGGCGTATGTTCCCGACTAAGGCCATCTACATTTAACCGGGGCCTGTGTTCATGGATTATGCCATCCACATTACTCCAGTGTCAGTGCTCCGTGTGAGGCCATCTTCACCACACCAAAACTTTGCTTCTGCCTTAGGCATTACTTACAAGACCAGGGCCTGTGCTATATGATCATGCAATCCTCATTATACTAGGTCATGTGCTCCCTGCTATCTTCACCACACCAGGGCCTTTATTGCTGGCTGAGGCCATCCACATTGCACCAGGGCTAATGCTCACTGAGAGGTCATCTTCACGACAGCACGGCCTGTGCTGCTGACTGAGGCCATCTAAATTTGACCAGAGCCTGCGTTGCTGGCTGAGGCCATTTACATTTCACCAGGGCATGTGTTGCTGGCTGATGCCATCTACATTACACCAGGGCCTTTGGTGCCGGCCAAAACCATCCAGATTTCACCAGGACCTGTGTTGCTGGTTGATGCAATCCAAATTTAACCAGGGCCTGTGCTACTGGCTGAGGCCAGCTAAATTTCACCAGGGCGTGTGTTGCTGGCTGAGGCCATCTACATTTCACCAGGGCGTGTGTTTCTGGCTGAGGCTTTCCACATTACAGCAAGGCCTTTGGTGCTTTCCGATACCATCCACATTTCACCAGGGCCAGTGGTGTTGGCTAAGGCCATCCACATTACACCAGGGTCTGTGGTGCTGGCCATTACCATCCACATTTCGCCGGAGCCAGTGTTACTGAATGAGGCAAACTACATTTCACCAGGTTCTGTGTTGGTGGCTCATACCATCCACAATACACAAAGACCTGTGCTGTTGGCTGAGGCCATCCAGATTACACCAGGGCCTGTGCTGCTTGCCGATACCATCCACATTTCACCAGGGCCATTGGTGTCGGCTAAGGCCATCCACATTTCGCCAGGGCGTATGTTCCCGACTAAGGCCATCTACATTTAACCGGGGCCTGTGTTCATGGCTGAGGCCAACTACATTTTACCAGGTCCTGTGTTGGTGGCTGATGCCATCCACATTACACCGGGGTCAGTGCTCCGTGTGAGGCCATCTTCACCACAAAAGTAGCTGTGCTTCTGCCTGAGGCGAACTTTACCAGACCAGGGCCTGTATATCTGGCTGAGGCCATCCACATTGCACAAGTGAGTGTGTCTGGCTGTTGCCATCCACATTACACCAGGGTCAGTGCTCCCTGTGAGGCCTTCTTCACCACACCAGGGCCTGTGGTGCTGGCCAATACCATCCACATTACACTAGGGACTGTGATGCCGGCTTCTACTATGCACATTACACCAGAGACAGTGCTTCCTGTGAGGCCATCTTCACCACACCAGGGCCAGTGGCGCTGGCCAATACCATCCACATAACACCATGGCCTGTGGTGCTGGCCAATACAATCCACATTACATCAGGGCCTGTGCTATTCGTTGATACCATCCACATTACACCAGGGCCTGTGCTGCTGGCCAATACCATCCACATTACACCAGGGCCTGTGCTGCTTGTTGATGCCATCCACATTAAACCAGGGCCTGTGCTAATGGCTGATGCCATCCACATCCAGTGTGTGAATGTGCGTGTGAATGGGTTGATGACTGGATATGTAAAGCGCTTTGGGGTCCTTAGGGACTAGAAAAGCGCTATATAAATACAGGCCATTTACAATCCACATGACACCAGGGCCAGTGTTGTGGCTGAGGCCATCCACATTACACCCGGGTCTGTGGTGCTGACCGATATCATGCACATTTCACCAGGGCAAGTGGTGTTAGATGAGGCAGTACACATTAAAAACCGGGCCAATTACATTTCACCAGAGCTAGTGCTCCCTCTGAGGCCATCTTCATGACAGGAGGGTCTGTGCTGCATTTTGAAGCCATCTACATTTCACCAGAGCCTGCGTTACTGGCTGATGCCATCTACATTTCACCAGATCCTGCATTGCTGGCTGATGCCATCCACATTACACCAGGTCCTGTGTTACTGGCTGAAGCAAACTACATTTCACCAGGGTGTATGTTGCTGGCTAAGGCCATCTACATTTCACCAGGATCTGTGGTGCTAGCTGATGCCATCCACAATACACAAGGGCCTGTTCTACTGGCTGATTCTATCCACATTACACCAGGGTCAGTGCTCCCTGTGTGGCCTTCTTCACCACACCAGGGCCTCTGCTGTCCGTTGATGCCATTCACATTACACCCGGGCCTGTGGTACTGGCCGATATCATGCACATTTCCCCAGAACGAGTCATGTTAGCTAAGGCCATCAACATTACACCAGGGTATGTGGTTGTCAAGAGATTTTTGTTTTTATATAATTTGATCAGCTTCATGAAATGTGTTTTTCTGTTTTCTAAGCAATCTACATGTCTATGTGACTTTTCACCTAATAATTTTATGATGAACTTATTAAGCTACTAAAACCACTTCCTGTTTTTCTTGAGAACAGATGTAGAAAAGGGAACTAACCCGTTGCTTTGGGTCTGTGCAGAGTCAGAGTGACAGGAAACTGCAGGTTTGCAGAGTGTGATTTTTTGCAGAAGTTAAGCTATAATCTTAAGTGTGCATCTCCTGATTCTGTTACTCTGAGTGACGTTGTTATTTTTACACACACACACACACATACACACACAGACATGTATAAAAAAAAGGAAGCAGACAGCAGTGCGCAGTTCGCAGGGTGCGTTTGCTGCTGCTGTTTTCTAACTCAGGTGTCTTAGCTGAAGAATTATAGGGTGATATTTCGAAATCCCCTGTCAGTGGTATTTACCAATACCATCCATATTTAAACAGGGCCAGTGTTGTTAGATGAGGCTATCCACATTACAACAGGGCCTGTGCTACTGGCTGAGGCCAACTACATTTCACCAGGATGTATGTTGCTGGCTTTTGCTATCCACAATACACAAGGGCCTCTGCTACTGGCTGATGCCATCCACATTGCACCGGGGCCAGTGGTGTTGGATGAGGACATTCCCATTACACCAGGGCCTGTGTTGCTGGCTGAGGACATTCACATTGCACCAGGGCCTGTGCTGCTGTCTTAGGCCATCTATATTTCACCAGAGCCTGTGTTGCTGGCTGATGCCATTCACATTACAGTTGGGCCTGTGCTACTTGCTGAGGCCACCTACATTTCACCAGGGCCTGTGTTGCTAGCTGAGGTCAACTACATTTAAACAGAGCATGTGTTGCTGGCTGAGGCATCCACAATACACAAGGGCCTGTGTTGCTGGCTGATGCCATCTACAATACACCAGGGCCAGTGATTCCTGTGAGGCCATCTTCACCAGACCAGGGCCTGTGCTGCTTGCCGAAACCATCCACATTTCACCAGGGCCTGTGGTGATGCTGGCTGAGGCCATTCACTATACTCAAGTACCTGTGCTACTGGCTGATGCCAGCTACAATACACAAGGGCCTCTGGTAGTCGCTGATGCCATCCACATTTCACCATGGCCAGTGCTCCCTGTGAGGCCATCTTCACCACACCAGAGCCTGTGCTTCTGGCTGAGGCCATCTTCACCAGACCAGGGTCTTTGCTACTGGCTGATGCCATCTACATTACAACAGGGCCTTTTGTGCTGGCCTATACCATCCACATTTCACCAGGGCCTGTGTTGCTGGCTTTGCCCATCCACAATACACAAGGGAGTGTGTTGCTGGCTTTTGCCATCCACAATACAGAAGGGAGTGTGTTGCTGGCTGTTGCCATCCACATTACACCAGGGCCTGTGGTGCTGCCTGAGGCCATTCACATTGCACCAGGGCCTGTGCTCCCTGTGAGGCGATCTTCACCACACCAGGTCCTTTGCTGTTGGCTGAGGCCATCCACATTACACCAGGGTCTGTGGTGCTGGCCATTACCATCCACATTACACCAGGGTCTTTGGTGCTGGCCATTACCATCCATACTTCACCAGGGCCAGTGTTGTTAGATGATGCCATCTACATTTCACCAGGGCCTGTGTTGCTAGTTGAGGCCAACTACATTTAAACAGAGATTGTGTTGCTGGCTGATGCCATCCACAATACACAAAGGCCAGTGATTCCTGTGAGGCCATCTTCACTAGACCAGGGTCTTTGTTGTTGGCTGAGGCCATCCACATTACACAAGGGCCTTTGCTTTTAGCCATCCACATTACCCAAGGGCCTGTGTTGCTGGTCGAAACCATTCACATTTCACCAGGGCCTGTGGTGTTGCCGGCTGATGCCATTTACAATACTCAAGGCATGTGCTACTGGCTGATGCCATCTACATTAGACCAGGGCCTGTGGTGCTGGCCAATACCATCCACATTTCACCAGGGCCAGTGTTGTTGGCTGAGGCCATCCACATTACACCAGGGAAAGTGCTTCCTGTGAGGCCATCTTCACCACACCAGGGCCTTTGCTGTTGGTTGAGGCCATCCACATTACAGGAGGACCTGTGGTGCTTGCTGATACCATCCACATTACACCGGGGTCTGTGGTACTGGCCATTACCATCCATATTTCACCAGGGCCAGTGTTGTTAGATGAGGCCATCGACATTACAACAGGCCTGTGTTACTGGCTGAGGCTAACTACATTTCACCAGGGTGTATGTTGCCGGCTGAGGCCATCTACATTTCACCAGGGCCTGTGTTCATGGCTGAGGCCAACTACATTTCACCAGGTCCTGTGTTGCTGGCTGATGCCATCCACAATACACAACGGCCTGTGCTACTGGCTGATGCCATTCCGATTACACCAGGGCCAGTGTTGTTAGATTGTGCCATCCACATTACACCATGTCCTGTGTTGCTGGCTGAGGCAATCCACATTTCACCAGGGCCTGGCTGCTGTCTGAGGCCATTCACATTGCACCAGGGCCTGTGCTCCCTGTGAGGCCATCTTCACCACACCAGGGCCTTTGCTGCTGTCTGAGGCCATCCACATTACAGTAGGGCCTGTGCTACTGGCTTAGGCCACCTATATTTCACCAAGATGTATGTTCATGGCTGAGGCCATTTACATTTCACCAGGGCCTGTGTTGCTAGCTGAGGTCAACTACATTTGAACAGAGATTGTGTTGCTGGCTGATGCCATCCACAATACACCATGGCCAGTGCTTCCTGTGAGGCCAACTTCACTAGACCAGGGTCTGTGCTGCTTGCTGATGCCATAGAAATTACACCACGGCCAGTGATTCCTGTGAGGCCATCTTCACAGGAATTTGACAGCCCATACTACACACCTGTGTCAAAGACATTAATCGACGACATAGAAATTGATTTGAAAGACAATCGAAATCAACACATACCCTTTTTATACGGCAAGGTGTTTGTCAAGTTACACTTCCGACCGATAACCCAGCATTTTTGAAAAAAGGATGGCCGTCTACAACACTGATGACTCAAAATATGTAAAATACTACCTATCACAGGCTGGTGGAGAGCTCAAAGGGTATGTTGGGACCAGTACACAATATGGGACAGGGCTGGGTGGGTTGTTCCGCAGCTTGTTTAGATTTGCTGTTCCGCTGTTTAAAAAAGGAGTCAACATAGTCAAACCACACCTAAAAACAGCCACATCGGGCATAGTGTCTGATGTCATAAACAACATAATCAGACCCTCAACCACTAAGCAGGATGGTAACGGCTTGTATGTGTATACGCCCAAAGCATCTAAGACCCCACCCCCAGGGCAGCCGTTGTCTAAAAAGCGTAAAACCACAAAACCTAGCAGGAGAGCCACCAAACGGACACCACCACGCAGAGTGAAAAGACCCAGAACCAGTCGTTCAAAAACTGCAGCATTTGACATATTCTAAATGGCACTGTTACACAGTCATTATGGAGAATGTGTAAAAACAGAGCTCGATCTTTTTACTGTCCCATACACACAGACTAGCATTGAAAAAAGTACATTTATCGAAATCCCACCTGTATTTGCAATCACTGATGGAGGGCCGATCGAGTTTTACATCTCATCGTCCGGTGAAGATTACCTGGATCTAAATGACTCATATATCTACACACGTGTGAGAATCACAAACGCTGATGGCTCAAACCTGGCTAGGGACGCTAATGTAGGATTTATTAATTATCGTGGATGCAGCATATCGGTCAAGTCGATATTAATTTGGGAGACCGGCTCATTAGTCAATCATCCAACACATATCCATACAGAGGTGTGATAGAAAGTCTTATCAATTATAATAAGGACACTTTAGACACACAGTTCAGCACCGGGTTATTCTGTAAGGATACATCATCACACATGAATGACACATCTATAGAAGGAGAGAACCAGGGTCTGGTGACCAGAGGTGGCTACACAGCAAATATTGTTGCTGTATTGTTGAATTGATTGCACCAGTACATGCAGACCTGTTTTTTCAAGAAAAACTGTTACTTAATGGAATCGACCTGTCGCTGAAATTTGTGCGCTCTAAAGACGAATTTGCTCTCATGACAGCGGATGCCAATGCATACAGAGTTAAAATCGTCTCAGCCAGTCTCTTTGTCAAGAAAGTTAGTTTATTACCGAGCGTCAGACTTGCACACAGCAAGTCATTGCACCATGCAAACGCAAAATACACGGTAGACAGAGTTCTATATATCTAGTTCAGAATTTGTTTATTCAAGGAAAATCCAGTAGAACCATTTCCTTGAACACTAACTACCTAATATTGTTTAAAAATCCGAGAGATAAATATCAGGTTATGTTTTTAGGTAAGCTAATGTTTCCGGGTAATACTAAATATTTTATAGAAGCGTTTAATGATGCCACATCCACAACATACGGGTATCTTTTAATAGACTATAAAGCTAAGACCCTGGACTATTTAAGACTCAGAACAAATTTACTATCAGACCGTCCGGTTGTTTACATTCCAAAACAAAAATCAGCAAAGAGGTGAAAGGATGTCATCACGTATGCGGAGGAATCTGTCTCTGTTGGAGATGATATACAGGGCTCCTCCTACTCTATGCAGAGTTATTATTAGTAATTCAAACTTAGATTTTATCAATGCATTGTGTGAGATAGCCTTTAATGTATTGCATGGTAACATTCCACTGACCAATCAGCAGTACAAACAGCTAAAAAAGAAAAAAACAATAATCAGACTGATTGCAGACAAAAAAATAAAAACTTTGAAAAAGAAAAAGACAATCAACCAATCTGGAGGGTTTTTACTGCCGTTATTAGGGGCTGCAATCCCTTTCATAACCAGTCTGATAGCAAACAGGTGAAAATGGAACATGTGCAAAAGATGTTTTTGGTACCCCAATGTAACCCACATAAAATGGGGGTACCACTTTAAGGACTGGTATGAGGAGAGATGGACAGCCTGCCCAACCAATCGAAATGCACAGGTCCCAGTATGTTTTGACCAATGGGAGAGCAGTCTGCCGCTGTATGTCCCACCTACGTGCTCTGTGTTTGCTGCTATGTGTGGAGGTAGTCGCGTGCTGGCAGGAGAAAAGAGAGACTGAAGCTTTTGAGCTGGAAAAAAAGTATTAGATATAAGTTGCAACCAACTGTGTTGCACATAAGTTCACTGGTTATCAGCTACCTTTCATGTTAAAAGTAGCCACAGTGAGTAAGCAGGCAAATGCTGCATTTTTCTGGTGACTTTAAAAAGTACCACGTGGAGGTAAACTGTTAGCCTTTGTTAGCTCTGGTTGCTATCAACTGCCTGGAAGTTCATCTCAATCTGCTTCCAGAAGTAAGGTAACACTTGAAGCGCAACTTATGTTTATTTTTCCTTCATGTCGTATTACGGTTATTAAAGAGAAAACATGTCCTGTTACGTTATTTAGAGCCCTGCATTTTCCGACCGAGAGACACTATGCCATTGTCTTCAGCCGTGATGCGCTGAGATCGGTGAGCACATGTTGTATGTCTCAGTTAGTTCATGTCTGTTTCACATTTTATCGTTGAGAAACTGAATTAATCTCAGTTGTTTGATTAATAATTGCCGCATATGCGACATATATGCATATGCACTGACTTTACTTGGTTTAATGCATAGTTTATGTAAGAGAGATGTTTTATTTTTGCAAAATTGAGTATTTTTATTGCAAATTTATGTTGAATGTGATTTAAACAAAATCCTAAGTTGTGAATTATAGCTAGAACAGCATAATTAATATTTGAATTGCTCTTCTGACCCTGTCTGTTGACAGGTCAGGTTTTTTTTTTGTATGCTGAATTGTTCCTGAGGTGGATTCCTCCAGTGAAATAGATGGCGAGCCTTCCCACCTGGACTTAGAGAGACTGAGATTCGCTTCTTTTCCACTTGATGATCTGCTGCACCTTGCGGTGTGGTAGGACTGTATCACTCACACTTTCACGCACAGCTGGTTATACATAAGACCACTGACTGACATTCTCTCATCCCTATTTTCTTTCACACCCTAGGAATTTTTTGGACTTTACCCCTTGGACATTTTTTATTTGGGACTTTAAATAATGAGCTGTTGTGTAGAGCATTCTCCACATGTGAAAAGAGTGTGAAATTTTCATTTGAATGTGCATTGGATTTGTGTAATCTGTTTCTATAAGAGTTAAGGAGTCAGGTTACTAGGGTGCACCCAAGCATTGAAACCCGAGCATTGAAACCCGAGCATTGAAACCCGAACATTGAAAACCAAAAATAACACTTGGCCAAGTCATTGCTTAGTAGTTTGTGTTTTACTTTTCTTTTAATTTTTGTAAGTTTCCTTTCTACCATTGTAAAGTGTCTTTAACCTGTGCTTGTCAACCTTATGGTTTATGTCACTAAAGTTGGCTGGTTCTTTTGAGTTACATTCTTGTCTCTGTGTCTCATTTGAACACACCCCTGTGCTCCTATAGTCGAGCCTATTGGCCCATTGATATATTCTTTTCAACAATTCCCCTTACTGTGTTACAGTGAGAGCTTTGGCGAGCCAGCCAGGAGCATGGTTGTGTGTGTTTAAGTGCTAGACAATTTGTGTGTGGTGTTTAAAAGTGCTTAATCTGAGCTATAACTTCTAGAGAGAAAATGGATGTTGTGCTAAGTGAATCCGTCAGAATTCCCAATTCTGTAGTTGTTAGTGGGATCACAGGATCAGAGACTGATGAGGAAGTGTCCACTTTCCTCCAAAAATATGGTTCCATCAACCGTTACTTTCGTCTAGACGATCCTGAGTCAGATTACCATAAGCACATGATCATCGAGTTTACACATGAGACTGCCATGCACACATTGGAGCCACTGTTACCTCTGCGGCTTCCAAGTACAACCCAAGCAGGCATCGTGTATGAGTTAAAGGCCTTAGGAAGTGTTTACTCCCTTGATGCCAGAAACAAAGCCACTAAAATGTACATGGAACAGCTCCGTGAAATTGCCAAACTGAGTGGAAATTCATTAGAGGAGATGTTAAAGGAAGAACTTAAAAATCTGGTTTCATCGGCAGGAAGTGCTATTTCCCAGTCATCTCAAACTGGTCCAGAATCCTCAACTGTACAGAGCCCACTTCCACAGAAAGACTTAACCAGCAAGGGAGACGTTTCATTTTCTGAGGACCCTCAATCAGGTGTACCTCTAGACTCCACAGTTTTGACATCACCAAATAACGCAAGTAAATCTCTTACCTCTCCCAATTTCAGTGAAAACCTGACTGATTTCAGCCCCTCACAGACTCTTCCAGCTTCTTCTGGGGCCGCTTCTAGCCCCATAATTGATGTTAATCCAACTGCTGTTCAGCGAGTAGTTGTTGAGCATGTAGTGCGCAGCAATGAGAGCTCACCCCAGTTCGCATCATCTGGTAGACTCAGGGCTTATTCGGGCAAGAGCCCACGTCCTAGCCATGAGGCAGATTATGATACGTGGCGAGCTAGTGTTGAAATCCTTATTAGAGATCCTTCTGTGTCTGATCTGCACTGCACACATCGTATACTTGACAGTCTGCTTCCTCCTGCTTCCGAGATGATTAAACATCTGAGTCCACAGTCTAGACCCTCTGCTTATCTTGAGTTGCTTGACTCTGCCTACGGAACAGTCGAAGATGGTGATGAGCTGCATGCTAGGTTCATGAGCACATTTCAAAATGATGGAGAGAGAGCTTCTGTTTTCCTGCAGAGGCTGCACACTGCATTAAGTAGAGCCATGAGACGTGGTGGTGTGTCCGCTCATGATTTTAACCAACAGCTCTTAAAGCAGTTCATTCGAGGTTGTTGGGAGAATGCACTAATAATCGATCTTCAGCTAGAACAAAAAAAAGAAAACCCACCTTCCTTTGCAGAGCTGCTGCTTCTTCTTAGGACAGAAGAAGATAAACAGGCTGCAAAACTGAGCCGCATGAGGCAGCATTTTAGTCATGCTAAGTCTGCCCAAAACTCTAGAAAGCAGCACGCCACGTCACACGTGCAACTCGCACACACCACCAATAATCTGGTGGACAAATCTGATCTTGAGACGCTAAAGCAACAAGTTGCTGACCTCAGCATTCAGCTTAACAGTCTTGTATCTGAGAATCATAAGACGAAACAACCTAAGCAGCAAAAAGCGAGGTCCGTCACACCTGACACCCACGGTGTGAAACCAAAAGTGGCCAGTCAGCATCCCTCCACATTTAAAGCTAACAGTAGACCACGTCCATGGTACTGTTTCCAGTGTGGGGAGGATGGCCATGTCGTCTCAGTTTGTGATAAAGCGCCAAACCCTTCCCTTGTAGCAGCTAAGAAAAGACAGCTGAAAGAAAAACAGGCTGCTTGGGAAGCCTCTAATGCTTCTCGAAGTGAGGCACATTTAAACTGAAGCCTACTCCCATAGAGGGACATATGGGAGTGGAGTCTTGCAATGTCAGTCCCAAAATCCTGAAACCTGCCATTAAAAACGTTAAAGTGGAAGGATCAAAATTTCCACATGGCCTTGTAGGAACTAAGACCACAGCTCAAGTAACTATTGCAGGAAGAGACACAAACTGTCTTTTGGACACGGGTTCACAAGTCACAACTGTACCCCAGTCTTTTTATAAAGAACATCTTGCAGATCTGACCATTCATCCCTTAAATGAGTTGCTTGAAGTGGAGGGTGCCAATGGCCAGTCTGTCCCTTACTTAGGATATGTTGAGCTTACCATCACCTTTCCTAAAGAGTTTGTAGGCTCTGATATTGATGTTCACACTCTGGCCTTGGTTATCCCCCATCTCCGCTCTACAGCCCATGAGCAGGTACTCATAGGCACAAACACCCTTGATGCCCTCTATGCTAATTACCAGAAGCTTTCACCCTTTCAGCCTTTGTTTAATGGGTATCAAGCAGTTCTCCAAATACTTGAGATGCGACAAAGAAACTTTAACTCTGGTAGCCTTGGTTGTGCAAAACTGACAGGTAAGATGCCTGCAGTCGTTCCTGCAGGACAGACTGTTGTTCTGGAGGCCTCTGTCAATGTAAATCCCGTGAACATGCAAAGAGATGTTGTCCTTGAACATCCTTCAGCCTCTTCACTACCAAATGGCTTGCTAGTTTCAGCAATTGCAGTCACTTTACCACGCAAACGTCAGTGTCTTCTCCCTGTCGTAGTGAGAAATGAAACCAACCATGACATTGTCATACCCCCCAAAACACCTTTGGCAGATGTTAATGCTATCTTGCAAGTGCTACACAAAGAGCAAACTGTCAGAGAACCAGACTGCTCTAAATTTCAAGCTAAGTCTTCCTCAGAACTGAGCTTTGATTTTGGAGATTCGCCCTTACCCACTGAATGGAAGGAACGAGTTACAAACATGTTAAACGACATGCCAAATGTCTTCTCTCAGAACGAATTGGACTTTGGACACACTGACAAAGTCAAACACCATATCAAACTCAGTGATGAGACACCCTTTAAACAAAGAGCACGTCCCATACACCCCAATGATGTGGATGCTGTGAGACAACATCTACAGGAACTCCTTGATTCTGGTGTTATACGAGAATCTGAGTCCCCGTTTGCTTCCCCCATTGTTGTCGTTCGTAAAAAGAATGGCTCTGTTCGTCTGTGTGTAGACTACAGAAAGCTGAACCTGCAGACCATCAAAGATGCTTATGCCCTTCCAAAATTGGAAGATGCATTCAGTGCTCTTGCGGGTTCTAAGTGGTTTTCGGTCCTAGACCTCAAGTCTGGATACTACCAGGTTGAGATGGAGGAAGCAGACAAGAATAAGACCGCATTTGTTTGCCCACTTGGATTTTGGGAATTTAATAGGATGCCCCAGGGGATCACAAATGCGCCTTCGACGTTCCAGAGATTGATGGAGAAGTGTGTAGGAGATATGAATCTCAAAGAGGTTCTGGTGTTCATTGATGACCTGATTGTCTTCTCATCATCCCTGGAGGAACATGAACAGCGTTTGAAACATGTCCTGCAACGACTGATGTCATATGGCTTGAAACTGGCACCAGAAAAGTGCAAATTCTTTCAGACCTCGGTAAAATACCTTGGTCACATTGTTTCCGCAAGAGGAGTAGAGACTGACCCTGACAAAGTTGAGGCCTTAAAGACCTGGCCCATCCCCACAAATCTTAAGGAACTTCAGTCCTTTTTAGGATTTGCTGGATATTATCGAAGGTTTATTCAGGGGTACTCTGTCATTGTCAGACCACTTAACGAACTAACCTCGGGCTACCCACCAATTAGGAAGCGGAACAACAAGCCAAGGACACACGCAAATTCAGAGTATCGCAACCCAAAGGAACCCTTTGGTCAGCGTTGGACACCTCAATGTCAGGAGGCCTTTGACCAAATAATAGCAAAGCTAACCTCCGCTCCAATCTTGGGATTTGCAGACCCCCAGCTTCCATATGTTTTACATACGGACGCCAGTACCATTGGCCTTGGTGCTGCCTTATATCAGGTACAAGATGGACAGTCCAGGGTCATAGCTTTTGCAAGTCGTGGTCTTTCAAAGAGTGAGAGGAAGTACCCAGCCCATAAGCTGGAGTTTTTGGCCCTTAAGTGGGCAGTCACGGAAAAATTCTCTGACTACCTATATGGTACAGACTTTGTAGTAGTGACTGACAGCAACCCTCTTACATACATCTTGACCTCTGCAAAGCTTGATGCAACAGGGTATAGGTGGCTGTCCAGTCTTTCCACCTATTCATTTAGTCTTCAGTACAGAGCGGGAAAACAAAATATGGATGCTGATGCGCTCTCGCGTCGTCCTCACAGTCCACCAGAGGATGATTATGCATCTAAGAAGGAGAGTGAGAGAATCCGGCAGTTCACACTGTACCATCTGAGCAACCCTGAGAGTCCAGAGACTGTTCCCTTGGATGTAATTCAGGCTATTTGTGAGCGCCATATGGTCACCTCAGCCGTAGCTAATGTTGGATCCACCACTTCTGGGTTGACCTTAGTTGAATCCCTCACTCACCAGTCCACAGCTATTCCCGACTGCTTCCAACAGGAGCAAGTGGATGGGCTTCCCATTGTCCACTCAATTTCTGAGGAGGAGTTGAGGCAAAAGCAGACATTGGACCCTGCTATCAATGCAGTGATTGTACTCTTGGAGACTGGCGAAACTCCACCTCCCAGCCTTAGGTTAGAGCTACCAGAACTTCCCCTGTTACTCAGAGAGTTAAATCGGCTTGAAATACAGAACGGGGTGCTCTACCGTAAGCGGCAAGATGGTCCCAACACCTCATATCAGCTTGTGCTCCCTGAGGAGCTAAGAGCCACAGCACTTACAAGCCTTCATCATGATATGGGCCATCTTGGAGTCGAACGAACAGTAGACTTGGCAAGGGCCAGATTTTATTGGCCGAAAATGCACATGACCATAGAAAAAATGGTCAAATCTTGTGAGCGATGTATTCGTCGAAAAACACCTCCAGAGAAAGCTGCTCCATTGATAAACATTAAGACCTGCAGACCTCTCGAACTAGTGTGCATGGACTTTTTATCAATAGAGCCAGATCGCTCAAACACGAAAGATGTATTGGTCATAACTGACCATTTCACAAAGTATGCTGTGGCAGTGCCAACTCCAAATCAACGAGCACAGACTGTAGCAAAGTGTCTCTGGGACAACTTCATTGTCCATTATGGTTTTCCCGAAAAGCTTCTTAGTGATCAGGGTCCTGACTTTGAATCAAAGACCATCAAGGAACTCTGTGAACTTACTGGCATGAAGAAAGTGCGTACAACCCCCTACCACCCTAGAGGGAATCCGGTTGAGAGATTCAACCGCACTCTTCTCCAGATGCTTGGGACACTGGATCGGTCAGATAAACTCCACTGGAGAGACTTTGTCAAGTCTCTGGTACATGCTTATAATTGTACGAAGAGTGACGTGACTGGATTTTCCCCCTATGAATTGATGTTTGGGAGGCAACCAAGACTGCCCATTGACTTAATCTTTAGGTTGCCCACTAATGCTACTAAGCAGACTCATTCCCAGTACGTCGGTAACCTAAAATCTCGCTTGGAAGAAAGCTACCGGATTGCCACAAATAATGCACAAAAGAATGCAGGTCGCAACAAAGCCAGATTTGACCGACGAGTGGTTGAATCAACATTGCAGAGTGGAGACAGAGTTCTTGTACGAAATGTGAAGCTGCGTGGAAAACATAAGCTGGCAGATAAGTGGGAAACGGATGTTTACATTGTCCTTAAGCGAGCTGGAGAAATGCCGGTCTACACAGTTAAACCTGAGGGTAAAGATGGACCTGTGCGGACTCTACATCGTGACTTGCTTCTCCCATGTGGATTTCTGTCAGCAGCTGCAGAACCGGAGACAGTCAAAACCCATCCAAACAGGAGACCCAGAACAAGGCAGTGTTCCGTTGTCGAGGGTGAAGATGAAATTCCCTCTGATATGGATGATGTATCTGATTGGACATTTCGCCCTCTCATTACATCAAAGTCCGACGTATATGTCCCAGTACATGAAACTCACAAGTTGAGTAAACCTCCTTGTGTGGTCAGAAGATCAGCAGAACCAGAGGTGCCTACAGTTTCACTTCCACCTGATCCTCCTGCCACTAAATCCCTTGTAGAGGAAGGTGAAGGAATGATTCAGGATGTACCTGACCGTGACAACTCACCTGAACGTGACAACTCACCTGAACGTGACAACTCACCTGAAGCAAACATATTGCATGGGCTTGACTCAGCCAAAGGACTTCCTCAAAGTTCAGAATTGCAGCAGTCTGAGGAAGCTCCTCAAGATGATGGGACGAGCTCTGATGCAGCATGTGAAGAAGGATTAAGTGATGTGAACAGACCTGTTACTGAACAGCCTGAACCTGTGATGATCCAGAATAATGGACTTCAAGATACTGAGCCATCTCTTCGTCGTTCTAACAGATTGCAAGCAAAGCCCAAGAGACTGCATTATGTGACACTTGGGAATCCTCTGATAACGGTGGTGAATTCTCTTTTTCAAGGCCTAAGTGAGGCATTGACTAGCTCTTTAAATGGATTTGAAGATCCAACTAGTAATTATGTTGGAAAGGTCAAAGCAGTGTAACTCAGTGCCACCCTGCAGATGCCCAGGGACGGGCATACCATCAAGAGGGGAGGGTGTAACCCACATAAAATGGGGGTACCACTTTAAGGACTGGTATGAGGAGAGATGGACAGCCTGCCCAACCAATCGAAATGCACAGGTCCCAGTATGTTTTGACCAATGGGAGAGCAGTCTGCCGCTGTATGTCCCACCTACGTGCTCTGTGTTTGCTGCTATGTGTGGAGGTAGTCGCGTGCTGGCAGGAGAAAAGAGAGACTGAAGCTTTTGAGCTGGAAAAAAAGTATTAGATATAAGTTGCAACCAACTGTGTTGCACATAAGTTCACTGGTTATCAGCTACCTTTCATGTTAAAAGTAGCCACAGTGAGTAAGCAGGCAAATGCTGCATTTTTCTGGTGACTTTAAAAAGTACCACGTGGAGGTAAACTGTTAGCCTTTGTTAGCTCTGGTTGCTATCAACTGCCTGGAAGTTCATCTCAATCTGCTTCCAGAAGTAAGGTAACACTTGAAGCGCAACTTATGTTTATTTTTCCTTCATGTCGTATTACGGTTATTAAAGAGAAAACATGTCCTGTTACGTTATTTAGAGCCCTGCATTTTCCGACCGAGAGACACTATGCCATTGTCTTCGGCCGTGATGCGCTGAGATCGGTGAGCACATGTTGTATGTCTCAGTTAGTTCATGTCTGTTTCACATTTTATCGTTGAGAAACTGAATTAATCTCAGTTGTTTGATTAATAATTGCCGCATATGCGACATATATGCATATGCACTGACTTTACTTGGTTTAATGCATAGTTTATGTAAGAGAGATGTTTTATTTTTGCAAAATTGAGTATTTTTATTGCAAATTTATGTTGAATGTGATTTAAACAAAATCCTAAGTTGTGAATTATAGCTAGAACAGCATAATTAATATTTGAATTGCTCTTCTGACCCTGTCTGTTGACAGGTCAGGTTTTTTTTTTTGTATGCTGAATTGTTCCTGAGGTGGATTCCTCCAGTGAAATAGATGGCGAGCCTTCCCACCTGGACTTAGAGAGACTGAGATTCGCTTCTTTTCCACTTGATGATCTGCTGCACCTTGCGGTGTGGTAGGACTGTATCACTCACACTTTCACGCACAGCTGGTTATACATAAGACCACTGACTGACATTCTCTCATCCCTATTTTCTTTCACACCCTAGGAATTTTTTGGACTTTACCCCTTGGACATTTTTTATTTGGGACTTTAAATAATGAGCTGTTGTGTAGAGCATTCTCCACATGTGAAAAGAGTGTGAAATTTTCATTTGAATGTGCATTGGATTTGTGTAATCTGTTTCTATAAGAGTTAAGGAGTCAGGTTACTAGGGTGCACCCAAGCATTGAAACCCGAGCATTGAAACCCGAGCATTGAAACCCGAACATTGAAAACCAAAAATAACACTTGGCCAAGTCATTGCTTAGTAGTTTGTGTTTTACTTTTCTTTTAATTTTTGTAAGTTTCCTTTCTACCATTGTAAAGTGTCTTTAACCTGTGCTTGTCAACCTTATGGTTTATGTCACTAAAGTTGGCTGGTTCTTTTGAGTTACATTCTTGTCTCTGTGTCTCATTTGAACACACCCCTGTGCTCCTATAGTCGAGCCTATTGGCCCATTGATATATTCTTTTCAACAATTCCCCTTACTGTGTTACACCAACACCAGTTGGACTTAATAAAGCAACAGCAGCAGCAGCAGCAGCAGCAGCAGCAAACAGGCAGCATCAGACAACAGTCTCAGAACGAGTTGGACAAGGAGATGTTACAAGTGTTACAAGATTCTGACATAGATGTGTATGAGAAGGCTAAAAAATACAGTGATATTCTCCAAAGATACCTTACCCTTGTGAGACAAGGTGCCCGTGAAAAGAATGTATTGTCTTTATCATTACCTGAACAATTTAACAGGGATGTGCAACCCCAGTCGGCGGACACATCGCCTGTTCATGGTGATGCAGGGGTGAGGGATCTTGTTGCGGAGAATGTTTTAACACACATACCTAAAAGGAGTAGGAGGAATGCAGAACTTATTCTATCAGCGGTGAGCCGTTCGCCACACTTGATCTCTTACAACGACAAAGGCGAAATTGTTGTTGATAAACACACCATCCCTGGTTCACACATTTATGATCTAATTAAAGCTGTCACAACCACACACACACCTTCTGAGGGTTTGAGACCTATGGGCTGGACAGAGTTTTTAAAAGCTGTCTCAGATTTAAACGTACCGTTATCAGCCATATCTAACACAGGCATACGTAAGACCGTCGCCATGTATAAAACCGATCACACACTGTCTGAAGACCCTGGTTTTTTAAAACACACACCAAAAAAGAACACCCCTGGCGGACCGCTGCGACATAGTACACTAAAAAAAATAAAGAATAAAAAAACAAATTAAAGGGGGGTCCTGTAGAGTGGTTGGATTTTTGAATTCAGGTTTTTTCTTATTGCAGAAATTGTTTTTCTGCTAAAAATATTTGCTGTTTGGTGTTTTTCTACTGTTATGTTTTTTTTCACTTATTGCTGCTAAATTGTTTTGTTTTATTTTCCTTTATTACTGTTAAATATATGTTTTTCTTTTCATCACTGTTAAATATTTTATGTCCTTTATTACTGGTTAATGTTTGATTTCTTTTATTTATGTTTAAACAAAGTATGTTGTGAATCTGTATATATATATATATATATATATATATATATATATATATATATATATATACATACATACACACGAGATTTGATAATAAATACCATTGACTCGATTAAATCATGCTATCATGTTGTTTTTATTATTCTCATTAGTACATATCAGTATCCACATTGCACACAAACATAATCACTGCATACAGCAACAGGTTGTATGTTGTTGACAAATCGACACACCATAGCATCATTACAAATTAAATCAGACCCATACATGTTAAGCAGACGGGCATAAGATACACCATTTTGCATATGATATAAAAAAAAATACACAATGTTGACCGCATGTGATGGAGAAGTCGTTCTGCACTTGTTTTCCTGAATATAAAACAGTGGAACAGTTTTTTAGAAGAAACATCTTTATTGCTGGGGGAAAACTGTCTAACTGACCAAAACTATCAAAAAAATAACCGCGTCTGTCTCTCGAAATATAAACAGCAAGCCAATGTTCCCCGGGCATCGTAGAAGGGTAGGTGTTTACAATACCCATAGCAGGGAGTCTTTGAAGCCGTTCAGTGGTTAGCTGATCATAGGCTAACACGCCTAGGAAATGTGTGTTTTTATTGATAATGCTGCCGAATGCTGATAGTTCTATAGTGTTCATGACCGTTTTTGTCTCAATAGTAGTCCAAGAGCGCCTGTCTCATGTTAGATATTTCAATGACTGAATCAAATACAGAATAACACAAGAGGTTCACTGCACGGGGTAGTGGATTTCTAAAACGGGTTTCCAATCTCACGTTCCCAGTTTTAATTAACGACACATTGCCTGAATATCCTTCGTCAGCTTCCAGATTGAAACAGAATAAAGTGTAGCCGTTACCAAAGTTGGCACGTGTTATGGCCAAGGATCTGTCCTTTAAATGTCTTCCTGTGGTTTGTATCAGCTGGTAAAATTCTCTGATATAGTGTTTTCTCTGGAAATTTGGCTGGAATGGTTTAGCAGGATAAGCCTGACGATCAGCATATAAAGACATAAATTCTATATCGCAGTTTTCAAAATGAAATGGATTACGCTGGTAGGAGCCAGTGTATGCTTCATTGTCTATGAATGCAATGATGACAAATTTAGGTATCCTACCCATAAATAAATTGTCATTTGTTGATATTCTAGCCCCTGCAGGTATGGAGAAGGTCTTTAAAGATAGCTACAACACAAATTCCTATGATGCACATACTTTGTGAACACATTTTGTACTTCTAAATTGTTAGCGGCATCGTTCATTACATCGTCTATAATTAACAAATTGTTCTTTTCTGTAGGCAGAAGGGTGTCATCAGCAAGAGATTCGGGTATACCATTAACAAAGTTTATGTTTCTTATCTTAAGAAGCTGGTCATATAGTGGCTGCCAGCATGAGTATATATACACAATATTATCAATGCTGCATGATATAATCCTGGAAGAGTTTTCAATTATGCTTTTAACAAAAAAAGTCTTGCCACAGTTACTGGGACCGCTGACCACCATGCTGAACGGATGCTGCAACCGGGCGTCAAACCGCTGTTCTAATTTAAAATCCATAAGGTAGGGTTGTAAAGTCTGGGAGCACACGGCGCTTATTGTAAACAACTTTAACTTTTTTCTCAACGGTTTCATTCTTCAAATGAAGCTTCTTTTTATCGCGTCTGATGCTATCAGACACGGCAACTAGGTGTGCGTCTGATGTCTGATTGGCTACAAACTTGTGGACTAAACCTTTCAAGGAGTCGTGGGTGACAACTTTCGAGTTTAATGCATTCAGTGTCACGCCTTTACATTTGACCTGGGTGTTGCCCAGCGATGTATGATACGCGTAGCATTTTGGCCCGAAACAAATTTCGCTATGTAATCCTCCACACCACCCTCTCCACAATCTAATTCACTTGTGATATCCCCCAGAAACGGACCTAGAGGAGGCATCCACTTGCCAGGGCGTGCCGTGAAAATGACACTGTCCGTGTCACAATCCAGCACGCGCTGCTGCAAGTTGTCTAGCAAATCATACAGCATGAGTCTGGCGTGTGCAGTGGTCATGGCCCCGACAAAGACATTAACGTCCTTCACACGGGAAGCTCTACCATCAGCGTGGCGCCACTGCACCATTGCGACGTCGTCAGAGATGAAACAAAACTGACACATGTCGTACTGGTCGCTAAACATTAGCTGGCTAAATCTGGAAGGGTCTGTAATGAGCTCAGATGATGCCATGTTTGACCTCATGCTGAAACGACCCCATAACGAGTTTAGCAACAGCTTGTTACAGTTACGAACAGCTTTATTTACAAAAATCTTGGATGGGTCTAGCATTATTCCCTCCTTCTCATAATACTCGTCTATGTACTTCTTCTGTTCGTCAGGTGTCTTCACGTGTTCAGGATACCCCGAGGCCTCCTGTTTGAGTTTTAGGAAAGCTTTCACATAGTCTTTAAACAATGTGTCGGTCTTATTGGGGAAATGCCACACCTCATCAATAGCAAGAACCCTGTATCCGATTCTCAACAGCTTTTTCAAGCTCAAATGAGACCCATGTGCCTTTCAACACCCGCTCACTGTCACTGTGCCCGCATGCAGTATGCTGGTTCTGGTCTTCAGCACACATGCTGCAGAGTGGAAACATCAGTTTTCCATGGCATCTGTAGGGTAGGACGGGGTGAAAAAGACCCTTAGGTGGGAGCACTGTGCATTTAACAAAGCCGAAATAATTTTCTAGCTTGTCAAAGTTGGTGTAAATGACTTGAGGGTGTCCTACAGGATAGTCTTTTTCAGTCTGCACTGTGGGATATAGACCGGTGAAGTCGTAGTAAAATATTTTTTCATCACAAGCAGTCTTGTGGTACAGCTTTAGAGCATTTGTGCGACCGCCAAAAAGGGCGTCTCGGGGATTCAGGCGTTCTGGCTTTCTGTATGTGTGCATGAAAGCCACAACTGCAGCGTCTGTCTGCTTCAAGGCAGCCCATTCACACTCCCACATCACTATTACGCTCACACTGTGTTGTGATCTCAGTGCATCAACTTTGTCACAAAACATGCGATGCAGCAGCCCATAGGATGCTTTGCTGACAGGATTAACTTCACTCTCGGGGTAACATTTAACACAGCCGTGGTGAAAACATCCTGCAAATTCATAAGCTGTATTACTTGTGGGGTCAAAACCGTCCACAAAATACGGTCCAACCTTCTGTTCGCCTCCTCTGAGAGCATGTTTTACCACTTTGTTGGTGGTGTGGGACACGTATTGAAGCCATTCAATAGAGAAGTTAGAAAACGTCTTGTTCTGCTCAACGTATGCCCCGTCATACGTGAGAGCGAGCGCGTCTGTAGGCAGAAACAGCGTTTTATACACACCCATACTAAATGCAGCCAAGGTGGTATACGTGAATGGATCAACTTGTGTACAACCCACTAGCGTGTCACGATAAATGCTGCATGCTTTACACAGGACATCAACATCGTTAAACCAGTAACGCCTGAGTTCAGCCTGAACATCAAAGGGATCCTGTGAGGCAACCTGGTACCATTCCATGAATCGCACCTCGCTTTCAGACATGTGCTCATAGCCGTAGAAGGAGGGGTCTGGGTACGGGCCCACATAATGCTCATTATCCCTCGTATTAAACCTGTGTGGGAAATGGCCCTTCTGCAGGTCTTGAAAACCTAAAGCAGAGGGTATTTTGGCAAGACCCATGGGCAAAAAGCTGAACGAATCAATCCACCGCTGGTCATAGTCCCTGTCATGCATTAAAATCACACGGCTGCCGCTCATTATGACACTAGGTGTTATGCTCTGTCGGACAAAGTACTCGAGGAGTATGTAGTTATCAAAGGCAGATGCATTATGTGCTATGAAAGTGTACCCACGAAACCTTGGGCGTCTGTAATGCTGCACAAACGCCTCCACACACTTTAATGTATTAAATGTGAACTTATTGCCCTTCAGATCAGACGCACACACAAAGTTAGCCTCGTGTTTACCGTTGTGGTACCGCGTCTCAAAATCATATAAAATGTATTTATCGCTAGGCTTCTGTTTTTCAACAGGCTGTATGAAACACTGATGGTCGGAGTCTCCTGCTAATAATCGCGGCAGTATTCGCATCTAGGCTGCACACATTTGTGTGGCAATTTCTTGGATTCTCTATATGTGGTGCCACAGTGCATGCAATGTTTCATATTATCACAGGGGATCATGTTGTGTTTTAATTCTAGTAATATGTGTTGCTGGTAACAGTGTTGTGATTTGCAGATGCAGTTACAGTCGCTGCATTTCAGTGTGGGACCCCTGTGATGTTGACAGAGTGTGTAACATGTGTTACATCTATGTTTACAGCTGTGCTGTAATGGTGTATTATATATACTGTAACAGAAATTACACACATAGGATCCCCCCAAAAAAGTGGTCGGGTTTAAAATCAGGTGGTAATGTTGATTATGGAGATACATCATCAACGTGTTTGTGTTTGGCTCTTCGTGTGTGTAAAAACATTGGTAATAGATTACAATCTTAATGTTGAAGTGCTTCTCAAATTTACCGACATCAGAGAATGATACTTGCTGTGTGTCGCATAGACCTACTTCAGCATGCATCTGTTTAGCTGTAGCAAGTTTTTCATGCTCAGAGGATGATGAGTTTAATGAATGTGCTATGCATAGGGAGAAGCACAAATTGTTGTGTGTGTTGTTTGGTGTGTATAAATGTCTGCCTTTCTTTGGGTGTGTGGTGTTGCAGCATCACCAGCGGAGCCCGGACACACATGTGTGGCTGAAGTAATAGTAGAAGCGGTAACAGGCTCAATAGCAGTAGCAGCAGCAGCAATACGGTTAGCATCAGTAACAACAGTGGACCGAGCAACACCTGCTGTACTATCGCTATTATTAACAACAATAGCCCCATCAGCAATAGCAGGCGTAGGAACAGTCTGACGAGGATGTGTATCAGATGAGGCTGATGCAGGCACACTATTAAGTCTAGCTATAATATCGTCTAATTTGTTATTTGTTTCTTCAGCCCACTGCATAAAAGTCTCTAAGTCAAAACATCTAACAGGAGTGGAGGTTCCGTTATTATGTTTAAATAATTTACTTGGAGGGTCCATGGTCTGGATTTTAAAAGTCAGGGACTTGAAATTTTTCTGCAGATGTTGTCTAATGTACTAGAATAGAATAGAATAGAATAGAATAGAATAGAATAGAATTCAACTTTATTGTCATTGCACATGCACAGGTACAGGGCAACGAAATGCAGTTTGCATCCATCCAGAAGTGCTTTAGTGATATAGATATATTACAATAAATATAGATATGTAAATATATTACAGAAATGGGTCTATTATGGAATGTTATAATGTACATGGTATGAAGTATGTTGTGAATATTCTATAACTATAGGTATGTACAGGCTGTAGTGAGTACAAGCTATGTACAGGCTATGAACAGGATATAAATATGAAAAACTATACAGAATATGAAATAAATAACTTTACAGAATCTGAGATATACAGCTATACAGAAATGGGAACTGTGCAAGTTGTAAACAGTTGTAGGGTTAAAAATTATCGTATGTACAGAATGATTATTACAGAGCTATACAGTAGTGCAGTTAAGATAAGATAAGTGAGATACGTGGATAATTTCTACAGAGGCTATATAAAGTGCTAGTGGTTGTGAGTGGTGGTTCAGTCCATGTTATTATTGTGTGTTTGAGGGTACAGTTGTCCATTGTGGGTGTGTGTATGTTCAGTCCATGTTTTAACGTGGGCCAGATGTCAGGAGGCAGAGTTCAGGAGTCTGACAGCTGTGGGGAAGAAGCTGTTCCGGTATCTGGTGGTCTTAGTTCGGAGGCTCCTGTAGCGCCTCCCAGAGGGCAGGAGGGTGAAGAGTCCATGTGATGGGTGACTGGGGTCTCTGATGATTTTCCCAGCCCTTTTCAGACACCGCTTCCTGTAGATGTCTTTTATGGCAGGAAGTGGTGCTCCGGCAATGCGCTGGGCAGTTTTCACAACCCTCTGCAACGCCTTCCGGTCCGAGGCAGAGCAGTTCCCGTACCAGACTGTTATACAGTTGGTCAGGATGCTCTCGATGGTGCAGCGGTAGAAGTTCACCAGGATGTCTGAGGACAGGTGGTTCTTCCTCAGAGTCCTCAAGAAGAAGAGGCGCTAGTGAGCCTTCTTGACCAGCTTGGAGCAGTTGGTCGTCCAGGTGAGATCCTCGGAGATGTGGACTCCCAGGAACTTGAAGCTGCTCACACGCTCCACAGCCGTCCCCTTAATGTGGATGGGTGGATGTGGGTCAGCATTCCTCCTGTAGTCCACGATGAGCTCCTTGGTCTTCTCGGTGTTAAGCAGCAGGTTGTTTCTGTCGCACCACTCAGCCAGACGATCCACCTCCTCCCTGTAGGCGGCCTCATCATTGTCACTGATGAGGCCAATCACCGTGGTGTCATCTGCAAACTTAATGATGGTGTTGGAACCATCAGCAGGTCTGCAGTTGTGGGTGAAGAGGGAGTAGAGGAAAGGGCTCATCACACAGCCTTGTGGTACACCGGTGTTCATTGTGATGGTAGATGAGCAGTGGTTATCCAGCCGGACATGTTGGGGGCGGTTGGTCAGGAAGTCCAGTAACCAATTGCAGATGGGGGAACTGATGCCCAGGTCTGTCAGTTTCCTGATGAGTTGTGAGGGTGGACTACAGTACTAAAGTACTACACACTTTGTTTATGAATTTGGTAAACTGTTGCCTTTGTACCTGTGCTTCTTGGTGGTATTGATTGAGTCTAGCTTCAATCAAACATAATTTATCAGCTATTGAAGCTATATGACTCTGTTCAGCAGGCTGAGAGTCTGGAAGCTTCATGTAAGCATCATACGCCGCTGATATTTGAGAGTCTGTTATGCCGTCTTCTTCAAAATCTATGTGTGAATCAATGCTATTTCTGGCACATTCTGGGGTGTTGGGTATATGAACTAGATCAAAATCTGATATACTGTACTCAAAAACATCAGAGAAATCACTAGTGTTAAGGAAAATGTTCTAAAACACTTCTTCAGTAAAGACTCAGAGAAGAGAAACACACAGAACTTCTTGCTAGCAAGGGCAGCCTCCAGACTGAGACTCGCGCTGAAAAACTGCCCCGGTCTTTATTTTATACTTCAGTGTGTGTGTGTGTGTGTGTGTGTGTGTCCTGCTGATCAAAGGGTCATATAACATGAAAGCACAAAAGGTACATCCTTGGTCACAAAGAGGGTAGTCTCCCCCACCCTAGATGGTTCACCCTAGATAACACGGTGAGGAAGTCCAGCAGTTAAAGCACTTAGACTAGAACGTAGCTACGTTAATCCTACCATAAAACAATAAAACAAGGTACGAACTCTTATGCTCCCAGGACGTGGGGGTGCATTCCTGGAGTGCACACCAAGCCTGCAGCCTGTTAGAGATCACACATCCTGTCACTACACAATTAATTATATGCCTCTAAGCATACATGGTTAAATATTTCCTAATACAAATAACTACATGCAGTATTCTACCATATGCAAACTTATATCATTAAAAGATTATATTGACTACTAAATACAATTTTCCATTAACATTCCCTCCTGTTGTCAGTAAAACTTAAAGTGAGATACCAGTTTGTAACATCTTGTTGTACATTTTCTGTCACATCGTCATCAATCACACAAAGTCTTCATGTTCCAACAGGTCGGGGTCATTATCATCATCACTTGTCATGGCTATGTATGCAGCAACAGTAGAAAATATTATGTAGTTAATCATGAGTTTTAGACATGGCAATATACACGTTACAAAGACACAAAATAAAAGTAAAAATATCCCAACTCCGATGAGTAATCCTTTTAGCACCTGTAACCAGGAGCCAGTGTATAGCCAAGAAAACCAGTCACTTGTATCACTTACATAGTCCTGATTTTGGGCCTGCTGGATCTGTCTCAAAACACTCAGGGCGTCAGTCACGTTTAATGAGTGTACATCGTCCAGTATGTAAGTGCAGCATGTGTTGTTGAAGAGGACACAAAGTCCCCTTTCTCTGCTAGTATCATAGAGTAGTTCTTCCCTGAGAGTTGGTCCAGGAACATATATAGTGTGGGGTATGTTGCCGTGCTGGGTAGATGGGAACAGACATAATAGTCTGTATTTGCGATTCTGCTTTTGTTCTGTCATGAATATAACGGTACCAGGCATTGTTCATCCACGGATGGATGTGGTCTTGCGACACAAACAACCTGCTGCTTAACACCGAGAAGACCAAGGAGCTCATCGTGGACTACAGGAGGAATGCTGACCCACATCCACCCATCCACATTAAGGGGACGGCTGTGGAGCGTGTGAGCAGCTTCAAGTTCCTGGGAGTCCACATCTCCGAGGATCTCACCTGGACGACCAACTGCTCCAAGCTGGTCAAGAAGGCTCACCAGCGCCTCTTCTTCTTGAGGACTCTGAGGAAGAACCACCTGTCCTCAGACATCCTGGTGAACTTCTATCGCTGCACCATCGAGAGCATCCTGACCAACTGTATAACAGTCTGGTACGGGAACTGCTCTGCCTCGGACCGGAAGGCGTTGCAGAGGGTCGTGAAAACTGCCCAGCGCATCGCCGGAGCACCACTTCCTGCCATAAAAGACATCTACAGGAAGCGGTGTCTGAAAAGGGCTGGGAAAATCATCAGAGACCCCAGTCACCCATCACATGGACTCTTCACCCTCCTGCCCTCTGGGAGGCGCTACAGGAGCCTCCGGACTAAGACCACCAGGTACCGGAACAGCTTCTTCCCCACAGCTGTCAGACTCCTGAACTCTGCCTCCTGACATCTGACCCACGTTAACTCATGGACTGAACATACACACACACACACAATGGACAACTGTACCCTCAAACACACAATAATAACATGGAGTGAACCACCACTCACAACCACTAGCACTTTATATAGCCTCTGTAGAAATTATCCACACCCTCACTTACCTTAACTGCACTACTGTATAGCCCTGTGTAAACAATCATTCTGTACATACGATAATTTTTAACCCTACAACTGTTTACAACTTGCATAGTTCCCATTTCTGTATAGCTGTATATCTCAGATTCCTGTAAAGTTATTTATTTCATATTCTGTATAGTTTTTCATATTTATATCCTGTCCATAGCCTGTACATAGCTTGTACTCACTACAGCCTGTACATACTTATAGTTATAGAATATTCACAACATACTTCATACCGTGTACATTATAACATAATAGACCCATTTCTGTAATATACTTACATATCTATATTATTGCTAATATATATTGTAATATATCTATATCACTAAGCCCTTCTGGATGGATGCAAACTGCATTTCGTTGCCCTGTACCTGTGCATGTGCAATGACAATAAAGTTGAATTCTATTCTATTCTATTCTATTCTATTCTATGTCTCTTAAGTGAGAGTTGTCGTGTGTCCATCTTTTCTGCCTTTTTCCTGGTTCAGCTGTTGTTTGCGTCAGCTGGGGTCCTGTATGGGTGAGCGTCGTAGTCAAGGTAACCAAGAGGGTCCACCTTCCCATGGTTGCACACGGGTCCGTCACGCCTCGCACTTGGTTGCCCTAGAGTTGATCAGAGGCTGGAGGTTGAAGTGCGAGCTTACCCTATGGGGGCTCAATCAGCACTCCCCCCTCACCACTGAAACAACCAAGTGTGAGATTTCTCTATTGTGCTGTCTTGGGGGTGCTGGGGTTTCCTGGGACCTCAACCTTTTTGCAGTGGCTCTGATGTATCCAGGAGGGTCTCTCCGCTATTTTGCAGGCAGTTGAAATGGTCAGAAGCAATTGAATTGGCCTCTATCAACCCCCATCACCTCACTTCAGGCCTTCATCCTGCGGTAGGAATACTTATGACTCTTCTACTGTCCATCCTCTGCAGGATGGACAGGACAGATTATTTCATCTACAAAGTAAATTCTCTCTTTTTCACTCCTTTTTTTTTTTTTTTTTTTTTTAAATAGCTGGTGACCTGCAGAATCACCGCTCTCACAATTAGAGGCAATTACTTTTACACAGCGCACAAAAACACTGTGACGTCAGACACATTCACACACACTTTTTCATCTGCATATTTAAATCACATGGCTGATGATATGTGCCATGGTGATCCATAAATATGATCACCAGTTTATTTTAACTATTTTTCCACCCAACAAAACAAATAAACAAAAACATAATGCTGATGCTATGAACACTCTACACATGAGTCAAGATGCAGAAAAACTGCTCACGGAAACGCTGCACACTCTAGTTATCACAGTTCTGTTTCCCTCTCTTTGAGGAGTTCTCAGACAGCTCTCGATCTGATGATGTGTAGCTTGCTCATCAGCTCAGAAGAGACCGCAACGCAACTTCACAGTGGTCGCGTGCGTGGCAATGTCTTGCACTTTCATATTCAATTCAGCTTCTCCATCATGTACCTTTAGATGTTTCATACAGGGTTCAACATATTAGTTGTTTTCACAGGTGTGCTCTATATCTCGACCATGGCTCATAATAAGACGACAGTCTTTCAAACAGGTCAAATGCCTCTATGCACATCATTAGTTTAAATATTTGCCTATTTTACTTCATCTCATATGTCATTATACTGAATTTGAGCAACCCTAAGCTTAATGCAGATTTCTATTAACAACTGGTTAAATTAATGGTCTGGAGCACTGGCTGTTGTTGATCAGGGCAATCTAAAGAATCTGCGTTTTTTGTTTTGTTTTTTGTTTTTTTTTGCTTTTTGTGGATTTCTCCACCTATTTGCACTTATTTTACCTGCTCCGGTTTGTTGTTTTCTAACCATTCCTCATCAGCTGTTAATTTTTCTTGTTTATCCCCCATTTTCAAAGATTTTGCTGGGCCGTCGCTGGCACGCTTGACTTCAGAGTGATTTACTGATACGGCCTTCGACTTCACCCTAACGGTGAAGCGGTATCAGTTTTATGAGATGAAACTCAACCGTTCTCCTTTGTCACCAGTACGTGAGCCTCAGCAAAGAAAACAAAAATGGAAGTAGTTCAGCAGCGTATTGTGCTGTAAAATCAACTTACTTCCAGACACATACACACATTTGCGCGCTAATTTGTCACGAGATAATTTCAGCTACCTCTAAAACTTAAGTCTAATTCAGCTCTTTTTGGCGAACCCAACCTTTTTTAATTTGTCACGAGATAATTAAATAATGTGGACCAGATTATAACACCGGCCCAGACCCGAATTTAACGTCCTGGGGCTCTCTCCTCGTCCAAGAGGGCTGTGCACAGGCTTCGGTGCTGGCTCCCCACGGTGTCAGGAATCAGTGCTGGATCCTGGAACAGAGTCACAGATAACAGTTCTGATATTTTCTGCACCGGCTACGAAGGACCAAATAATGTTAAGGAAAATGTTCTAAAACACTTCTTCAGTAAAGACTCAGAGAAGAGAAACACACAGAACTTCTTGCTAGCAAGGGCAGCCTCCAGACTGAGACTCGCGCTGAAAAACTGCCCCGGTCTTTATTTTATACTTCAGTGTGTGTGTGTGTGTGTGTGTGTGTGTGTGTGTGTGTGTGTGTGTGTGTGTGTGTGTGTGTGTCCTGCTGATCAAAGGGTCATATAACATGAAAGCACAAAAGGTACATCCTTGGTCACAAAGAGGGTAGTCTCCCCCACCCTAGATGGTTCACCCTAGATAACACGGTGAGGAAGTCCAGCAGTTAAAGCACTTAGACTAGAACGTAGCTACGTTAATCCTACCATAAAACAATAAAACAAGGTACGAACTCTTATGCTCCCAGGACGTGGGGGTGCATTCCTGGAGTGCACACCAAGCCTGCAGCCTGTTAGAGATCACACATCCTGTCACTACACAATTAATTATATGCCTCTAAGCATCCATCCATCCATCCATCCATTCGCTTCCGCTTATCCTTTTCAGGGTCGCGGGGGGCGCTGGAGCCTATCCCAGCTGTCATAGGGCGAGAGGCAGGGTACACCCTGGACAGGTCGCCAGTCTGTCGCAGGGCCAACACACAGGGACAGACAACCATTCGCACTCACATTCACTCGCACATTCACACCTAATGGCAATTTGGATTTTCCAATTAACCTATCCCCACAAGCCTCTAAGCATACATGGTTAAATATTTCCTAATACAAATAACTACATGCAGTATTCTACCATATGCAAACTTATATCACTAAAAGATTATACTGACTACTAAATACAATTTTCCATTGACAACTAGGTAGCCACTCACTCGGGGGTGTTGCAGGTTCGCTGATGAAGATCGGTTCTGACTCTCCACTGTTGCACAAAGCTCCAGGTTTTTGTTGTTCTGGGAGGTCGATACTGCTTAAACATTCCAAAAACGTCTGGAATCGTACGGTGTCCTGATCATTATGAGGAGGGGTGCTGTTCTGCAGTCTGTGAAGATAGATAGACATGTGTTAAAACATTTTATACATGTACCCATTTCAAACTGAATAAGCGTGTCTCCCTCTCTATCTCTTTTTATCTAATTTATATATGCCTATGCTTACCTTATAGTGTGCGTTATTCGGGATGGTCCTGTTTCTCCACACACGGTTCTCTGGCGTGGCTCTGTATGTTTAAAACGGTCAGTTTAGAACATTTGTAATTGTTTAAACCCCTTTTTAAAAAAAGAAAATACACAACTATACATCCCATTGTATACACACCTGATGTAGGGTTGGGCTCTGTGGTCGCGGTGTCTGAATGTTTTCCTACTTAGTTTGTTAACCCTGGAACAAATCAAAGAAAAACGTTATTACATACTTTAAAACAATTGCAAGTTTAAAACATACATACGTTTAAAAATCCAGTAATGCTGTACACACCTTGTGCCTGTTAGAGAACTAGTTCCAGCTGTAAAAGCGCCCGTTTCTAAAGAAAAGGGTCCTTGGCTGTTCTCTCGAACTCCTAAAAATTAGCTTTTGTTTTAGGAAAAAAGATAGTTTGAATATCCTATAATATGTTAACATAACACTTTTAAAAATACAATAATAGGTTTTGGTTTTACTTACCGTTTACGATGTCCATGTTATAAAGAACAATGTTAGTGTTGATGATCGCAAAGAAAATGGTGTGCTCCGCAGCGAATCTTGACGCGAAATGGCAAGGGTCTTACGCTCTCAGGAACGTTTCATATAGGACCGGGTGTTTCCAAAAAGAAAGGTATGTCTCCAACCAATTTAAACGAGACCCTTCAGGGCTTTTGTCTTCTCAAGGAATTACAAAGGAGCCGATACTTCAGACAATAGGCGGGGTCGCTACCCGACTGGTACACCTGCCCCATTTACCTTGTTTTTTTTTTTTTTTTTTTTTTTTTTTTGGTGTCCCGTTTGGATCTTTAGCCATCAGAATTGCTGTCTTAACGCCAAGAAAGATGCCAAGCGGATTTATTTTATCAAGTGGATCATCATGGCCTTGCCATATTGGTCCATTTGATTGACCTTTATTATAATTATGAATTTATTTTATTTTCAGCTGCTACAAACGGGACAGGACAGGGAGAAAGAATGAAAGAAAGAGAGGGAGAGAAAGAAAACCAAAGGGGAGAAGAGACGGTGAGAAGGGGGGGGGGAAGAAAGAAAAAAAACAAAACAAAAAAAAAAACAAAACACCTGGGTCACCTGTATGGAGAAAAAAAACAGAAGGGAAAGCAAACAACAAAGAGCAACATAGTAAAAAAAAAACGGCACCATCACAATAAACTAGCTAGCAGTAGATATCAGTAGATAGACAGCGCACAATGTGCTTTGAGGCAGCAGCCATGAAAGCTGTAGTCCGCGTCTGTGAATACCAGTGTGTACACCTGTGTGCATACCTGTGTGGATCAGCATGCTTGCATTCCAAAGGTTTCTCCATGTAACGATCTGCTAGGGAGTGTGGGGGGGCCACAGCCCTGTCCTCCAGGGTATGAAGCAGGTATGGAGGAGATCAAAACTCCAGACATCCAGAGGCCCCCAGAACACAAGAGACCAAGGAAGACCAACAGAGGGGCAGTCCCAGAAAGAGCTGAGGAGAGTCCCAGATGAGGGCTCACTCAGCAGCCGCGGAGCAGAAGCCAGGGGGAGTTGCAGTGACGCGCCCGTGAGATCCGCCGGCAGCCAGCTGTGCCTGAGTGACCGAGCCCCAGGCCGAGAGGCCGGGGGCACCCCACCTCCGAAGTGGCCCGAGCGAGCCCCAGGTTCCAGGCCCCGATAAGCGGCCGTCAAGGAGTGAGCCGGTGTGTACCCGGACGCCCACCCCCACACACAAAGAACCACCAACGCACCGATACCTGAGGGAGTCCGCCACTGGCAGGGGAAGTGGTGGTGGGTGGAGATAGGCCTCCAAACCTTGGAGGGCCTGAGATGTCCCCAGAGAGGTGGTGTCTGATACCCAACCTGACATATAGACACAGACATACAGGCACACACAGACACAAACATCCATTCCCACCCTCATGCTCTCATATGCACTTACTTCACACTCAACCAACGTGGAGACAGACATAAAGAGACGCTGTACACACGATCACACTCCCCAAGCGTACTCTACGAACCGGGTCTAGGTACCCTTGCCCCTGGAGGGGGGAACTGCACCCAGACCCAGGTGGTGTTACCCTTTTCCCTGCGGTGGGGAGAGGCAGACCGCCCCGACTCCGCAGCAGCAGGGAGGCCCCACACTCCAGACCGCAGTCGGACAGCCAACTCCTCCTAGCCCCCCCGCTCCAGCAGGCCGCAGAGAATGGGGGTGAGAGAAGACTCCAAACCTCCCTCCACCCGCTCATTGTAGTGTTGATGCATGTGTGTTCTAAGGTGCAATTAAAACCCAGGAGGGCATGGAGCTACCTGCCAGAGAGCAGCAGGTAAGCGCATAGTCCCTCCTGCTAGCCCTCAATGTCTACGTGTATTCAAAATTGAGAGGTGGGCAACGACGCCGGGGGTGAGGTGTACACCCTGATGGTACTTTGGACTCCGTGTATAGTGCCCACCCCAAGATCCTATATGTATGTGTAATGAAAGTGTGAGTAATGTGAATGTCTAAGTTGTGGGATAAAATTGAGGCAGAGGCAGCCAGAAGGGGACAGAGGGGGGGGGGGGGGGGGGGGGGGGGGGGGTAGCCTCCTCTGCACCCTGGTGACATACCCCTACTCCAAGGCCCTGCATGTGTGGGTGGTTGTGGTGGAGCGGGAAGGGGGAGGCAGCTGGAGATGGGGAGGGAAGGAAGGGAGGGGCAAGTGACCCCTCCCTGGGGCCAGCTCCCCCGCTGACCCCAGTAGGCACTCCCATACTCCGCGACCCGCCAGGGAAAGGGGGCCCAGGCTCATCCAGACTGGGGCCCAGTGCAGCAGCGCCCCCTGGCCCCACAGAGCCCGGGACAGTCCACCCAACCCCACCACAGAGAAAACTGCACCCACCCCACCATCCACTCATCTTCCAGACTACATGAGACAATAGACGCCCAGGCTGAGATCTTCCTCCACCTCTCCTGTATCTCCCCCTCCTGCAGAGAGAGTTCCTAAGGAGAGGAAAGCTCCTGCAAGGTGTGACAATCTCCCCCACCAGTTGAAGAGCCCCCCAGGTGGCTCAATGCACCGGCGGCACCCTGCGCCAGGGCTGGGCCCCCATGCACCCACCCGCCCACAACCCCGGCAACACACCAACCAGGACCCAAGCCCCCGAGGCCCGGCCAGGGCCCCAGCCCAGAGACGGAGCGCTCCCAGAACCTCACGCCCATCCCGGACCCACCCAGGGGCAGACAGGCTACCAGGTCAGTAACCCACGTCCGTCAGCACAGACCCTCCCCTAGCCCCACTGCACGCAGCCACGAGGAAACAGTCACCCGAGAGCCAAAAGAGCCCCCAACCGGACATGACCGCTACCCCGGGTTGAGCCCCCAAAGGAAGATGCCTCCGGGGAATCCCCCGACGCCCTAAGCTTGTCCCTACCCCCACACCAATCACAACAGTGAAGGCGGGACCAAACTATGACCCCCCACCCCCACTAGGTTATAGAGCTGATCAAAGGAGCCCAGAGCAATTGATCTGATGTGGTGGCAGAGGCTGTATCAAGACTAATGTAATCTAATAGATAATTTCTATATTGGTTAGAATTAAGATTATTTTTATTTTTCCAGTTCATGAGGACTGTTTTCTTGGCTATGCATAGGGCAGTGAAAACCATATGGGCGATATTCTTTTCTGAAGTGACATTATCTAAGCTGCCCAACAAACACACTAAGGGGGAAGTTGGAATGTTACATTTCAGACACTTTGATAAGTCTTCACATATCTCGCGCCAAAACTTCTGCACTGGTGGACAGAACCAAAGAGCGTGAATGTAATTGTCTGGTGTATTGCCTTGACAGTGTGAGCAGTTGTTGGAAGATGTAAAGCCCATCTTGAACATCCGATGACCTGTATAGTGCACTCTATGTAGTATTTTGTATTATATTAATTGCAGACTGGGATTTTTAATCAATTTAAAGGTTTTTAAGCATACCTGAGACCAGAAGTTTTGGTCTAAGCTGACTGATAAATCTGCTTCCCACTTTGCAATAGGAAGGGATAATGATTCATCTAATTTAGAAAGTGTTCTGTATATTTTAGATAATAATTTGGGGGATTTAAGAGTAAGGAAATGTGCCGCACTTGGTGGTGTTTGTAATTCAACTTGACTGAGGTTAAATTTCTTTTTTACTATGGATTTAATTTGTTGATATTCTAAAAATCTCTTCTTGTTGATCCCATATTGTGCAACTAGTCTGTCAAATGGAATAAATTCTGTTCCCTCTAATATATGGTCTAAGTATTTAATTCCTTTACAACTCCATTCTGGGAAATTAATCATATTATTGTTTTGTAATATGTCGGGGTTATTCCAGATAGGTGTACGTTTGCATGGGATTAATGAAGACTCCGTTATTTTTAGAAACTCCCACCATGCTGTCAGAGAGAAGCTGATGTTGATACTTTTAAAGCATTCATGTCTTTTGATGTTTGAGCTAATAAATAGTAGGTCTGAAATCTCTAGATCCTTGCATAGTGCCTGTTCAACATCTAGCCAAGGCTCATCTAAGAAGGTATGTTTTGACCATTCTGAGATGAACTGAAGCCTGTTGGCTAAGAAGTATTGGTGAAAATTAGGCAGATCTAATCCTCCTCTATCCTTGGTTCTTTGTAGCGTTTTTAAGCTGATACGCGGGGGTTTATCTTTCCAAAGGAATTTGAAAATATATGAATCCAGAGATCTGAACCAATCTTGTGATGGTTTGTTAGGGATCATCAAAAATAAGTAATTTATTTTTGGCAAGATCATCATTTTTATAGTGGCAACCCTTCCCATGAGTGATATGGGTAAAGATTTCCATCTAGTCAGATCGCCTTCTACTTTCTTTAGAAGTGGGATGTGGTTTAATTTAGTTAAGTCTGAAAGCTTAGGAGAAACATTAATACCTAAATATTTAATATTTCCAGATTGCAGTGGGGCAGAGGAAGAATTATGGAAGGAGCAGTTAATGGGGAGAACTGTAGTCTGTAATCTGAAACTCTTGAAAACCAGTTTATTAGAGTAATTACCTCAGAGAGGTTGGTTTGTGTGTTTTGCAGAAAAAGCAACAGATCATCCGCATAGAGACTGATTTTATGTTCTATGTTCTTACATTTTATGCCCTTAATTGTTGTAGTCTGTCTAAATGCTGCTGCTAGAGGTTCGATAAAAATTGCAAAAAGTGAAGGGGAGAGTGGGCATCCCTGTCTGGTGCCCCTCAGGAGACAGAAGCTGGAGGATGTCTGGTCATTTGTTCTGATACGAGCTGT
Source organism: Diplotaxodon limnothrissa (assembly GCF_057381915.1). NCBI lineage: Eukaryota > Metazoa > Chordata > Actinopteri > Cichliformes > Cichlidae > Diplotaxodon > Diplotaxodon limnothrissa. The sequence continues at coordinate 36,768,815 of NC_140596.1, forward strand.
TGGGGAATTGTATAATATTCTTATCCAGTTTATGAAAGAGTTTCCAAAACCAAATTTGTGTAAAGTTGCGAATAAAAATTTCCAGTTAACTCTGTCAAATGCTTTTTCTGCATCTAGAGATAATATTATGGTTTCGATGTTTTTATTGTATGAGTAGTTGTGGCGTGGGTGTGGTCCTTGGCCAGCTGCAGAGGAGGCGTGACGCAGTGAGCTCCCGGGGCGGCGCAGGGGCGGGGTGAACAGGTGTGCTGGGATCTGACAGTGATTGTGTCTCTTTATGTGTTGGCAGTGACAGACGGAGACGGGGGTGACAGCAGAGAAAGAGAGCGCGGAGTATATGTGTCCACGTTACCCCGAGTTTAATAAAAGGTTTCTGCATTGTCAAAGTCGCTCCGGCTGGTATTTCTTGGGTCCACCGTTACACTGGTGCCGAAACCCACGCGTGATGTCCGGTCCCCTGCCGGCTCCCCCTGCTCCCCCGGCGGCGCCGCCGCCCGCCCCACCGCCCGCCCAGCCGCTGCAGATCTTGGGCCAGATGATGGTGGACATGGCGGCGATGGCGGCTCGTCAGGCGGCCACGCAGGACCAACAGTTGGCGTTGCTTCGCCTGCAATCGGAGCAGCAGACCGCGGCTCTGGGGCAGCTGCTGGGGAATGCGGCCGCGCCGGCTCCCGCCCCTCCGCTGTCGGTGACGTTGCACCGGATGCGGGATGGGGAGGACCCGCTGGTTTTCATCGAGGCTTTCCAGGCCACGGCGGTGGCCTGTCGGTGGCCGGAGGAGGAGTGGGCCGCCCGGCTGCTGCCGCTTCTGTCGGGTGAGGCCCAGACGGCGGCGCTGAGCCTGCCCCCCGGCTCGCGGGGGGTGTTCGAGGACGTGTGCCGGGCGGTGCTGGATCGTTTGGGGCTCTCCCCGGAGGATTACCGCCGTCAGTTCCGGGCCAGCAGGATGTCGGGGGGGGAGCGGCCGTTTGCCTGGGCTCGGCAGCTGGAGGATGCGGCAGCGAGGTGGCTGCGACCGGGCCCCTCGGCTGGGGAGACGCGGATGCTGAACATGGTCGTCCTCGAGCAGTTCGTGGGAGGCCTGCCCGAGGCGACGGCTCGTTGGGTTCGCTGCCACCGCCCGGCGGATTTGACGGCGGCGGTGACGCTGGCAGAGGACCATCTGGCGGCCGACCCGGTACCGGGCCGTGAGGAGCCGCGGCGGGGCGCCCGTGTTCCGCCGCCCAGGCCACCGGCGGCGGCGTCGCAGAGGAGAGGCGGCGGCCCTGCGGGAACGGAGCAGGCAGCAGGGTGGAGCCCCAGGAACCCGTTCCGGCCGCTGCTTCCCGCCAGGACCCCGGCGGCCGCCGAGGTTGCCCCGGAGCCACGGGGAGCCGCACAGACGCCGGGGCCGGACTGCTGGAAGTGTGGGCGGCCGGGGCACCTGCGCCGAGACTGTCCGCTCATGGAGGTGGGGCAGGTGTTCCGCGTTGCCGGCGCTCCAGCGCCCGCCCCCGGTCCAGGAGTGACGTACCGCGTGCCGGTAAGGTGTCAAGGGGGTATTCGCCATGCTTTGGTGGACACGGGCTGCACGCAGACTCTGGTCCACCAAAGTTTGGTTCGCCCCGGGGCATTGTTGGAGGCTGACTGGGTGGAGGTTAAGTGTGTGCACGGGGATATTCACAAGTACCCAGTAGTGTCACTGTTGCTGAAATTCGGGGGCAAAACGCATAGAGTGAAGGCGGCGGTTAGCCCGCGCCTGTCACATCCCCTTATTTTGGGTACGAATTGGCCGGGGTTCCACAGCTTACTGGGGCAGTACGCGGGGATGCGATCGCGGTCTGTAAATTCGTGTGACGTTTGCGCGGCGCTCGGCGGTGACGCGGGGTCGACCGACGCTGACTCTGGGGGGGAGGAGGAGGCGGGGACTTCCACGGAAGCCCCGCCGCCTCCCGTTGTGTACCCCACGGAAGATTTTCCACTAGAGCAGTCTCGGGACGACACCCTACGCTCAGCCTATGACCAAGTGATGGATATTGATGGTCGCTCGGTGCGCCCCGACGCTGCGCGAACGTACCCTCATTTCCAATTGCGGAACGATCGGCTTTATAGAGTGAGCCGTGACACTCACACTAATGAAATCCGCACACAGTTATTGGTGCCGCAAAGCCGCCGGGAAATGATTTTCCAGGCGGCTCATTCGAACCCCATGGCAGGGCACTTGGGTGGCGAGAAAACTCTGGAGCGCATAATGGCCCGATTCTATTGGCCGGGCATTTGGGCCGACGTGCGCCGCTGGTGTGCGTCGTGCCCCGAATGCCAGCTGGTTAACCAGCCGGCCGTGCCAAAGGCGCCGTTGCGCCCATTACCGCTGATGGAGATCCCGTTTGAGCGTATTGGCATGGATCTCATCGGGCCATTGCACCGGAGTGCACGCGGCTATCGCTTTGTGCTGGTCCTGGTGGACTACGCAACGCGGTACCCGGAAGCAGTGCCGCTACGCACCATTTCAGCGAAGAGCGTGGCGCAGGCACTGTTTCAGGTCATCTCCCGAGTCGGTATTCCGAAAGAAATACTGACTGACCAGGGCACGTCGTTCATGTCGCGCACATTGCGGGAACTGTACGAATTACTGGGTATTAAATCTATTCGGACCAGCGTCTACCACCCTCAGACTGATGGGTTGGTGGAGAGGCTGAATAAGACTTTAAAATCCATGATTCGTAAGTTCATTCGCGAGGATGAACGCAATTGGGATCGCTGGTTAGACCCTCTGTTGTTTGCAGTGCGGGAGGTGCCCCAGGCCTCCACGGGATTTTCTCCCTTCGAGCTGTTATACGGCAGGAAGCCGCGGGGGGTGCTCGACCTGATTAAGGAAAACTGGGAGGAAGGTCCGAGCCCTGCGAAAAGTGAAATTCAGTACGTGCTGGACCTGCGAGCAAAGCTGCACACACTGGGGAGGCTCTCACGGGAGAATCTGCTCCAGGCCCAGCAGCGGCAGCGACGCCTGTACGACAGAGGGGCTAGACTCAGGCAATTTTCACCGGGAGATAAGGTGCTTGTGTTACTTCCTTCTTCCAGCTCTAAATTACTCGCCAAGTGGCAAGGTCCCTTCGTGGTCACACAGCGAGTGGGGGACGTTGATTATGAAGTGGTACGGTCGGACAGGGGCGGGGCCACGCAGATTTACCACCTCAACCTCCTCAAAGCCTGGAGGGAGGCGGAGACCGCTTCTCTAGTGAGCTTGGTAAGAGGGAGAGATGAGTTGGGGCCGGAGGCGCCAAAGTCTAGCATCCCCGCCTCCCTCCATTGCAGTGACCATCTCACACAGGCCCAGAGGGCGGATGTTGCTGCATTGCAACAGCGCTTTGCCGACGTGTTCTCCCCCTTGCCCGGCCGTACTTCTCTCATAGAGCACCATTTTGAGACGCGGCCTGGCGTGACGGTGCGTTCACGGCCCTACAGGCTGCCGGAACATAGAAGGCAAATTGTTCTCCGGGAATTGAAGGAAATGCTGAGGCTGGGAATAATAGAAGAGTCACACAGTGCTTGGTGTAGCCCCATCGTCCTTGTAGTAAAGAAGGATGGGTCTATACGGTTCTGTGTCGATTATCGCAGAGTGAATGAGGTGTCACGTTTTGATGCTTATCCCATGCCCCGGGTCGACGAGCTCCTGGACCGGTTGGGCACCGCTCGCTTTTTTACGACTCTGGATTTAACCAAGGGCTACTGGCAGATTCCCTTGTCTACAGAGTCCCGGGAAAAGACGGCCTTCTCCACTCCGTATGGGTTGTACCAATTCGTGACGCTTCCGTTCGGCTTGTTCGGCGCCCCTGCCACTTTTCAGCGCCTCATGGACCGGGTGCTGCGGCCCCACGCTGCCTATGCTGCCGCCTACCTAGACGACGTCATCATTTACAGTGACACGTGGGCGGGGCATGTGCGGTGTGTGGCCGCGGTGCTGGAGTCCCTGAGGCAGGCGGGGCTCACGGCCAACCCGAAGAAGTGTGCGGTTGGACGGAGGGAGGTACAGTATTTGGGGTACCACTTGGGGAGCGGGCAGGTGCGACCTCAAGTGGAGAAGACGGCGGCGATTGCATCCTGCCCGCGTCCCAAGACGAAAAAGGAGGTGAGACGGTTTCTGGGGCTGGCCGGCTATTACCGACGGTTCGTCCCAGGGTTCGCGGACCTGACCAGCCCCCTGACTGATCTCACCCGCAAGGGTGCCCCAGATCTGGTCCAGTGGACGGAGCGGTGCCAGGCGGCGTTTGTGCAGGTGAAACGGGCTCTCTGTGGAGAGCCGCTGCTGTTCACACCTAACTTCTCCCTCCCTTTCTGTCTGCAGACTGACGCCTCGAGCAGAGGGCTGGGGGCCGTTTTGTCCCAGCAGGTGGGGGGAGTTGACCGGCCGGTCGCTTACATCAGCCGGAAGCTCACGGACCGCGAGTCACGGTACAGCACCGTGGAGAAGGAGTGCCTGGCGATCCGGTGGGCGGTCGACTCCCTTCGCTACTACCTCCTGGGCCGCCCGTTCACCCTCTGCTCGGACCACGCCCCGCTGCAGTGGCTCCACCGCATGAAGGATGCCAACGCCCGGATCACTCGGTGGTATCTGGCCATGCAGCCCTTTAAGTTCAAGGTGATCCATAGGCCGGGCGCGCAGATGGTCGTGGCCGATTTCCTCTCTCGCTCGCGGGGGGGGGAGTAGGTTCGGCCGGATGGGCCCCGGCCTCAGTCGGGCGGTGGGGATGTGTGGCGTGGGTGTGGTCCTTGGCCAGCTGCAGAGGAGGCGTGACGCAGTGAGCTCCCGGGGCGGCGCAGGGGCGGGGTGAACAGGTGTGCTGGGATCTGACAGTGATTGTGTCTCTTTATGTGTTGGCAGTGACAGACGGAGACGGGGGTGACAGCAGAGAAAGAGAGCGCGGAGTATATGTGTCCACGTTACCCCGAGTTTAATAAAAGGTTTCTGCATTGTCAAAGTCGCTCCGGCTGGTATTTCTTGGGTCCACCGTTACAGTAGTCTATTAAATTAAGTAATCTACGAGTGTTTGTTGAGGAGTGCCGACCTTTTATGAAACCAGTTTGGTCAGGATGAATTAAGAGGGGGGTTATTTTCTCTAATCTCTTTGAGAGAGCTTTGCAGATTATTTTAAGGTCTACATTTAAAAGAGAAATTGGACGATAGCTTGAGGGAAATAAAGGGTCTTTGCCTGGTTTTAGCAGGAGACTAATGTTGGCAGAATTCATATTTGGTGGTAGTCTGCCATTTTCCTCGATTTCCTGCAACATTCCGTGGAATACTGGTGCCAGAATTGTCCAGAATTCTTTGTAGAATTCTGCAGGGAAGCCGTCTGGACCTGGAGCCTTATTATTGGGCATACTTATCAGGGCTTCCTGGAGTTCACTTGGCGTCAGTGGCGAATCCAGTTTCGTTGCTTGACTGTCTAGTAATTTTGGAAGAGTTACGTTGTCAAGAAACAGATCAATTTCATTTTTAGATGGGTTTATTTGTGGTGAGTGTAAAGTTTCATAGAAATCCCTAAAAATGTTGTTTATTCTTCTAGGGTCATATATTCCCCGATAAATCTTTAGCAGCACATATAGTTGTTTTTTCTTTATTTATTTTTAACTGGTTAGCTAGAAATCGACCTGATTTGTTACTGTGTTCAAAATTCTGCAAGCGAAGTCTTTGTATAAGGAATTGTGTTTTTTTATTAATAGTTTCATTTAATTCTAGTTTTGTCTTGCGTATTTTGTTCAATGTTTCCTGATCTTGGTCGCACGCGTAGGCTTCTTCTAGTGATTTGATGGTTTTTTCTAATTCCTGAATATTTTTGTTTTCTTCTTTCTTTTTGTGTGATGAGAAAGAAATTATTTTACCTCTCATCACAGCTTTCCCTGCTTCCCATAGAACAGAAGCAGATATTCCGGGAGTGTCATTAAAGTCTAAATATGAAGTCCATTCCTTTTTAAAATATTTAATAAAGTCTTCATCTTTAAGCAATGATGTATTAAATCTCCAGTTTTTACTTGGCGTAGTATTATTCTTGTGCATTAGTGTTAAAGATACAGGAGCATGATCGCTGACAACTATAGGATGAATCTCAGTGTCTGAAATGTCACTCAGCAGTGAGCTGCTGACCAGAAAATAATCCAGACGAGAGTAAGAGTGATGAACATGCGAGAAAAAAGTATATTCCTTACTGTTGGGGTGAAGGGAGCGCCATGCATCGCGAAGACCAAAGTCGCTCATATACTGTTTGATTATATTTGTGGATTGCCAATTGCGCTGAGTTCCTGTTGTGTTGAGCCTATCCATTTCTTCATTTAGTCCAAGGTTGAGGTCACCGCCAAGAATGAGTGTGCAATCGAGGTGTTCAGAGAGTGTACTAAAAAATCCGTGGAAGAATGAGGGTTCATCAACATTTGGACCATATATACTTACAATACATAGTTTTTTGTTCAATATTGATAGTTTAATAATTAGAAATCTACCCTCTGGATCTATAACTGTATCGAGTACTGTAAAATTAACATTTTTATGTATTAAAATTGCTACTCCCCGTTGTCTAGAATTATAACAGGCTGCAAACACGTTAGGAAACTCAGGTGTTTTAAGTTCGTTTTTACCATTTACCTTGTTGAGGAATTACAAAAAGAGCCAATACTGGCCACTTTAAACAATAGGTTGGGCCCTTGTTCGCATGGTACTCTCAACAACTAAGTGATACCCGCGGTGGGCTTTTGCAATCCTGAACAAATTCAAACAGTTAGCCAGCTGTTGAAAAGTCGGAGCTGGTCTGGGCGACTGGTTTTAGAAATATCACTGTAGCGTTTATTTTCTAAAGGGCTGAATGTTATTTGCGATCATCTGTTGTGTTAAAAACTACTCTGAAACCATGAAACCCCTTACAGAAGAAATGCCCGTTTGATCCGTTTTTAAATAAATAAAATGCTTGCATCGCTGCAAGGTGTGACACCAGAATCACAAAATGAGTGTATTTAAAAGACGATTAGTTTGAAAAGAGCGATACTGGCTGCTTTGGGGGGAAAGGTGACATTGTGTGCAGCGTGTTTTAGAAGTAGCCCCAATAGCGTTTATTTTCTAAAGGGCTGAATGTTATTTGCGACCATCTGTTGTGTTAAAAACTACTCTGAAACCATGAAACCCCTTACAAAAGAAATGGCCCGTTTGATCCGTTTTTAAATAAATAAAATGCTTGCATCGCTGCAAGCTGAGACATTGTCAGATTTAGAAAATTAGTGTGATTAAAACACTATTACCAACACTTTTGACTAGAGCACCCCCTCTTTATTAAGGTGCACTGTGAACCAAAACAGCTTTTAAGAACACATATGTCTGCATAACTGAATGTTGCGATACACCTAAGTGATAAAAATAGTTTAATTAAAAAACCCTATGGTTTGATTAAATTAAAACCCAGTTAAAAACACACAAACTCATATAAACCTATAAACTCATGTAACCCCTCTGACGCCCTGTGGTGTTTCCACACATGAACAAGCATAACCAGTAGCACACCTGAACGTGCATGCGCACACGCACGAAACCGGTCAAACCGGTTGTCAAACCGGTTTGGTTGGCCGCCATATTTGACTAGTGCCATTGTATTACTACTGCCAGTTATATCATGGTGATTGATTTTATTTTTGCCAGTAGTGTTTGCTCTTTATTTTGTCATATGGATGAGCAGTTTTTGACCTGTTCTGAAGCAGTGAATCAATCTGAAGGTAAGACAGTGTGTATTTTCTCATTGTGCATGCGTGTGAATGATCATTATGTGGTCCAGAAGCCTTTTGTAAGAACCTCGAAAAGAGAAGATACATTTATTTGGTACGATAAAACATCAGGTGAGCCTGCCTTGAATCCCACCCCCATAACTTAGCAGTAAAGGTCTACTTACAATCACTCTCAGTGTTTCTTAGTTTGCCTTTAACCCTAGAACACTATTGCTATAAAAGTAACAGGATCACTAATGCCGGGTGATTTTTACCCGATATAATATAACCAATGAAAAGTAATCAAATATATCAAAATATGACAACACATGACAAATTAGAGTGGTCTTCTTTTACTTTCAACTGTGCCATGTCTAACAAAATGAAAAATAAAACTCCTAAAACAAAATAATGACTCTGGAAAGCTGGTCTTTGGTCCACCCATTCCTGGGACATTTGAGACTTCCCTGGTGATGGCACAGGCTCCTCGACACGCAAACAGCTGCAGGAGAGAGAAATCATGTAAATGTATTTTCTCGGGTGTAAATCACCCAGCGATAGTGTTCTAGGGTTAAAAAGGTGGCATGTGTAGTCTTTTTAAAGAAATGGAAATAGTCAGTTTATACCTCAACAGGCCAGTTTGGGAGACACATTGTATTGCTTTAGACACTGATGTGTGTGATTTTATTTTATTTAAATCCTTTTCGTTTTCCCTTTTTTCCAGTACAAAAGGATATAGTTCCATCACTATATTGAAATTATTTAGTGAGCTTTGTGTATTTGCCACTACAGTGCAGTGTGTGTTTGTGCTTGAGTGTTGCATGAATAGCTTTGGAAACCTAGAGGCAAACTACATTAAGTCTAGTTTGCCTTTCTTAAGGAGGTGCAAATATATACATTATCGTGCCAGTGCACAGTAGCAGACAAACAAAATAGATGCCTCCTTGTCAAAATTTTGTACCGCCGCTATGCTTTCTAATATACTTTTTTTTGTATGCAGTCACTGTGAAAGGAGGGAAATTGTTACAAAAAATTTAGTTGTTAATTTCTTTTCTGGAAAAGAAGCAATCACACAACACTTTTGCCTTTGACTTTATTCGTCTGGTTTCATGTGTTGGAGAAATGATTCTAAAGTAATCACTGTAGCAAACTAAATATTTCTGTCCATCAGATACTTTTGTGAAACCAAGCTTGTGGCTGCTGGGGAATCCCAGCATTGTCTGCTCGATCCAGTACAAAGAGATTAAAGCTGACGTGCGGCCTGTGTGTATAAATAAAAAGCTAAACTCTGCTCCTGGAGACCCGATGTCCCCTGACAGCAGAGCTTCATGTGTTTTCCTCCCATGATGCTCCTCTCCAGGAGGAGCTGCTGAAATCACTTTCCTCTTCCTCTGAGTACACAGTACACACTAACCGCTCAGAGCCACATTATTATGTACCACCCATATCTGTTTGCAGCAGCAACCTTTAGGTTACTTTGTTAGAGCATTGGGTGATTGTGCAGAGTCTCAATGAACATTTATTTTCTGGATTTAACATGTGACTTTATCAGATAATATTGTAGGTTTAAACACTTACAACTGGTATTCATGGGATATCCCAAGGCATTCATTAAAGAACAAACCATGTTTGACCAATAAAGATCGTTCACAAGTTCAATTTTCAATTCAATTCAATTCAATTCAATTCAATTTTATTTATATAGCGCCAAATCACAACAAAAGTCGCCTCAAGGCGCTTCATAGATACAGAGAAAAACCCAACAATCATATGACCCCCTATGAGCAAGCACTTTGGCGACAGTGGGAAGGAAAAACTCCCTTTTAACAGGAAGAAACCTCCGGCAGAACCAGGCTCAGGGAGGGGCGGCCATCTGCTGCGACCGGTTGGGGTGAGAGAAGGAAGACAGGATAAAGACATGCTGTGGAAGAGAGACAGAGGTTAATAACAGATATGATTCAATGCAGAGAGGTCTATTAATACATAGTGAGTGAGAAAGGTGACTGGAAAGGAAAAACTCAATGCATCATGGGAATCCCCCGGCAGCCTACATCTATTGCAGCATAACTAAGGGAGGATTCAGGGTCACCTGGTCCAGCCCTAACTATATGCTTTAGCAAAAAGGAAAGTTTTAAGCCTAATCTTAAAAGTAGAGATAGTGTCTGTCTCCCGAATCCAAACTGGAAGCTGGTTCCACAGAAGAGGGGCCTGAAAACTGAAGGCTCTCCCTCCCATTCTACTTTTAAATACTCTAGGAACAACAAGTAGGCCTGCAGAGCGAGAGTGAAGTGCTCTAATAGGGTGATATGGTACTACAAGGTCATTAAGATAAGATGGGGCCTGATTATTTAAGACCTTGTATGTGAGGAGCAGGATTTTGAATTCAATTCTGGATTTAACAGGAAGCCAACGAAGGGAAGCCAAAACAGGAGAAATATGCTCTCTCTTTCTAGTCCCTGTCAGGACTCTTGCTGCTGCATTTTGGATTAGTTGAAGGCTTTTCAGCGAGTTTTTTGGACATCCTGATAATAATGAATTACAGTAGTCCAGCCTGGAAGTAATAAATGCATGAACTAGATTTTCAGCATCACTCTGAGACAGGATATTTCTAATTTTAGAGATGTTGCGCAAATGGAAGAAAGCAGTCTTACATATTTGTTTAATATGTGCGTTGAAGGACATGTCCCGGTCAAAAATGACTCCAAGGTTCCTCACCGCGTTACTGGAGGCCAAGGTAATGCCATCCAGAGTAAGAATCTGGTTAGATACCATATTTCTAAGATTTTCAGGGCCGAGTACAATAACCTCAGTTTTATCTGAATTAAGAAGCAGAAAGTTAGCGGCCATCCAGGTCTTTATGTCTTTAAGACATTCCTGCAGTTTAACTAATTGGTGTGTGTCATCTGGCTTCATGGACAGATAGAGCTGGGTGTCATCAGCATAGCAGTGAAAATGTATGCTATGTCTTCTAATGATACTGCCTAAGGGAAGCATGTATAATGTAAACAGAATTGGTCCTAGCACTGAACCCTGTGGAACTCCATAATTAACCTCAGTGTGTGAAGAGGACTCTCCATTTACATGCACAAACTGGAGTCTATTATATAGATATGATACAAACCACTGCAGCGCAGTACCTGTAATACCTACTGCATGTTCTAATCGCTCTAATAGGATATTATGGTCGACAGTATCGAATGCTGCACTAAGGTCTAGCAGGACAAGCACAGAGATGAGTCCACTGTCAGAGGCCATAAGAAGATCATTTGTGACCTTCACTAAAGCTGTTTCTGTGCTGTGATGAGCTCTGAAACCTGACTGAAACTCTTCAAATAAACCATTCCTCTGCAGATGATCTGTTAGCTGTTTGACAACTACTCTTTCAAGGATTTTTGATATGAAAGGAAGGTTGGAGATTGGCCTATAATTAGCTAAGACTGCTGGGTCTAGAGATGGCTTTTTGAGTAAAGGTTTAACTACAGCCAGCTTGAAGGCCTGTGGTACATAGCCGATCATTAGAGATAGGTTGATCATATTTAAGATCGAAGAATTAATTAATGGCAGGACTTCTTTGAGCAGTTTTGTAGGAATGGGGTCTAAAAGACAGGTTGATGGTTTGGAGGAAGTAATTATTGAAGTTAACTCAGAAAGATCAATTGGAGAAAAAGAGTCTAACTTAACATCAATGGTACTAAGAGTAGCTGTAGATAATATTACATCTGTGGGATGATTACTGGTAATTTTTTCTCTAATGATAAAAATTTTATTTGTGAAGAAGTTCATGAAGTCATTACTAGTTAACGTTAAAGGGATGGTTGGCTCAAAAGAGCTCTGACTTTTTGTCAGCCTGGCTACAGTGCTGAAGAGAAACCTGGGGTTGTTCTTATTTACTTCAATCAGTGATGAATAGTAAGATGTTCTGGCTTTGCGGAGGGCTTTCTTATAAAGCAGCAAACTATTTCTCCAGGCTAAATGATGATCCTCTAGATTTGTGACACGCCATTTCCTCTCCAGATTACGAGTCATCTGCTTTAGGGTACGTGTTTGAGAATTATACCACGGAGTCAGGTACTTCTGATTTGAGGCCTTAGTTTTCACAGGAGCTACAGTATCCAGAGTCGTACGTAGTGAGGAGGTGAAATTATTAACAAGATAATCGACCTCTGTTGGGGTAGCGTTCAGATAGCTGCTCTGCTCTGTGTTGGTACAGGGCATTGGAGATGATAACAGTGGGTGGATTATATTCTTAAACTTAGTTACAGCACTTTCAGAAAGACATCTACTTTGATAAAGTCTACTCTTCACCGCTGTGTAATCAATTATTGTAAAAGTAAATGTTATCAGGAAATGATCAGACAGGAGAGGGTTTTCAGGAAACACTGTTAAATGTTCAGTTTCTATGCCATATGTTAAAACAAGATCTAGAGTGTGATTAAAGTGGTGGGTGGGTTCTTTTACATTTTGAGAGAAGCCAATTGAGTCTAATAACAGATTAAATGCCATGTTGAGGCTGTCATTTTTAGCATCTACATGGATGTTAAAATCACCCACAATAATTATTTTATCTGAGCTCAGAACTAAATTAGAAATAAAGTCTGAGAAATCAGACAAAAACTCTGTGTAAGGCCCAGGTGGACGATAGATGATAACAAGTAAGACTGGTCAAGTCAAACACAGGCCCCCAGTCATTCATTGTTTGCTATAGGTAATCAATAAGTGACTTCAGTCTCTACATAAATCTTTTACACAAAGTCAAATACACATTTTGAATACTGAAGGATTTTTAAAATTTTATAATTTTATAATTTTCTATATGCAATGCTCAGTGTTGGGGAGTAACGGAATACATGTACCGCCGTTACGTATTTAAAATACAAAATATGAGTAACTGTATTCCGTTACATGTACCGTTTAAAAAGGTGGTATTTAGAATACAGTTACTTTGCTGAAATAAATGGATTACACGGCAGTACTTTTCTGTTTCATATTGTGGCGGGTCAGGACTGTTTGGGTTTTGTTTGACAGCTACGTTCTGTAGCTCCAGGCGGCAGCGTTGCAGTTGCCATGGTTACAGGGTGACGCTCTCACTCTGCATGTTTCCTGGGTGAGAGAGCGCCTTTATGTTGTTGTTGTGCTAAGCTAATAGGCACAATGCAGTATGTAGCATCATGGGCAGTGTAGTCCGTGCTGCAGGGAGAATGGACTGCCATACTCGTTATGGTGGGAGAAAAAGGAGAGTCGAAAGTACGAGTTGTCATCGAGCAAAAACGGGAGCTGGAAGCATGTAAATATAATAATAACCACTGCAGCCAAGAAGAGTGCCTGACGAGCCCAGGTGTAAGTAAGCTATTAAAACTCGACAGTATGCTGTGTTTGTGTTTTCCTCCGAAACAATAAGTTCCGTTGGAGCAGCCTTTCAACGCCTCTCTCTGTCTCTCGCAAGCAGAGTTGACCCAGACAACAAAGTAAAGCTATTTTTCGGCTAAGAGCCCTACACGGAACCCGTATTAGTCAGAGGTCCCTTTACTACGGTTCGGAGCCGCGGACCTTCAGTAATAGTAATAAATCACACAGCAATAGTACATTCACGTAATTGTAAAATACATGATAATATGTTAAGTAACCCAAAGTATTCAGAATACGTTACTCTCATTGAGTAACGTAATGGAATATGTTACAGAATACATTTTAGGGCATGTATTCTGTAATCTGTAATGGAATACATTTTAAAAGTAACCTTCCCAACACTGGCAATGCTAGAAGACTAGTTAGTAATGATTGACACAACCCGTATTTATTGATGTTACTGTCAATAATCTGATCATCACTGACAAGGTCAAGAATGATGTCGTCTCCTGTCAACCCATCAAGAGCAGAAGTAAGGCAAGGACCATAAAGCCCAGGATGGGAACACTAACTTTGGACCTGGACCATTTTCCTTCATTGGGATGCCTGCATCCCAATGAAGGAAAACTCGCCATTTTGAAAAGTCCTCAAGAACCTTTTTTCCTCAGACAGGCTTTTGTCCAAATGATGAATTAAAATCAGAAAGTGTTTAAAATTTTCAGGACAATAAGCCTCTTAAGCCAGGCTGCTGGCCTCATCCACCAGTGAATTACTGCATCCTCAAAATGCTTTGTAATAAAACTCATCTTGAAGTGTAGAATTCAGTTTAATTAACTGAGGTGCTGTTGGTTTGCAACAAATAACTGCGTTTTGTTCCAGATATGAGTCCTATGTGATTTCCTATGTGATTTCAGTTAAAGGGGGAAATGTCCATTTAAACACTAGCATAATAAAACATATACTATAAAAGATCCATCTGCTGCACTGTTCATTATCTAAATTTATGAATCCATCTTCTTACAAATAATTTGTCTTCACCAAAGCTCATACACACACAAATGGAGAGAGGTTAAACTGCTGACAATCACCCTTGATCAAAGACTGCAGTGCTGAAACAGGCTACTTTAGATGAGTGGTACTTATAAGTGGTACACTGTAAAATCTAAATAGTTCCCACAAGTTAAACAAATCATGCAGACTCATTGCCTCAAAAAAAAAAAAAAAAACTAAGTAAAGCTCACTTATGATAACTAAGTTAGGGTTTACTTATTCATTCTGAGTATAATGCCCAAAAGGCTTTAGCAAATCATTGAACTGATGATCCCACTGCTTCCAATGGCTTGTCTTTTTCCCAGATTGGCCTTCTGGATTTTTATTTCACAGGTACATGTAATGTATTTTTTTTCTCAAGATCCAATTTTCAGAGAAATGTCTAATCATAATTTTCAACTCAATCCCACAGCTGATGACGCAAAGACTATTTTTAATTTAAATTCAACTTGCCTGTTTTCTTTTGCAAGACGTTTGTCTTTATGTAAATCTTTCCTTCATTTGACAACAGTCAAATGCTTTCTGCATATGCACTGACTGAAGGCTGATGTTTGGCAGACATTTACATTTCTGTTAGTCCAATCAGCGTTCTTGTATATGAAATTTAAGCAGTGAAACACTCAGTTGGATGTTGGTAGCTCACCGGGCAGCAGCAGGTATTTCTTCGTAAACACTTGAGGATCACACTCTGCAAAAAAGACAACATGATGCATAAGAGCAGGTATGTGCACCAACTGAACACTAAGATTATTGCTGCTCTTCATATTAACTGCTCATATAGAAAAGAACTATCCCTCTATTTAAGTAAAAGTGTCTTAATGCTCTCAATACAAAAGAATTTGGCTGGCATTGAAGACCATCTTGTGTGGAACCTTTATTCTCCTCATCATCATGACACCATCATCATCAGTGTTGCCAAGAGAATATCTTTACATCCAAAGATATTACACTTGGCAGGATGCCCAGAGATACTGCAGAGGGTAGGCTTTCGTTTATAGTGATGCTTTTTAAAGCTCTTAAGCTAATATAACACTTTGTGATACAGCATTGGGAACCATGGAAAATATTTCACTTCATCAGAACAAGAAGAAAGCAATAATGCTTAGTGGAAATGAAACACTAAATGTATAAGGCCTAATTTACACCGTGGAGCCGCGCTCTCAAAAACTGATATAGATATAACTCTGTGTTGTTGGATTTAGGAAAAAAGTGCTTAAAGTTTTTTAAACCTGTTTAGCGCCATCTTCTGTCAGTACGGAACTTACGGAGTTGGTTAGTTGTTGCGGTCAATACACTTACTTTACTTTGTGTTACCTAACTAGTAACAGAACCAAAAACTCAGTGGAAAAAAGGAGACTAAAACTAAGAATGAATCTAAGAGGATCTCTTTTTGTACTGCAAAAATTAGTTTAATGCTAAGAAACCGAGGATGTTCTTTTATCAATTGGATTAGCATTTTGTACAAAGGACCTATGGCCTCGGCAAGGACTAATAATGATGTATCAAACCCTTTTCGATTGCACAGGGGCACGCGACAGGGAGATCCCATTTCTCCTTTTATTTTTGCCCTGGCCCTAGAACCTTTAGCAGCTTGTATACGGCTAAGTTCTGATATACTACCGATTATACATCAGGGTATTCCTCATAAGTTCTCCGCTTATGCTGATGACGTAGTTTTATTAATATCAAAACCTAAGACCTCTATCAGTCCACTATTGCAGCTTATTAATGAATTTGACTCTCTCTCAGGGTATAAGATAAATTGGACGAAAAGTGAACTTATGCCTCTGTCGGATGGGGTGGACATGGCTTATCTGCATAATACTCCATTTAGAATAGCGCTAGATAAGTTTGAATGTCTCGGTATCACAGTCACACGTAAGGTGTCACAACTTTTAAAGCAAAATTGGGATAGAAAAGTTAATCAATTGGAGAAGAATATTGAGTTTTGGATCACATTTGTCATGGCTACTGAACGGACTCACGCGCAGACAGTACCTTTCAAGGAAAAAGGGGATTTATTTACAATAGGGATCACCTTAGTGCAAAATATATGTACAGTGAGTTGGGAGGGGGGTCCAGGGCTCCAGGGAGAGAAGGGGGGGGAATCCACACACACGCTTCCTCTTCCACTCAGTCACTGCCACCGCTCCTCCACACACACACACACTCCTCTTCAGCCGCACTCACTCCAACACTCCACACACTGCCCCACTTGGACAGGTCCGGTGATTCGGTCCAGGAGAGGGATATCTACAGACAGAAGTTCAAGGTTAGTCCCACAACAAAATACATGTAAGAGATTCTTCTTTGAATATGCCATGAGCACGAACTCAGGTGGTTCAACGTTCCAGCGGTGAGCTGCTCTGTGCCACTGCCTTAAATAGCAGCTGGGGAAATCAGCCAGATCAGCCGCAGGTGGACACCATCACACTGGTGCGTGGGCCAAGAGCGAGAGCCCGTAACGAGCTCCACCCAGGCAGAGAGGAGGAGGAGAGACAAAAAAAACCAAAACGAACAACAACAAAACCTGTAGCCAGCGTGGGCCAACCAGAGAGACACGGGGACCGTGACAACATTGCCAATTTCCATGGTGGGGCGGATTAATGCCATCAAAATAGTAGTTTCGCTCAGATTTTTGTACATCTTTCAGTCAATCCCAGTGTGCATTCCCCAGTCATATTTTAAAAAGCTGGAATCTATTGTATCCTCCTTTGTGTGGTCGGGTAAGGTTCCTAGAATTTCCAAAAAACATCTTCTTAAACATAAGACTTGTGGTGGCCTTGGACTCCCAAATTTTAGATTATATTATATGGCTGCACACTTAAATATTTTTTTCATTTTGGCGAAGGTGTACTCCAGGTGCTGATTTGGAAGGACAACCTTCATGGTTGATGATGGAACACCTGTCTTGTAGACAAACTTGTGTGAAGAATACACTATATGGCAGAAATCCTGTGATTCAAAATTCAATTAAGGTCTGGAACCAACTATTGGGCACAGTAAAGGCTCCTAAAATGTATTTGGATGCTCCAATATGCAACAATCATGCCTTCAGGCCTGGGCTGGAGGACATCACGTTTGTGACATGGCAGGGAAGAGGGATTTGTTCTCTCAAAGATATTTACAGTACATTGATGGACATTTTCCATCTTTTCAGCAATTGAGGGTGAAACTTAATCTTCCTAATTCACATTTTTTCAGATTTTTACAGTTAAGACATGTCATCAAAGCATCTATTCCACAATACAATTTGATTCCTCGAAACTCAGTGCTTGACAGCTTCATGTCAGTTGAGCCCTATACTAGAGGTGCTGTGTCTCGCTTTTACAGGGCCTTACTAGATATATACAGTCCTTCATCTGATATTTTTAGGGAGCAGTGGCAGGAAGAACTGGGGGTGGATGTTACTGTTGATCTTTGGCAAGAGTACATTAAGAATATATATTGTAGTTCTATAAATGCTAGACATTGTCTGATCCAATTTAAGGTTGTGTATAGGTTGCATTTTTCTCCCACTAAAGTGGAAAAAATATATAAGAACGTTTCAGCCCTCTGTGTTAAGTGTTCAAGTGGTCGAGGAACTTTATCTCACCTTTTCTTTCAATGCCAAAAACTACAGCTTTTTTGGAATCATTTGTTTGATTTTCTGACCAAAGCCATTGGCAGGGAGGTCCCATGTACCACCTTTGCAGCATTGTTCGGGGTGTCTGAACCGGGATGGGCAAGGGACAAGACAGAGACGCAGGTTGTGTCAATGTCCACACTTGTGGCTAGAAAGCTGATACTTCTCTGCTGGAAGTCTGATAAACCTCCTACCTTCGAAATGTGGTTGAGAGAATTTGGAAATGTACTCCATCTGGAGAAAATCAGGTTTACCTTGTCTAACCGAGAGAGTGTGTTTTATAAGATTTGGCAACCAGTCATTAGCCTGATGGATAAACTTAAGTGAAATATACTCTGTCTTAACATTTATGTATGCTGTATTACCACCTTGTTGATTTGCCGTCCACCTTCTATTGTGTTCTTTTGAAGGTGATTGTTGTATACTGCTCAATTATAAAATCAATAAAAAATATATTGAAAAAAAAGAAACCGAGGATGTACTGCCCAATTTGTCTGTCTCTTTGGCAGTAAGTTGTTTATCTAGCTGCACTAAAACAAGAAAATCCACCTATTAGATGTAATATTTGTGTTTGTAAAGCACTTTATAAGTGAGGACAATGTGGAGGGGAGCCTGTTTGAAGCACCAGCTCAACAAGCTGGACACAGCAGCTTTTCATGGTGTTTTCCCTCCTTAGGCCAGAAGTACCAACATCATTTATTACTTCCAGGCTGGACTACTGTAATTCATTATTATCAGGAAATCCTAAAAACTCACTGAAAAGCCTTCAATTAATCCAAAATGCAGCAGCAAGAGTCCTGACAATGACTAGAAAGAGAGAGCAGATTTCTCCTGTATTGGCTTCCCTTCATTGGCTTCCTATTAAATCTAGAATTGAATTCAAAATCCTGCTCCTCACATACAAGGTCTTAAATAATCAGGCCCCATTTTATCTTAATGACCTTGTAGTCCCATATCACCCTATTAGAGCACTTCACTCTCACACTGCAGGCTTACTTGTTGTTCTTAGAGTATTTAAAAGTAGAATGCGAGGCAGAGCCTTCAGTTTTCAGGCATTCGAAAGTTCCCTCTTCTGTGGAACCAGCTTCCAGTTTGGATTTGGGAGACAGACACTATCTCTACTTTTAAGATTAGGCTTAAAACTTTCCTTTTTGCTAAAGCATATAGTTAGGGCTGGACCAAGTGAACCTGAATCCTCCCTTAGTTATGCTGGTCCTTTGACTACGATGACCTGGATGACTGAGAACCTTCACAGACTTAGTTATGCTGCAATAGACGTAGACTCCGGGGGGATTCCCATGATGCATTGAGTTTTTCCTTTCCAGTCACCTTTCTCACTCACTATGTGTAAATAGAAATCTTTGCATTGAACCGTACCTGTTATTAATCTCTGTCTCTCTTCCACAACATGTCTTTATCCTGTTTTCCTTCTCTCACAGCATATGGCCGCCCCTCCCTGAGCCTGGTTCTGCCGGAGCTTACTTCCTGTTAAAAGGGAGTTTTTTCTTCCCACTGTTGCCAAAGTGCTTGCTCATAGGGGGTCATATGATTGCTGGGTTTTTCTCTGTATATATTATTATAGGATATACTGTACCATATGAAGTACCTTGAGGTGACTGTTGTTGTGATATGGCGCTATATATATAAAATTGAATTGAATTGAATTGAATTTAATTTAATTTAATTTAATTTAATCTGCAAAGCTGGCAAAGCAAGGGGCTGCTTTTCCCCCCCTCCCCATCGCACATGTCGGCCTATTTTTACTGGGATTCCCGATTGTGCTTTGGTAAGGAACAT
This sequence comes from Diplotaxodon limnothrissa, assembly GCF_057381915.1. Lineage (NCBI taxonomy): Eukaryota > Metazoa > Chordata > Actinopteri > Cichliformes > Cichlidae > Diplotaxodon > Diplotaxodon limnothrissa. Next base: position 36,788,352 of record NC_140596.1, read on the forward strand.
GTTATGTTTGGTGTGCATGTAGTAAGCTGTTATGTTGTTAACTGTTTTGATATGCTTGGGGGGTGGGGTAAAGATTTTGCTATATAAAATAGCGCTGATCACATCAGCAGATTGCACCACAATGCCTGTGAAAATTGATTCCTGACTCCAGCTTGTTGGGCTGATGAGCTGCCTGTCACCTAGCTCAAACGGGCTCTCCTCCACACCCTGCTAATTTATAAAGCGTTTTACAAGCCCGAACATTATGGCTAACAGGTGAATTTTTCCATATCAGTGCAGCTTTCTTTTACTAGTTAACTAACACAAACTAATGTAAGTCAACTGACACCAACCAACACGGTGACGAAACATTCTGTACTGACAGAAGATGGTGCTAAACATGTTTTTAAAACTTTAAGCCCTTATTTCTTAAATCCAGCTTCACAGAGTTACATCTATGGGAGTTATTGAGAGCAGGTTTCCATGGTGTAAATACCCTTTATACATTTGGTGTTTCATTTCCACTTTAAAGCTTTAATCAAAACCTCAATGCACTAATATTCATTATCACTATCAAAATCCTCAATGTAGACTTTACAATATAAAGTGATACCTCTGGTCATTTATATGCTCAATGGCTGTCATGGTCCTGGGTCGGTGACCCAGCGCTTTTAGTTATCATTTTCTAGTTTATGATGATGATGATTATTATTGTTTGAGTTCTGTGTGTTATATTTGGTCTGCCTTTGAGTCTGTCTCTGTCTATGGTGTCACCCCATCTGTTTGTGAATCTGTCTGTTTAGTTCAATGTCTTGTCTGGTTCCATGTGTCTGAGTTTCCTGTTTTATTGTGAAGGTTTGTGTCGTATGTGAGTGTGCTCAGTTTACGTTTCCCCTGTCTCGTCAGCTGTGATTTCTCCCAGGTGTGTTCCCCTCCTGTCTCTCATCCCTTGATTACTGCCATCTGTGTATTTAAGCCCTGTGTTTCTCTGTGTCAGTGTCGCGTCGTACCCTCAACTAGCTGTGTGTTCTGCTTCTATGTTCCTAGTGTTTGGTCTCCTGCTCCAGTTTAGTGTTTCTTTCCAGTGTTTCAGTCCTTGGTTCCTCTGTTCTGACTTTTGGTTTTCTTTTGGTGAGTTTAGTTTGTACGAGGTTTTTCCCAGCAATAAAGCTGCGCCTTAAGTTTCACTTCCGTGTCTGAGTTCTGCATTTTGGGTCCACCACTCCTGCTTGCCTGCCACACAGCGATTCATGACAATGGCTAAAAACATCACTAATAGTGCGTTTTTTCTTACATTAAACACAAAATACCTTAGCCGAAGGAGGGAAGAGTATTACACTTGTAGTACAACACCAGCTACAGTTAAACTTGAGGTATGCAAAAATTTAGACTTCAGATGGGGGGGGGAATAAGCAAAGGAATAGGCAATAGAAAATGGTTTTTTCTGAGCGATCACTACAAACTTTCTCTCCCCTCCAACAGACTTTACGGCCAGACTGATTTGGCTACCATCTATACAAAATCCGATGCAGATGCAATGGACTTGAGGGAATATTATGCATGGGTCTGTTGGTCAAACAATAATTTTTTGGACTTGTTCAGGGGACAATGTCATCCAGATGAAAAAAGAACATGTGGTGCTGTTCATTCTGACAGTGGCAGGTATGTGAGATTGTTGTTGATAATTCTTGTTTAAAGACGTGTTAAAAAATACTTTTTGCATTTTTAGTAAATATTTACAAATAAGTTACAGCTTTTAGATTTACATTAATGGCTGTATTTGGACAAACTTTGAAAAATCTGTTATATGAAATTGGTGTGTGTGCTAACTTTAAAAGAGACTTTGAGAGAGTCTTCAGTTTTTGTTTTCTAGTAAGAAGTGGGTAATAAATAGAACCACTGGAAATTTTTTGCGTCACTACACGACCAATAAATCCTATAACACAGCTGAACACTTTGATTCATTTTTCTCAACCACTCCCTTTAGCTGAGAGAACCACAATCTGCTGCCAGTTAGCCACATTTCCTGACTTAGGCTGGAGAGCTGCAGTGTCTCCAGATACTTCAGATAACAGTGCGGCTCTTAAGTTTTAAATGCATCAGATTCTTTCATGTTGTATTGATTCTTTCTCTTGAAAGGGTTTATGGAGCTGAATGCGACAAAAAATTCTTCTTCATGTGTGAAGGTTCAACTGAACTTATAACTCAGCCAATGAAATTTGATGATGCCCATAAATACTGCGAGAAGAAAGGTGGTCTGCTAACTTCGTCAGACTATGACCAACTGAATTCATTATTTGGTGATCAGGACTTTCCCATCTGGATTGGACTCCAGAGAGATGGTAAAGACAAACACTCCTGTTACAGTTTTGTAAACTAAAATGTAGTTCCATAACTCGGTCACACATTTTTTTTACTTTGCTTTTTTTTCACAGTTTAAGTCAATATCAGTAGCTGAAAATATAATAGCTTGCAAAATCTTCATCCTTAAGCATGTCTTACAAGTGAGATTCATGATTGTTTAGTTTATGATAAATTATTAAGTACTATTGCTATTGGGGCGACCATGGCTCAGGGGGTTGGGAATTGCATCTGTAACCGGAAGGTCGCCGGTTCGATCCCTGGGCTCTCTGTCCTAGTCGTTGTGTCCTTGGGCAAGACACTTTACCCTACTTGCCTACTGGTGTTGGCCAGAGGGGCCGATGGCGCGATATGGCAGCCTCGCTTCTGTCAGTCTGCCCCAGGGCAGCTGTGGCTACAAACGGTAGCTTGCTTCCACCAGTGTATGAATGTGAGAGTGAATGAATAGTGGTATTGTAAAGCGCTATATAAAGCCAATCCATTATTACTAAGTAATCTGGTAATTAAGCTAAGTAACTTATTCAAATCTGTAGAGTTGGGCATTTTTTCCCTGCCCATTTTAGCCTTAAAGCAGGCGGTGGAACAGATTGATTACTTGAGAAACAGTAAACATATATTAACCTTATCTATGTGTGGAAAAAATTCATTGTGTTCTGCAGGGCAAACGTGGAAATGGAGTGCAGGCTTGTCAAACTACACAAACTGGGCACCGGATGAGCCAGATAACAGTAAAAACTGTGTCTCCATCTCGTCTCTCAGCAAAAACATGACTACCCAAGACTGCTCCTCTCGGTTTCCCTTCCTTTGCTACAGGGCTGGACAGGACAGGACAGGACAGGACAACCTAGTTCTCGTAGAGGAGGATAACCTAGTTCTCGTAGAGGAGAACAAAACCTGGGAGGAAGCACTGGAACATTGCAGAGCACTCAGTTCACCCACAAGCTACGACTTGGTCAGCATACAGCCTGAAGACTACGATTATGTAATGAAAAAGTTGGTGGAGGCCAATGCTGAAGAGGTGGGTTCAAATTCAGTGACTCATGCATGAAATGTTTACATGAGATTTGCGTTCATGTTGTTGGTTAGAATGAGAACATGCAGCCAACATCTAACCACTGAAGAATCAAATCAATCAGAATCAAAAGCGAAATCCATACAAGATATGTGTAGTGCAGAATAGTAACATATTCTGGCTATATGTATAAATGATTTACATGGCCATATTTAACCTTATTTGCAGTCTTTTGCCATTTATAACACTTTAATAGCATATTATGGAAAATGCTTTTTCAGCTGCAAGAGATTTTTATGTTGCATTGTGGCAACATAAAAATCTCAGTGGAATAATTGACTATGAATATATTATATATATGTATTTTCACTAGCTGCTTTCCCCCCCTAGGTGTGGACAGGTCTGCGTTTCCTGGCTGGTAAATGGCTGTGGGTGAATGGCGCAGATATGTTGTACTCTGACCTGCCCCTCTGCCCCCCAATGGTACAGCGCTGTGGAGTCTTATCCACAAACAGCACAGGCAGTATGGAGAACAGAGACTGTGCAGAGAGAAAATATTTTATGTGCTATAAGAAGTAGGGCCCTCAACATCTCTAAAATCATCACCATTAGGGTGGTCCCAAAAATAATTTACAAAATTTACAAAATTTACAAAAGACAAACCACTTGAATTTCCCAAATGCATACATTTGTGCTCAAGAGTTTACTTTGGCTTATCATGGGCATGAACGTCATGGTGTACTTTCTGTTTTAATGATTCATTTGAATTTTTTTATGGGATCATGGGATTGTACAGCATCCATCTTAGTGACTTTAAAAAAATAAAACATGGGTGCACAAGTTTGAATTTATTTTGGATTCTCTCTGATCTACATATGATCAAAATTATAGATAAATATTTGGTTAAATGACCCTAGCAAGCTGCAACTTGACCAGAAGGTTATGATGGTCATCAACAAGCTTCTGGCATAACTCTGGTTTTATATCTTCATTTTTTTTTCCAGAGGCTTAATATTATCCTGCTTTATCCCAAAACCCAGTTTTGATGTTTGGGATCATTGTCCCGTTTAAAGGTCCAATTATTTCAAATTTTTAACTGTAGCTGCAGTTTTATCTGTAAGTTGGAGAACTTGGAGGTAGTCCTTCATTATTCTAACATCTTTGCAATATATCAGCACCACTGAGATAAGAACGGCATTAGATCATGTTCGACAATTGGTATAATGTTCTTAAATTTGAAAGCCTCACTTTTACTCCGCCAAACATACATCTTCTCATTGTGACCAAATAAGCTTTTTCTGATCCAACCATAGAACTTTTTTCCCAAAGGTTTTTTTTCATCCATGTGGGATTTCAGCTGACTTTGAAGGTGTCAATTTTAGAACAGATTCTTCTTTCTCTCTTGGCGCACACTTAGTCCATGGCGGTGTAAAACTAGCTTCACTGTGGACAGTGATGCTGGTATTTCAGCAGTTTCCAGGTAATGGCAGGCTTTGGGGTAGTAACAGTAACACATTCCGAAAGAAGACCCAAAGTGAGTACATGTCTGAATAACTTGTGTGCAGTTGTTTAAACTGATGATCTTGGAATCTGCAGTTGTTTAGAAATGGTTCATTCCATCCAGCTTCTGGAATCAGTTGTGTTGTGACTTCATGTTGTGATTTCATGGTGTGCATTATATTTAATTCTTTTTTATTTATGTAGCACCAAATCACAAAAACAGGTACCTCAAGGCACTTTATATTGTAAGGTAAAGACACTATACAATAGTACAGAGATGCAGAGAAAAAAATACAGTAGAATGCCCCAGGTCGCCAGGCCGTTAAGTACACTGTACAAACTGTGGAAGGTACGTTTTTGTGTAAGATGTGCTTAAGCATCTGGTTTCACAAAACCATTCTTCGATCAATTCTCTTTCGCTTATCCTTCATCAGGGTCGCGGGGAGCTGGAGCCTATTCTATTGAGGCTAGATGTAGCACCCTACTGTAGGCCTTTCCACTGTTTAAACTAGAAGAACAAAAAAAAAAAGAATCGCATGAGCAGGGTTTAACTCCTTTGAATTTCAAATACAATTTTTTCTTGTCTGCAGCTCAGTGTGTTGTTTTATCCTGCACGCACCTGACATCACCTGATAAAATAAACCCGAAGAAGGATTTGCAAGAACAAGAGTTAACCCTATAGGCACTAAGACACAGGAAAAGAAAAACAGCACTGGCTTTAGAATTCAAATTCTAATTCTAATTTTATTTGTCACATACACAGTCATACACAGTACGATATGTAGTGAAATGCTTACACAACTGCTCGTGACCTAAAGAAAAAAGAAAAGGCTATGAAGATAGGAAATAAATATAAAAATTAAAAAGGGTAAATTTAACTAGGAAGGAATAAAATAAAATATATAAATTAAAGTTGAAAATAAAATAAAATAACTGTACAACAAAATACACAATACACAGTATAGAAATACATAAGAATGTATGAAGAAATATAAATATATATATACACAACAACAGCAGCTGTACAAGTATTAAATGGAAATGAAGGCCATGACACTTGACCCCAGTTGCTGTGAAGGGTCCCCATATCTCCGTGTCCCCGTCTGGTGTCTGCTCCCTTCTCTGCAAGAGACAGAAAGCCAACACCTCTCCTGCGCTGGCTCTCCTAACCTAATGTTGTTGACTTTGTTTATTCCAATCCTATGCTATGCCTATGTGTGTAAGCGTGCATGCATTTAACCCTCTGCACGTGAAGTCAATAGCTCCAATATATCAATCCGATCCGTTGTCGGATGAAGCTTTTGACCTTCATAGACTAAGTGCCAGCTCCTTATAAGCACATTTGCAATGTGTGTATAAAAATGAACAACAGACCTCAAAACAAATTGGGCATTCTTAATTCCAACTTAAGTGTAGTACTCAGTTTCTGATCATCTAATTATGCTTCTCACTGGTCCCCTAAATTGTCTAAAAACCTTTAATTTTGCCATACCTAAAATATTAAAACACAAACCAAATCATAGACCCCCTATATAGCTTTTGCCTTTATGAGCACACTTCAATAATGAGCAACAACCTGCAATCTGTACCAAAAATCTTCATGGTCACACCTGCAATTAAAGATCAAATGCACTTTATACCTGTTTTAATTCTTCCTTATATAGAACCTCCTCAGTTTCAGGTTAGTTGCGATTAGTCTCAATTAATCGTTCTAGTTGTATTTTGCAATTCAGCTAAAAAGCAAACCTGTTAAAGCAAACAGCTTATTTACAACCACCTGCAAATCATAAGAGTAATAAAAGATTCAGCACAACAGACAAGTATCATGTTCAGGATTTCTCTGATCATTAAATCACTATTATTGCCACAATTTGTTTTATTCACCCTTTGGGCAATGTTACTCCACTTGTGTATCCCTACCAAGAGCTCCCTAGTGGCCAGTTAGTGAGCTCTGTCAAACTGTCCCCAAATTAGTTATTTGTTATTATTACTTGTTTTCATGTCACTTGTCTGTTTTCTACTGCACCCTTCTCACGCATTCTTAACAAAGCAAAGCAAACATTAGCAGCACATTGACCGCAGTCAGGCATCCACATTCCAGAGGTGCTATAAAAAGATTTCCTGTCAGAGGAGGAGTGTAAATGTTAACGCTGCGCAGTTACCTCTGTAAGCAACACAAGACACAAAAATGGCATTTACAGGTTCACTCATCCTCGAATATTTTGTCATCCTTCTACTCCTGTAAAAAGAAACACACATAAATTCATCCACCCTTTTATCCTATCTAGGTGGAGGTGGTTAACCTTGAGTCATGGTCAAGTCTTGTCATCTTTTACCAGTCAGTCCGTTTGTTTTTATTTCCAGTCTTTCATCCATTCATTCTTCCATTCCTCCATTCTTTCTTTCTTTGCTGATTGTGGAAACCATCACCGCATTTATAAGCATCACTGTGAGGTCGCCGCCCCCCAGTTTAATTACCTGACGCCCAAAACCGCGTTTTTGCTACTCAATAAAAACCAAATTTTCCCTACACTACCGTGTGACTAGCTGGCATCCAGTCACTCAAATACACACCGTATTAACTTCAAAATAACCTCTTAACCTCTTAACTTCAAAATTCGCTCCCACAATAAACAACAATTAATTTAGACAGACCAATATTCCTTATTTCAAACTAATTACCCAAGATCACCACGGACAGAACAGAAGCCCCACTGAGTGAACATTTAATTTAGCTTAATTCCTCCAATTCAGCACCTTTGGACATTACTCAACAGGCGGTGCTTACCTCTCTTATTTCGGGGCCCATCACTCAGTCGGCCTCCTGGCCGTCCGTCTGACACCACTAGACCGTCAGCCAGGCTCCATTAGTCTCCCCCCAAACCGGGTTTTCGGCACCAGAAATGTCATGATTCGAGTTTTGAGGAGAAGACAAACGACTGCATGGTCTCAGTAGATGCCAGAATAGTGATCTTTATTACACACTTCTAAGACAGAAGCATGGGAAGACAAGCGTACAGCCACAGATCTCCGCCGGGCGGCGGCTCTCCATATCTTTTATATTATTCATGATGACGTCACACAGACCTTACTGGAAATGATATCAAGTCCCCACAATCCCAAAAGTCTTCCTTATATAGACATCAGATGGTACTTTTAGAGAAAAACAAGTGTGTGATCTGTTGTGCATTTTGTGAAACTGTGAGTCCACTAGAGAGGATGTCCTGAGACGACCTCCCTTTGTTACATAAGTCTGTATATATGTGCACGTTAGTGAGGCCTGACTACGTGCATAACTGAATGTAACAGTCCAGCTCGAGTGGAGTGGTGATGTTGCAACAGTTTAAGCAGAGAGAAAGTAAGCTGGTGGAGAATTACCTTGTAGCCGATTTACTAAGAAACTAAGAAACTGATAAACTGATGCAGACTAATGAAGTAATAATGAACTTACAACAGTGCATGTAAATGATATCAGTGAGATTAAAATAACATCCATTATCCTAACAACTCCTTTGAAACAATGTAAGACATTCAACATAATACAGGTCAATCCAACAGATCTAATGATTTTCACACTCTTCTAAGTCAGAGGTCTAATGCAAACTAAAACTACATACCATATTATAATGCAACTACTTTGATCTCATATATAAGGTAACATATGATAACAAATTAATCTCCACAACGGTAACTGTAACGGAATACAGTTACTCATATTTTGTATTTTAAATACGTAATGGCGGTACATGTATTCCGTTACTCCCCAACACTGTCCGTGTTAAGGACAGAATGAATGGGGCCATGTATCGTGAGATTTTGAGCCAAAACCTCCTTCCATCAGTGAGAACTTTGAAGATGAAACAAGGCTGGGTCTTCCAACATGACAATGATCCAAAACACACCGCCCGGGCAACAAAGGAGTGGCTCCGTAAGAAGCATTTGAAAGTCCTGGAGTGGCCTAGCCAGTCTCCAGACCTCAACCCCATAGAAAATCTGTGGCGGGAGTTGAAAGTCCGTGTTGCTCGGCGACAGCCCCAAAACATCACTCTTATAAACAGTACATTTGCATAATGTCTGTGAAGGTGCATAATGACTGAAACCAGCCCACTGAAGGAACAATGAGCTGGGAGGTCAGTTCCTTAATCTTAATTATGCAAATTCTCATGGCCATTGATCAACAACCACTGTCAAAGACCACTGACCTCCCAGCTCATTGTTCCCTCAGTGGGCTGGTTTCAGTCATTATACAAATGTACTGTTTATAAGATTGGGGAAACCTGCAGTCAGCTGAGACTGAAGAAGTCACTTGGATGAGTGACGAAACGTCTCTCCCACAAAACGCTACATCCAGATGAACAGAATCAACTTTTTGGAGATTTACTTTCCTGGATGATTGAGAATGCATCAAGACTTTTCTGAATCCTTTATCATCTGCAACTGAAAATAGTTGTGGATGATTACTATACCTTTCTAATGTGACGCTGTTGTCCCTGGCTTTCTTTCTCTGGCTCTCCCTCCTGCTCTGTTCCTGTGCTACTGCGAGTGTAACTACCGCCCCTCCACACAAGGCTCACATGTGGAGTGAAGCGGAAAAAAGTGCGAGAGAGAGGGTGAGAGAAAGAAAAATAAAAAACCCACGGCTCGCGTCATTCATGTCAAAGATCCGTCTCTAAGAGCCGTTTCGTTTGCGACCGACACATCACTATAGTACACTGTCATGGCATTTGGGATATGTAATGCACCTGCAATGTTCCAGAGGTTGGTGAATCTCCTCCGTAGTCCAGCCGTTAACCAACCTACACTGAAAAAAATATGTTGTTGGATTTACTTAATTCAATGGTGGACATTTGTTGCACACAGATGTTTTGCTTTGGCAGCAACTTAAACAATTGAGTTAAATTAACACAATTTATTCATGTTCAATAAACCTGTGCAATTTGTGTTGATAAAATGTGACTTAAACATGTTTTGATGAAGTAATTTGAGCTCTTGGAATATTTTAATCCTTCACAATTTTCTCACGTTATCCCAACACGATTCAATAACTTTTACCCAATACTACTTGGTCACTTAAATACTACATGTTATCTTCAAATTACATTTTGCTATTATATTCTAGTATCAAATACACAATTTTCAAATGGAGGCCTTATAACAGATTGTATTGTTCTCTTCCAAGATGGTTGCTGGCATCCACCAGTAACCTTTCAAAACAACATGTCTAATTTCACTGCAGTAGGTAAAGAATTAAACTGACATTACTCCTCTACTGAATCTATATAAATCAACAGTTAAATAATGTCAGTTCTTCCGTGTTCTCTGGAATCAATCGCAGCAAAGAAATTAGACTGTTTCTTTTGAAAAATGTTGGGAAAGAACAATACAAAACATTCTATTTAAGGCCTCTGACATCAAGATTCAGTTAAACAACAATTATAACTAAACAATTTGAGGTAATGTTAGTTTCCATTAACATTAAATTAGGTTACTGAATTGGCAAACACCTTCCTATTAACACTACCCATTTTACCCCAATAACTAAAGAAATTAGCACTTGCAGGTCAAAAACTTTATTCAAGAGACGCAAAAATAACATTGATACAGTGACTGTCAAAAATTACAGCACTGATCATACTGTGACATCTTGGTTCAAAACAGCACACTTAGAAATATTCAACGTTCTTTACTTCAACTGAATGAAACTGAAAATACCATTTCACACGACCCATATGGGATATTTAGACTGTATAACTGTTCACGCTACATCTCTTCACTAGTAAAAGAAAGAAAAAATACAAAGAGAAATTTAAAAATGCTGCCAAACAGACAAACAGAACTTGTACAGAGCAAAAGGAAAAACAAACAACAACAAAAAACAGCTCGTCCTCATGGCAGTTGCAGAGTATATAAAAATGAACCCTGCGATCCGTTCCTGGAATTGAGCTTCAAAAATGCAGCAGAACAAGTGTGAGATTTAAATGTCCTCTCACCTAGAGCTGGTCACCTCACATGCATAACAGTGAGCTTCGTTGCAGGAGCAGTTTTGTCTTAGTTGTGAGCTTTTCTTGAGAGCTGAGTTGCATCCAACTCCATTACCACCCATTGAATCACCTCAAAAGTGTAGCAGAGTTGTGATGGGTAACTCATGTTGAAGGAATAAAAAAGGTCCAAACAGCATGGCTACTGCAAAGGTCACGTTATCCAGATCTTGAAGAACAACATCAGAAAAGTCATTGCCTGGCGCATCTCTGGAGACAGATGTTCATTGTGGTTTTCTCAATCTGTGCAGTGGCCTCAGTCAAGTCCTGGTTAAACACAAAACATTTCTTTAAGATTCCTTTTTAAACTCATCTCTTTTGAATCTACCAGTTCTAATGTTAGAGTAATTTAAACCAATGCAAGCAACATAGTAAATAGCTATAGCCAAAGAGTGGCCTGCCATGCTGCCATTCATGGTCTAACAGAGTTTCTAAGAGAGGGTGAAAAACATAATAATTTCAAATGCTTTACATTAGTTTTTGTTAGAAAGACACCGGCCCATCAGAAATCCAGGCTATGTCACTCAGAAGATGTTAGAATTTAGACTTTCAGCCCCACAATTTGGTTAGCTGTTGGTCAGTTGGTCTTTTTTTTTTTTTTTTTTCAAACAAAAGCTAATGTAAATATTGGTGGGATTTTCCTTTGGTCATTAGAATGACAAATTTAAAGTTTTTTCACACTGATGTGACCCCTAATACAGGGGTGGGGGTGGGGCCTCAAGGGCCGGCGGCCGAGTTCACTACCAGGCCTCATGTGAACTTCAAATTATTAAAGAGGACTACTGGTCCTAACCAGTCCAATGAGGATCAAGTGGATAACTAAATGCATTTTTAAAGGTTGCAAATCCACAATCTACTCATAAAACACTCACCATGAACTCCTGCACCAAGATGTTGCAATTGTCTTTCACACAGATGCGGAGCACTTTGATGAGGGACTCCGAGCATTAATGTCATCCTTGACTATTATAACAAAGAAAACAGAGATTTGTGAACTTTTCAGTAGCACAGAAGAAAATGATCCCAGACAAAAACTCTTGACTTTTTAAACCAGTCAACATGCAACACCAGCATCTACAAAGCAATATCAAAAGTTCCTGTTTGACATCAACTTTATGGATATATAGTTTCCAGAACATTTATTTTTAAAAAAAGATAAATTTTTCTCAGTGGGCCAGTAAATGCATGACGAAAATTATGGCATCCTTTTAGTGGAATCATTACTCACAGGTAATAGTTGACTGTTTCAATGGATGTAGCATAAAAATCTTTTACTGACCTAATGCAATACATATACACTTTGTAGTTAAAGAATTTTAAAGTTCTTACTGTCATTATGGCAGCTACATCCTTTAGCTTTGTGCCCTGTTCCCCCGATCACTTTGCAAACACTTTCAGCAGACTGTCAGAGAGAAACTCAGCTCCGTCAGAAACCTTGACTGTAAAGGCATGGTTGGGATGCACTGGAATGCTGCATTTTATCTGAAATGACATAATTATTTTGAAATAACAGCAGGCACTGTGCTTGGTTAATCAGTAATGTTTTGTTGAATAAAAACTGTGTTTCCAGATCTTATGGGATTAAAAAAAATCCAAAGATGTTTGTTTCTGATTTGCAACCCAACAACCCACAAGTTACAACCTCATTTCAGTTCAAGTGTGCATTAATGCGAGTCCAGTAATCACCTTTCTGGCAATACATACAGGTATAAGTTAAACCTATGGCAGATTTTGGATTTCTCAGTTGTATTAATAGGGTGAGTATGCATGCACCTAATAATTATAAAAAACCCATTATAATTAAGTTACAGAAACGAAAATAGAATATACTTTCTTACCATAACACCTTGAACCCACAATCCATCAGCTGACTCCTGGTGAAATGCAGAATAGAGGTCGTCTCTCAATGTGCAGCAAAAAAAACAAAAACAAAAACAAAAGGACAGCAGGTGAGGCCAGGAGGGGTAGGGATGTAAGCTAGCATAATGCCGCTGATGATATTAGCTAAAGCTGTTCAATGTCCAAAATCTCACTAACACCATGGTGCAGTAAATACACAATGTAACTGAAGAGTCAGTTGGCAAATCTATTCACACAGAAAACCAAATTATGTTATGAGTGCCTCGTAATTAGGTTTAATGTGATATTACGGCTCTTGTGCCAAAGACAAATTCAAATGAAAAAGCGCCAATTCTTTGACAACAGATAAAACAGCAAATAAGCTAACGGCTCTTTTTTAGCATGTTACATGGCGACACTCTAGACGTTTAACTACATTTGGCTGAAATATGGTAAATATTAATTCAAAAAATCAAGACATACCAAAAACGTAGAGTTGGCTGCTCGACTTGACTGAGATGGATGCCTTTTTTAAACCACGATCCAAAGCCCGCGAGATGAAATCACGCGTGGTTTCACGAGATTTAACGTTGCTACCTTATTGACTTACTTCACCTGAACATGATATGAACAATTTAATACACCCTTTCTGCATATCATGTAGTTTTTACACTATATAGTTACATTTAACTTTAAAACATGAGGCAATTGTGTTAAATACATGCAAGATGCTTACATAAATCCAAGAGATGGCCAGTCCCTTTTTTTCAGTGTACTGAGTCCTAAGGTTGATTTCCTAGTGCCTGGTGAATGCCTTTGAAAGTGCAAAAGCCCTCCTATGCCACACTCCTGTGTTAACTGCACACGACTTGACGCGTCCATTCAAGTTAGAGGTTGATGCCAGTGCTGTTGGGGCTGGGGCAGTATTATTGCAAGAAGACTTGCAGGGATTGGACCATCCCATTTGTGACTTCTCCCGCAAGTTTAACAAGCATTAGGTAAATTACTCTGTCATTGAAAAGGAGACATTGGCCTTGTTGCTAGTTCTTCAGCACTTCCATGTGTACTTGGGGTCTGGCACATTACCTGTTGTAGTGTACACTGATCATAATCCACTTGTATTTCTTGCCCGAATGTTTAACCACAATCAACGACTCATGCGATGGGCCTTGCTGCTGCAAGAGTACAACTTGGAGATTCGGCATATAAAAGGATCAGAAAATGTACGAGCTGATGGTCTCTCCCGGTTGTGAGTATGACTTGTTTTGTTGTCTGTCACAAATATTGAAATCTGTGTATACAAAACGTAGTCTTTTATTTTAAGGGGAGGGGTGTTACGGCCCTGGGCCTTGGAGGAAGTGAGACCACCCTTTTGTTTATGCAAATCCAAGTGTGCTAGGACTCGTGGATGACTGGCTGCTGGGAGTCCTGTGCCATCCTTCTTTTATGAAGATCAAAGTGTGCCAGACCATGCGGACGATTGCCTGCCTGGAGATCCCATGACACTCCAAGACCAACTGACTGGCTGATTGTCTACACCTGTGAGTATAAAAAGGCTGAAGATTCTTCACACTGCGGGGAACTGCTGCTCTGAAGTGAACATGCAGTGTCTCCCTCGTCTGCCTAGCATTTGAACTGTGTTTGTAAACCCTGATATACAGCTGACCTTAGTTTTATTAGAGTCTTGTGTTTGCTGGCTCACCTTAGTTAACCCTTAGCTTTTATTCTTGCCTGTTCTTTTCTTTGTGTATTAATTGTTTGCCCGGTGGTCTGTTGAACAGCCCCATCAGTTTTCAGTTTAACGTTTGCAATAAAACCCCTTATTTTCTCTGATTTCGTGAGAGGGCTTGTGTATGTTTCTCCCCACCTGTCGCCTAGCAGAGGGGGTTGTAACAATGGGTTCAAATTGCTTTTAATAATACTAAAAGAAAGAGTGATATTAAAAGCAAATATTTAAGTACACTTTAAATAATAATCAGTTTTCTAAAATTCAGCACATGGATTGCCCCCATAAATTACAACTCTTACTGTTTTCTGCCACTACTTGTGGCCAAAGAGAAAGAAAAAACCCACAGTGCCACAGTAACCTGATCAGTGAGAAATACAACAGGTTGAAATAAATCAGAAACATTTTATTGTTAGGGTTCATGTCTAAAAGAAACCAGATCACAGAGCTATGATCTGGTTTCTTGGCCAATATTTTAGGTTGATGAGAGATGAGGGGAAATAGCAGTGTGTGTGTGAGAGAGAGAGAGTGTGTGTATGAGTGGGTGGTTGGGGAGGGGTGTTTTAAATTGAATGCAAACCTTTCTAAATCAATGCCTTTTAAACTAACCTGCCTTTTTCTACCCTGTAAGGTATCTGAAGGTTGCCCTGCAGATGAGTTCTTATTTTCCACTCTCTCCCTGTGGCAAATTTTTTGAATGCCTTATTCTATCATTACTCTGGAACAAAGACTTATTCTTGAGATGCCTTTTTTTTTCTTTCATCTCTGACAAGCTGGAGTAACATCAGACTTTCTTGGATTAACTGTTGAATGCTTCTTGTTGATGTCACTCACCTTGAATCCATTCCCTCATCTGTCTGGATCAGACCAGCAGTGGCTGGTTTCCTGCTCGTGACGGCGTCTTTATGGGGCAGCTGGCAACGTTTACTGCAGTGTGAAAGACTGATGAGGAGTTGGGGCCAGTAGTTGAGGACTGAGCTGCAACCTTAAGGCAAAACTCAGACGGAAATTCTCAGATTGTTTGGTGATGTTTGAGGAACTGTTAAAAAGCTAAAACAAACACCAACAAAATAAATCTGTATTTCACTTTGTTTAATTCCACCATGAACCAAATGCAAATGCTTGAAAGTGGTCAGAAAAATAGCACTATTCTAACTGGAACAAATCCTCTATAAGACACAGCCACACACACACACACACACACACACCGTTTTTTTTACATGCAGGCATTGCTTTCAATATGCCACTTTCTTTCGTCTTTCAGTGTCTCCTAATGGGTAGCTCAGAGTATGAAATTTTTATATTTCCCCTATAATGACTTTAAAGGTGCACTGTGGAGGAATTCTGGCCCCCTATTCTTTTCAGGACTGTTTTAACTGAAACACATTGCAGGGTTTTTGAGCAAGGTCATGCCAAATGATCCTATTGTCCTTTTGAAAAACCCAAGCGTGCTTGAGTTTCAGGGCATGAACTGACAGTTGATCTTTCTCTTTCAGGATGTTCTGGCAAGGAGCAGAATTCATGGTTACATCAATTACAAAGGAGCCCTAGCATGCTATAATCACCATGTCTGACTGTTGGTATGATGATCTTTTAATGAAACGCTGTGTTAGCTTCAAGTCAGCTCTAACAGGACTCAAATCTTTCAAAAAATTTCACCTTTTGTGTCATTAGTGCATTTAGCATCTTATCTTTGTCTACTCTCAGAATTTGTTTATGCTACTAGCTTAACCAGTAGCACTTATCACTTGCCCTAAGAACAACTTTGAGAATATGTAAGCAAATTTATCGTGGATCCATAATGGTACCGTAGCGGCATCTACTGACCTAACAAGGGATTACTTCATTACAGTGTGTGCATGGGTTGTGTGTTTAAAGACACAAGCCACATTATGCTTTGACTAATTTAATCACAAAGGAAAAACATGGGGAGAAAATCCTAAATCATTCTTGTCTGTTTAGTTAAATAAAAAGAAAGCTACACATCTAAATTGATCCCACTTTAGGGCAACTAAGCTCCCCTGCCTTGATTGAATTACGCCACAGTGATGACGACATTATTAGGGTTCTTCTTGTTCCATTGCACTTTTCTAAGAAAGAATGGTGTGCCAACAGAGTATCACACAATATTTTCAGACTAACCTTGTTATCACCTCCTCCTGGCTTGGTAGTGGTTCCACAATAAAAGCTACCCTGAGGTTTGTCACCTGTTTTTTTTTTAAATGTGAAGTCTCAGCACAAGCTAATGTCTGCAATACATTAACAGTAAATACATCTATGTTATGCTGATACATATTTAAGCTAAAATTCAAAGCATTATCTTAGAATCCTATAAATCCTGTAAATCCTGTAGTCTGTGTGAAGGCAATTTTTATTCAGTGTAAGATCACTACGTAAAAGGATAGTCATGAAATACAGTGAATGACTGTTGAAGGAATATGACAATAAAGACAGGGTTTAGTTTCATGAAAATACAAGGGATGCTAACTTTGTTACTTTAGTCTAACTCTGAAAAATACAATGGAATTTAAAGCTTTAAGTGAGACTAATCAACTGTTTAAAGAAATGATGATTGCCATGAAGAAAGCTTGAAGTACACAGTTACTGTAGCAGCACTGCATGTGTTGGGTTTTACTGCTCTAAAACTAAAACTCTTCCTTTGGGGAAATACTGGAAACAGTGTCGAAGCTGGCGGTCGGGGTGGTGTCTCTGTCCACCACCATCAACCTCATACTGAGTCGTACAAGAGTTAGGCTGAGTTAAGTGCTGTGGGAGTGTTGCTGTGGTAACGGTTCTGTGGAGTGTTTGTGAGTGTTTCAAGCTCCTACGGGATTCAGGGGGCGGGCAAGTAAGAAACTGTGTGTGTGTGTGTGTGTGTGTGTGTGTGTGTGTGTGTGTGTGTGTGTGTGTGTGTGTGTGTGTGTGTGTGGTTATGTATGTATGTGTGTAAATGAGTGCTGGCTGGAAATGCCTGGGTGACCTAATGCACATCTGTGTTGTTGGAATGATAGACAGAGAGCGTTTAAAAGTCTCCTCCGTGCAGAGGAGCAGAACAGCAACTTTAATCGAGGCATTAAAAAAGTCTAATTTAGAACAAAACATCAAGCAAACAAACAAGCAGTGTGTTATCGGGCCCCAATGCTCTGACACTGGGGATGTGACTAAGGTTATCGTGCCCCCTCCACCAGCAGCTCATGTTCTAAGCTGCCATATCTTATTAATAAACCTGCAGAATAGTAACCAGATCCAACCAACTCATTAGTTCTTCAGCCTCATTCTCAAGCTGTTCTACAGTTTCTCAATGCCAGAAAGAGCTTTATCTCTGAGTTGAAGTTTTACTTATTTCATCTCACTTATCTAGTGTGTTTATTATTCTTATCCAGCTCTTTCCTATTATCATACTATTCATTTTACTTTCAGAAATGTAATTAAAAAGCACCAAGTCCCATTATAGGAAAAAGTAGTTCAGTATTCTTACACCTTAATCCTTCCAGGTCTTGCATTATTTTTAAATCTGTTGCTTTGAAGTTTTGAAATGGTAGTCCACAACCATTTGTTTGTTTGTTTTTACACACAGCAGGTCTATCAGTCTCACAGTCCAAAACCACCCAACCAAAGGGTCTAGGTCAGGGACACAATTTTTGACTTTGTTTTGTATCAGGATGCATTTTACCTCAAGTTGGTAAAAATAGATCTGTAGCTGGAATAGGTTCCATCTGCCCCGAGACGCTGAAACATATAAGAAGAAGAGGATGGATGGATGGCTTATTATGAATCAGTTTCATAATCTACAGACTTCCACTACAGCAAATGTGGTGGCAGAATTATGATGTCCACTAAAAGACATACATTTGTTAAAAAAAATAAATAAATTGTGAAAAGCCACATTAGTTATTTCAAATTCGAATGGTGATTCAGATTGCCTTATTCATGTGCTTCAAATTTAAGCAATTGACAGACCAATCTCTAAACTTTCTCTAGTTAAAAAAAATCTTGAAAGAGTAGTTTGCCATCGCCAGTGTGTGAATGTGTGTGTGAATGGGTGAATAACTGAATGTAGTGTGAAGCGCTTTGGGGTCCTTAGGGATTAGAAAAGCGCTATACAAATGCAGGCCATTTACCATTTACCATTTAGTTGTAAAACAGCAAAGTGGCTGTCTGCAGAGGAATGGTTTCTTTGCAGAATTTCAGTCAGGATTAAAAATTCATTACAGAAACAGCGCTTATGACAGTTACTAATGACCTACTAATGTTTGCTGACAGTGAACTCATCTCTGTGATTATTCTCATAGACCAGCGTTTTATACTATTGACCACAATGTTTCATTACAGAGATTAGAACACATTGTACATATTATTTGTATTGGGCTGTAGAGCTTTGAATCATTTCTATCTAATAGGGTCCAATTTGTTCATGTAAATGGGGATTCTTATTCATACACTAAGGTTGATTATGGAGTTCTACAGGGATCTGTGCTAGGTCTAATTCTAATTAAATTTATATTATGCATGCTTCCCCTGTGCAGTATCACTCAGTGGCTTTTAGTATAGTATACATTTTCATTGCTGCCCAAATGATACACAGCTGTATCTTTCCATGAAGCCAGATGACACATGCCAGTTCGTTAAACTGCTGAAATGTCTTGATTACATAAAGACCTGGATGACCTCTAATTTCCTGCTTGTGAATTCAGATAAAACTGAGGTTCTTGTACCCAAAAATCTTAGAAACATAGTGTCTAATCAAATATTTATCCTGGTTATCTTGACCTGCGGTAACACTGTAAGGAATTGAGTTATTTTTGACCAGGACATGTTCTTCAGTGCCCATATTAAACAAACAAACAAAAATATTGGTAAAATTGTCCTGTCTCAGAATGATACTGAAAAACTAGTTCATACATTTATTACTTCTATGCTTAACTATTGTAATTTATTATTTTATTTTCAGGTTGTTCTAAAGGTCACTGAAAAGCCTTCAGCTAGAGCAAGAGTATTGACAGAGTCTAGAAACAGAGAGCATAGTCCGCCAATACTGGCCTCTCCCTGTTAAATCTGAATTGGATTTAAAATCCTTCCCATCACATACAAGCTCATGAATAATCAGGCCCCACATTATCTTAAAGACCTCATATTCCCATTTCATTCAAATAGTATATGTTTCACTTCACTCTCAGACTGGTTTACTTGGCTCCAAGGGTATATAAAAGTACAATTGGAGGCAGAGTTGGGATTTCCAGTTAGGATTCCAGAGACAGACAACTTCTCTACTTTTAAGATTTGGCCTAAAACTTTCCTTCTTGACAAACTATATAGTTAGTTCTGGATCAGGGGATCTTGATTCCTCCCTTAGTTAAGCTACAATAGGTTTAAGGCTGCTGGAGACTTCCCATGATACATTAAGTGTTTCTTCTTCACTCAGATTTTTATCACTATGTGTTTACACACCACTTTGCACTTAGTTACTATTAATCTCTGGCTCTCTTCCACAGCATATCTGTTGTTCTGTCTCCCTCACTCCCTTATTGTATGAACTACCTATACTATAAAGTGCCTTTAGGTGACTGTTGTTGTAATTTCGGAACTAAACTGAACTGAATAGAAAATCACTGTCCAGATAAATCCTTAGCTGTCGAGTGGTAAGGGTTGCTTTGAGAAAACTCAGTGAAAGCCAAGCAGTGACGTTGATGTGTTGCTTTGATTTACAACAGCTGGTTTTGTAATGGCCCTCCTAATCATCCATTAAACATGAACATTTTCAGTATGCACTTATGCTTCTTTTTGTTACAAGTCAGGGAAGGTTTTTGTTTTGCTTTTTTATTTTTTTATTTTATTTTTTTTTTTGAGACTTTGACCTTTGAACTAAGATTACTTTGACAGCCCTACCCTCCTGTCTATGCTTTCTACCAATGAGAGATTAGACATGACAGCCAGCAGTGCCAGTGGTGCAAAAACATCATTATAGTCCCTAGCAAATTCTTAACTCACATATATTTTTATATACTGCATTTAAACTGAGAACTTAAAATGTAATTGATAAATAAAACAACAATTCAATCTTATCAAATCCAAAATATACACAAATGTCCTTAAAACTGACAGGTTCCGAGCTCTGACTGAGCTACTCTCACTGGTGTTAAGCAGTTCCAGGCAGGACTGTGAGCACTAAAGATCACAGAGACATTTCCAGTTGTTTTTGCTGTGCTACATGAAAGAGAACAGAAAAGTGACAGCTCATCAATTACCAAAAGTCAACATGACCTTTAACCTTTAGAACACATGCTGAAGGAATCTGTTAAAAAGTGTGATACCAGTGCTTTTTAGTCTGTTTCACTTGCAGTGGCTGACATAAATGACTTAGCAGCTCAGGCTCTGTGGATTTTGAATGAGAGATATTGACTGGTAACGAGTGTTTGAATATTCTCAGGTAATGTAAAGAAAATGTACTTTTTCATTAGAAAACAACATAGGAAGTATAAATTTGTGCATTATTAACAGTCTGAAGTGTTACTAAATGAATATAAGTAATAATTAAATGAAAGAAAACACAGAGTTACATGCATATAGTATTGTTACCAGTTCAGTGTTATGATATCATCTCACTTTCCCCCTTGGGAAAGTCACATGACATTTGTTAGGGCAAGAGGAGGTGGAGGGGGTTAAAGTGCCTCAATGAAAACCACATGGGGGGAGGAGAGACCTGAGACCAGAAAGAGAGGGGAGGGGGGGAGACAGAAATAGAGAGAGGCCCACTTGAGCTAGTAAGATAAAAGAAAAAAGCTGTAAAGAAGGTCTAAGAGTACACCAAACTCAGAAGCAGGACTGAATCCAGGACCACGGACCAGGAGCGGCCCAGTTCACCATGTCAGACTCCATCAGAAGAAGAAGCTCCAGCAGGCAGCTTCTGCAGAACCTCATCAGGTCAGTGGGAAATGTTTTTTGGTCACAGATTCTTCACCTGCACAATAAAATGAGTAGATACATAATGACACATCAGCCAAAACAGTAGAAGAATGCAAATGCATATTTAAATGCTAGCGATAAACTTAAGATAAGTGCATATCTAGCAGATATTAAAAACCTATGAGTACAGCTAAAATTTCGATCAGCCATACTTTGAAGCAAGATACATTTTTGAACGTGCAATATTTGTAATACATCTTATATTATGATCATATGACCATATTGTTTGTAACCAAGCGTCATCTATATTGGCTGTAATATACAAATTGAAAAACTGTAAAAATGAAGAGATGAACTGATTACAGCAGAAAAGCAGCATGGCTTTTTTATGTTTCGATTTCAACTTAGTCCTTTCTACTTTATCTTTAATATGCAATTGTATGCATGCAGGTCTCATGGTTTAAATTATGTCCTTGAAGATGGGTGATGTGGGTTTTTTGAAAATCAAGACATTTCATCCTCATGACTTCAGCATTACAATGGAGTACTTGGCAAATAACATGAAGCTGTGACTGTTTTTTCAAATGATGTGAGTGAAAAGCTTATAACAAAGCAGTCCAGTATCTCTGTTTTGTACTTACATGTCACCTCACCCCTGTTTAGGTTTATTGCAACCAGTTTGCACCACATTTATCTGAATCGTATTTCACATCCTACTGAAATTGTGTATACTTCTAAACCAGAAATGTGGTAACGGAGAAATTAAAATGTATAGTTTAGTAGTTTTAGTGTTAAACAAAATAAGACAGAAAATAAGTATTTTTCTAAAGAAAACGTAAAGAAGTGTCTTCTGCTGACTAGTTGTTAACCACTGTTTTGGAGCATGACCTGACAAGTTACCAAGAATTAAATAGAAGTTTGTAAAATGAGTTCTAAACAGTTTCTGCAGCTCCTCCTTTAAAACAATGGAGGTAATTGCTCAATTTAAGTTACTTTTATCATCACAATGATTTTTAATTCAACCAGCCATTTGTTGCTTTCTGTTCTCTATTTGCCTAATTTGGCCATTTACAGCAATCTGCTCTAATTTTTCACCTCTAATAGGCACAGGACCCTGAATCAGTGATACAATCATTGTCTCTGTATTTCTTGTATTTCTTGTTTCCTCCATGAGTGCTGGAGCATTGCTATGTGACTATACTCAAAATGACATTAGGCTGAGTTCAATGGCTTCCTTTATAGCTGCAACTTTCTTAATGTCTATGACATCATCTGGCTGACTCCTGAACCCCCTCCTGCTCTACTACGTACACACATACACGCACACACACACACAAAGAAAATCCTGTTCTGCAGGCCTGCATTGCCTCATTGTGTAAATGGTGGAAAAAATTATGCTAATCAGACAGACATCCTCTGTAATTTTATGGTTATTAACATTGTGTTAAATACCCCAGCAGACCCCAAGGATACCGTGTAGTTCAGACCACTCTGCAGAGACAATACATTGTCTGAGCATGTGAAGAAAATGCAACAATACAAAACTGTGCTTTTTGGCAGATCACACAAACAGTTTCACACTGCCAGACTGATTTGTTATTGCATCTAAAAGCAGTCGTGTAGAATGCAACAAGTCAGCAGACAAGCCAGCTGTTGGTCAGTTCTTTGTCCACTGTTTTGTGTGCATAGATTAAGTGCTGCTGATGTTATACCACACGTTGCATGGATTGATTGTGTAGGTCATCCACCAGTCAAAACATTGGTGAATCCATCCCTGACTCAGTATCCTCCAACAACAGTTGCCCCAACAGTTACCCCAGTGGACCATATGGGACTATGTGTGTGCGTGAATGTTATAAAGCACCGTATGAATGTGTGTGATTGGTGAATGAGATTTCTAGTAAGAAAATACTTTGAGTGCTCAAATAAGTACAAAGGCATGACATTTGCCAGTATTAACATTTGACAGAAACCATAAAGTTCAACTCACCTTAAACAAAGTGATGTGACTCTATAAACCTCACCACACAAATATGCAGTTTATACAGCCGCAATACTGCCTAATCAACTTCCAGAGAGGTACATAATTATTATTTACTCAAAGGAAGCAATTACTTAAGGACATAGTGTCAGTGGGATGTCATCTAATTTTAGATCACATCACAAACCATAAAAATTAAAGACTATGTGAGAGTACTATATTTACAGTTTGGCCAACATATGTAAAATTGCAATTATTTCATGCGTTAATTTACATTTTTACAGGAATTGATAAGACTACATTTGCCTTTGCACAGAAATAATAATTCAGCAAGCATGATCAACTAATTCTGAAATTTAACCTGACACAGTTTTTTATACCACTTCCTAAACATAGCTTTTAGATAAGCAAACAGTGTGTGTGTTAGGAAGCAGGTAGGCTGTCCTTGAGGCAACAAATTATGCTAAATAGATAACAGGCTATCATTTTCCAAAAGGCTCCAAAACATTTGCATAGCCCACTCAAAAAGTTGACTCTGTTCTTCTGGATGTTGCGTTTCCAGTGTGAGAAACATTAGGTCACTTCATTTAGTGACTTCTTCTGGAGAAGAGTTCTAGACTCCTACATGTTTAATCTGTTCAGGTTAGCAGTTCAGCTGCCATTTTTGTTTTTGGAGCCAGAAGTTTATGTAACAAATCTGGATGAGAGGTTAACAGTTGTCAGAAAATGCTAGTTAGCTTGTTGCCATCGTGTATTCAAAAACCGCATAGGTGCTAATTAGTTATAAGCAACATCCAATCAAAAATACTTTAGTTTCTGAGTGCATTGTACCTCACAATAGGTCATATTATTTGTCAGATAATTTCATTCAAAATGCTCCAAAAGACACCAACAGAAACATCAAACATCAGCGAGCAAATAGCCAACACATATGGACATATAAAGATTTCATGCTTCTTCCCCTTGTTACATTTCATGCAGTAGTGATGAGGTCCAGACAATCAAACCTGATCTCCAATTGACCCATCACCACCCACTCTCTCTCTCCCCATAGCCTGACTGCGAAGCCAAAACAGCCCTGTCACACATCAAATCAGATTACAGCAAACTTAAGACAGACTTGACAACATGACTCCTACTACATCTCTAGTGAGTACAATCTTATGTAGGTCACTTTCCCACATAACAACCACAGCATGTTTGACTTAGAACTTATGGTCAGCGTCCTCACTAAAAGTCTTAAGCAATGAGATTTTCTTCAGTTGCTTATTAAAAACTTTCACAAAGATTTTATCCACAGAAGAGCTGATTTATATTTAAGCCTTTTGCATTGCACTGCACTGGCAAATTTTCTGCATGTTTTATGTATTCCTTCAGTTAGAACCAACAAGATCACACTTTTGCCTTTCTTTGTTCCTGCTGTTCTTCTACAGTTTTATGAAACGTCAGAAAAAAATATTTCAAAATGAGACACTAAAAATAAAGTAATGTATTTTGAAGCTTTTTGACTGCTGGCATGGGCCAGCAGTGATTATATGTGGACAAGAGTCAAGAATGATAAGTTAGCAGCTAATGCTAGCTTTAATAGCAAACTAAATCCATAAACTAGATAATATCCCTTTTTAAAAATAATAATAATAAAAATCTGACAAACAAACGAAACCAATTATTTGCACCAGGATGTAAATGTGATATTTAATGTTATGTAGTCATATTTTAACATAGCGTTGAATCGACTACCTCACTATTAAACTTACACCCATCATTTATTTTGATGCTTTTTTTCTTTGGTGCAGTTTTCTACCAATGCATACGGTTCAAACAGATTGATCACAGACTAACAATTTCCAAAACAAGTTAGTGTGGAATAAATTCGATGTGATATATAGGTGATATGTATCATTCATCAAGCTAATCATGTAATGATGTGTATACTATACTACAACATGGACATTAGCATTACCATCCCATTCCAGAGAAAGAAATCAAAGCTGAATAGTTGAATGTTTACACACAGTGCTAAAACTTAATCATTTATTGTCTTCTTTTTTTTTTAATGCTTCCAGGGTGTTTATTTTAAGCCCAACGTCTCTTGTTGCATGCCAGAAATAAAGAATATGCAACAATGTTGTTATGTTTCCAAACAGAAGCAATTAAAGTGATGAATTCACTGCCATTGTGGCTGTTAAAACTGTATCCAAATTGTAATGAGCTGACATTTTCCTTCAAAACAATGACATCACACTCCAAAGACCCTTTCTGTACACAATAGAAAGTCCAGAGATTTAGGTGATGTCAAACTCCCAGCCAATCAGATGAATAAATATTTCCGAGGTTTTGCTCATTCCAATTTCCAGACAAGACTTTATCCAGACCTCGAGTTGTATGACAAGATGGAGCATTAAGGTCTCTCTCTGTCCTTCTCCTCCATATCTTGACCTCCTCCTCCACCTCCTCACTCTCCTTCTCTCTGTTTTTCTCTCGAGATTGAAATTAAGTGAAAAAGCACGGCAGCTGGCTCAAACTCCACCAGATGTTCTTGGACAATAAAAGGAGTTATTGTTATCAGGTCACACCCACTGGAAGCTAAAACCAATCGGGCAAATGAACTAATGCGCTTTTGATGGGAAAGAACTCGTTCTTTCCAGTGAATTTTAAATTATGTGTGAAAAACTCATCATGCATAGACTTTTCCATAGGTTCATTTCAACATTGTACCAGATAAATAGCAAATGTGCATAACATAGATCTGGGTGCCAGCGTGGCTGCTCGATGCTAATAAGGTCAGTTCAGTTTTTCATTTCTTACAACTTTCAATCCTCACTATATCATCCTGGGTTTGGCCTCTTAGACTAAATTAAAGGAAATTTTAGTTCAGTGACATCTTTGTAGCACCCTGTGTACAAAGCAAGTTCCCAAAAGATTTTTTTCCCCGAGTTCTAAGAGCATCCACAGAGCCCCAACTTCATTTCAATTCAACAGCTTTGGGATGAGTTGGAGCAATGCAGGCATTATTGCTCAACATCAGCGCTCTCATGGAAATACTGAATCAAAACACTGGCTTTCAGAGCAGCATATTTCCTGGCAGAGTAACCTTCTAAATAATCACATGTTGTTCTAATATTCACAGTAGGTGTCCACAAACTCAGAACAATGTAGCAAATCTGGAAGGTTGGGGAGCCTTGGGCAGTTACATGGGCACACACTGAGGGGAAGCCAACTTTACCATCTCTTCAACAGCTTAAAAGTCCACCAACAGTAATTACATGAAAACTATGAGAAGAATTTTACAACTACTTATGGCTTTTTTTTTTCAAATACACTTTTTTGGAAATGTATGTATGTATGTATGTATGTAAAAATTAATGAAGAATTGATTTCCATTTAGAGTTAATATATCCATCCATCCATGTCCTTGCTCTTATCCAGTAAGGGCTGGATAAGCTACATATAGCCTCTTAAAAGGTCTTTTCTAAAATGTATAACATTGCATTTGCAGTATACACTGTGTGTCCTGTAAGTGTAATGATATTTGTGCGAACTGCAGGGTGACAGCACAGCGGAGCCAGGAGGATGCTGAAGAGATTGAGCGGGAGAGAAGGAGAAGGGCCAGGGAAAAGCAGAGAGGAGAGAAGAGCCCGTCCTGGCTCGAGCCCACCCAACAGAACCACTACACACAAAACACAGAGTAAGTAATGTTGTAGCACACATTGTTTGTCAGGCCTTCCAGCTTCTTATTCAGCTTCTTACAGCTTTTGCTACGTAAATATCAACAAGTCTGTCTAGAAACAGAAAATATAAAAGTATGTAATTTTTCTCGTCACATAACAAATAACCTTTTATCTTAGGCTTAAGCTGAGTTGTTTATAGTCTTCCACCCAAAGAAATGTTACAGAGCTGTATCCATCCATCCACTTACATCACTTTTAAAAAATATGTTTTATTGCTTAGAGAGGCTGTACTTTCATTACACACAAGGACAGCTTGTGCTCTGTGAATACTTCACAGTAATAAATTGATAAACTTAAAACAACAAGAATTCACATCACAAACTTTGCAAAATGTCCAAGTTAAAGACTCTTCTAATGACTTGCATGCATGTTTAGTCTTTATGCAGCAGTTTATAAAACTTAGGAATGTTAATCAAGTGAAGCTGGGATTAGTACACCAATAAGACAACCAAGAAGAATATTTAATTTGCTTGGATTGCTTTCTAGCAAGACTTCTCAGCTGATACTATCTGTTCCAACAAGGCTTGGTTTCTCTCACTAACCCAACCATTGCATTTACAGCAAACACTGAAGACGGGCTGCTCTTCATGTTTACAGCTCAGCCTGTCTGTGCTCATTGTTGTGGAAAAGCGTGTGTTGGTGTCATCAGTACATTCAGCCCAGTTACCTAGCCCAGTGATGCTGCAGGTAAAGGAGCTGAAAAAGCTGCTGCACCATCAGCTTCCGGTTGTATGGGCAGATGTCAGAAAGGGAATCTCTGGAGGAAATATTCCCATCGCTTGAGTTTATGATACTCAGCAAAAACTGCACAACTCACTCATCCTCTTATCAGAAAATGTCTGTATTAACAACTGTAAGTTCTTTTCCTGACCCATTGCCTTAACTACCACCCAGTCACATATAATTAGTTTGTGAGACACCTGTTATTATAGATTGCTAAAAGGACAAGATTTGAATTAGATGAATCTAAATAGAATTCCAGTTGCTAAAATCTGAAATGCTGAATATAATATGAACCTTTATAGAGAAATCTAGGGTACTCTGGAATTTCCAGTGGTGTAATGGTTAACACATATGCTTGGCAAGTATGAGGGTGACAGTTTGATTCCAGTGAGAGACACAAATCCCCTCTGAGTTTGCATCAGGAAGAAGATCCAGTGTAAGACATTCTGCCAAAGGACATCCAGTGCCTCCTGCTCTAGCAAGGGACAATCTGAAAATGGCTTTTTTTAAGAGAAACATTTGTGTAAAAACAAATTCTACTTGGAGTTATTTAGCGACATCAGTAGCTTTTAATCTGTTGCTGCTTATAAGGTTGGTTTGCTGACTTGAGGTTTTCTGAAACTGGAGGCAGCAGTGCCTCTGTTTGGTGTTTCCACAGTTATTGTCTCTGTTTCCATGGAGCTTGAAACCTAAGATCCCATATGCCACCTGCCAGCCATCTTTCAACAGTTTTGCCCCCATGAATATATTTTCTTTGTTTGCTCCGAAGCAAGCTCACTTGCTGCCTAACAAATTTAACTAAACAGAATCTAAACTTGACTATCAAGTTCTGAAAATGTGAATAGCAGAATTAACTGAAAATAAGAAAACTGACTGGCTTTCCTTTTATATTTTCCTACCTTATGTGGTCAGTTTGGAAAAAAAAATCAGTTCAGCATGGTTGGTACATACAGGTCATCAGATGTTGTGCATAAGACTTCAAGTCGTGGAGGGGGTGTAATCATAAGAGGGAATCATTTAAACTTGTGTAAGGGTGTTCCCAATGTGAGAGAAAACCGTATTAATTATTGATAACTATTCTTCTCTTGACTGGGATGGGCTCACTCAGGATAGTAGATTAAAAGCTCTACCTTTCTACACCTCAGACAGGTGAGCTCTCACACACAGAGTCAGAAAATTTCAAATGATCAGACTGGGTCCTGAACTCCATGTCTGCTGTCAAGATTTTATTTTATTAAAGTTAGTAAGATTCTGACCATTTTTGCCAGATTTACTGATTAGTTATTTTCCATCTTCTGCCTAACTTCACATTGACCTTTTGCACCACTGATAGTGATTATTGTAGTGATATTATAAACCTGGATGTCTGCCATATGGACTATGAATGTCATTAAGATTAGCAATAATGAAAACATGGTTAAATTACAATACATAAATTAAGTATTAAAGCTATTTTCTGACAATTATTTACACATTGTTTTTGGTTATACTATGTTGTGAGACTTTCAGGCTTTCCCATAAAGGCATGTGATACTTCTCCTTCCTCTGTTTAAAGGACCAATTACTTATGAGTACTGTGAAAATGTCCAAATCTCCCTAACACAGTCAAAGACTACATGTCAAAGACTACATGACTAAAAACACTGCACCCAAGGCCAAGGCTTCGGTTTCTGAGATCAGGTAAGTGATAAATTTTCTGTGCTCTATTCTTAGGTCAGATGAGGAGCTGAAGCCCAGTTGCTCCGTGGGCCTGGATGAAGATGAAGGTTTCAGTGACTGGAGCCACAGGCTAGAAACCCGTAATGAGCAAGAGATGCAGAATGGCTGCAGGGCAAAGGAGCAGAGACCTTCAGCATCACCACCAAACCCTCAGAGTGACCAACATCAGGTGGATGAAGAGGGACAGGAGGAGGCAGGAGGACTAGAACCAAGGAGTAGGACCCAGGACACTTCAACAGAAGCTCCAGTGAAGGTCAAATAGATTTGTACCTTCAATGGCATACTAACATAGTGTTAAACCTACATCTTCAGAGCAGATTTACCTCACTATAGTGATCTGAGGTTCATTCAGACACAAGAGTTCTGGTTTACAGTTGTAGTAAGATGTTTACATACACTCATCATGGGCATGATTGCCATGTCATTTTGTTATTTTTTTCAGAGTGGAATGATTATACAGCGTACGCCTTTAATGACTTTAAAAACAAGAATTGCGTGCATAGTGTTGAAGCATTCATATAGGCTCAAATTGTCATGTCTGCAGTGGCAGACGGTGAAGAGTGTAGAGAGAGAGTAGACCCAAATTCAGACTACCAAGACACAATTTAATATTAACAAAAAGTGAGCCTTTATTTCTGGCTGCATGAAATGCAAACAAAGCAAAGGGAGACTAATATTCAACTAACTAAACACTAAGTACATGGATCGAAATTACCTGGAACAAGAAAAACATGGGACTAGGAAACAAAGGGCAGACAGTCCAACAACAGGCAAAGGAAGACAGAGGGCTAAATACACAAAGGATAATGAGGGGATGAGAATCAGGAGGGAAACATAGCTGGAACTCATCTGACACAATGAGACAGGGAGGAAGCAAAACAGAACACTCTGAACACATCTCAAGGGACTATCAAAATAAAACAGGAAACATGAGCCACACACTTTGACACAGGGACTGGGGAAGAATCAGACATGGGAACATAACTGACACAAAACAGACACAGGCGATAAACAAACATGAAGACAAGGGAGACTAGACATGAAACGTGTAATACAGGGGAGGCACAGTGACAAAACCTAAAGACTTGAAACGAATAGTTATGTCTATAACTTCTGTTCCCTGAAGGAGAGGAACGAGGTACAACACATAAGTAAGGGATATCACGCCCTCGCATGTCCTGGCTGAAGAAACCTTTATTCACGTCTTTAAGGCAGATGAGGGCTGTATCCCAATTCAGGACTGCAGCCTTAAAGGCCGCATTTTAAGGCCGATTACGTCACAGCGACGCGACGAAGGCTGTCCCAATTCGAAGGCTGCTCGAAATGCGGCCCTCAAATGCGTCCTTCATTTCCCTGAATTTTAAGGACGTGGCGGTGTAGACTTCGTGGCCCAACATATCCCAGAATGCATAGCGCGGCGGTGGGTGTGGATAATTTTGCCGAAAAAAAACTGCGGATGAGGGGCGCCCGAAGAGTAAACTTTAAGTAAGTACTGAATATTATGTCACTTATTTATGTGCAAATGTTTAATAACGAAGAACATTAAAACATTACTGTTGGCCACATGTCGGCAAAGTTATGTGACATTAGTGACGTTTGTACTAACTTGGTTTTAAAGCCTGTACTTTAAAATATACGCCGTTCAATAGCTGACCTTAATCTTACAGAGAATGATCAAAGCTCATGTAGAAACAAAAAAACAAATGAACAAAAGATTTTCTCCTTCAATTCTGTCAAACAATGCTGTATGAAACGTTTCCAGCTGTTAGTATTATGGTTGCTAGGCAACCTGGGCAGCGCAACGGAGGCTGGACCGTCCCATTTCACAAGCCTCGCACTTCCGGCCTTAGCGGTCTTTAAGTACGCGGCCCTTGAGGATTGTTGAGGCCGCGTACTTTAAGGCTGCAGACCCTGAATTGGGATACAGCCCACCTGCACATATAACCGCTGTCATCACAGTCATCCCTCAGTTCAATAGCCGCTCTTCACCGAGCCAAAATGCTCAGTGGGTCCACCTCGCCACCGATTGTGCAAGTTCCCCCACTTAAAATGATGACAGAGGTCAGTAATTTGCACCAGAGGTACACTTCAACTGTGAGAGACAGAATGTGAAAAAAAAATCCATGAATTCACATGGTAGGATTTGTAAAGAATTTATTGGTAAATCAGGGTGGAAAATAAGTATTTGGTCACCTCAAACAAGGAAAATCTCTGGCTCTCACAGACCTGTAACGTCTTCTGTAAGAAGCTTTTCTGTCCCCCACTCGTTACCTGTATGAATGGCACCTGTTTGAACTCATCATCTGTATAAAAGACACCTGTCCACAGCCTCAAACAGTCAGACTCCAAACTCCGCCATGGCCAAGACCAAAGAGCTTTCGAAGGACACCAGGAAAAGTATTGTAGACCTGCACCAGACTGGGAAGAGTGAATCTACAATAGGCAAGCAGCTTGGTGTGAAAAAATCAACTGTGGGAGCAATCATCAGAAAATGGAAGACATACAAGACCACTGATAATCTCCCTCGATCTGGGGCTCCACGCAAGATCTCATCCCGTGGGGTCAAAATGATCATGAGAACGGTGAGCAAAGATCCCAGAACCACACGGGGGGACCTGGTGAATGACCTGCAGAGAGCTAGGACCAAAGTAACAAAGGTCACCATCAGTAACACACTACAACGGCAGGGAATCAAATCCCGCAGTGCCAGACGTGTTCCGCTGCTGAAGCCAGTGCATGTCCAGGCCCGTCTGAAGTTTGCCAGAGAGCACATGGATGATACAGCAGAGGATTGGGAGAATGTCATGTGGTCAGATGAAACCAAAGTAGAACTTTTTGGTATAAACTCAACTCGTCGTGTTTGGAGGAAGAAGAATACTGAGTTGCATCCCAAGAACACCATACCTACTGTGAAGCATGGGGGTGGAAACATCATGCTATGGGGCTGTTTTTCTGCCAAGGGGACAGGACGACTGATCCGTGTTAAGGACAGAATGAATGGGGCCATGTATCGTGAGATTTTGAGCCAAAACCTCCTTCCATCAGTGAGAACTTTGAAGATGAAACGAGGCTGGGTCTTCCAACATGACAATGATCCAAAACACACGGCCCGGGCAACAAAGGAGTGGCTCCGTAAGAAGCATTTGAAAGTCCTGGAGTGGCCTAGCCAGTCTCCAGACCTCAACCCCATAGAAAATCTGTGGTGAGAGTTGAAAGTCCGTGTTGCTCGGCGACAGCCCCAAAACATCACTGCTCTCGAGAAGATCTGCATGGAGGAATGGGCCAAAATACCAGCTACTGTGTGTGCAAACCTGGTAAAGACCTATAGTAAACGTTTGACCTCTGTTATTGCCAACAAAGGTTATGTTACAAAGTATTGAGTTGTATTTTTGTTATTGACCAAATACTTATTTTCCACCCTGATTTATGAATAAATTCTTTACAAATCCTACCATGTGGATTCATGGATTTTTTTTCACATTCTGTCTCTCACAGTTGAAGTGTACCTCTGGTGCAAATTACTGACCTCTGTCATCATTTTAGGTGGGGGAACTTGCACAATCGGTGGCTAACTAAATACTTTTTTAGTCTGGCACATTCTAAGTGCGCTCAATGTAGGTGTGTAGCACACGCACTGGACAAAGAGAATGCATCTTCCTCTGCTCCTCAGATGCCAAAGGAGGGGAGCAAAAGCTCAGCACCTCAAACTCCATTGAGCTATAAAATGCAGGCATGATCTTGGGAAAATAGGCAGCATTTGGACGCATTATGACTTTGTGGCCATCAGGAGAGAACTATGTGCAGGAGGGATGCACAGACAGCACATGAGGACACCCACCCGCTTTGCCGAAGCCAAAGCAAGAAGGAATGGAGTCTTATTTGAGAGAAATTTCATATCCACAGATTCAATGGGTTTAAACAGCACCAAAGACAAGTCCCAAGCAGGGACACTGGACTTAAGCATGGCTCTCAGCCAGCGAACCCCTTTCAGAAAATGTATAGCAAGGGGATGTGCACCTGGTGTCAGCCTGTCAAAGCCAACATGACAAGCAGATATAGGTGCTAAATAAACCGTAATTGTTGAAAATGAAAGGCCCTTATTGAGCAGCTCCTGCAGGAATGTCAAAACATCCACAATAGCCCTTCGGTTATTTTTATTCATTTACTCAACCTTCTTTAGCTCTGAACAATGTCTCAAAGTAGTGTTTAACATGAATAAATAGAATTAGACATAAAATAACTGCATTGAAAATACAAATACGCACTGGAAATGTATTACAAAATACAGAAGCAAAATACAGAAGCCGTGTGTGTGTGTGTGTGTGTGTGTGTGTGTGTGTGTGTATAAAGATCTGCTACCCAGATCTTTATTCTTTTTTTCCTGGTTTGTTGGAATGTACACCTTGAAGAAACAGCAACCTCTGAAAGGTACCAGGTGCTCATCAACTGTCACCTCAGGGCCTGCATTGTACATAGCTGGTATGTCTGTGAAGGTTCTCAGTCATAACATAACTGGTAGGCGCTCCACCCACCTGTTCAGTGGCCAATTCAGTGGGTCATTCAATGGGTGTCGTTCAGCAGCCCATTCAATGGGTCGTTTAGTGACCCATTCTGTGGTGTTGTTCAGTGGGTGTCGTTCAGTGGCCCACTCAATGGGTCGTTCAGTGGACTATTCAGTGGGATTCCCATTCATTTCCTATGGCGATCACCTTTGACCGGGAACACCACAGATGTAATCAAACACTCAAAATTCAACAAAAGAGGCGATAATCACTGTGAAATGTTCTAGTGCATGGTGTGGAGGATGCATAAGGCCTTGAGGCAATCGGATGTAAAACACAATATTTATGAGTGCTTTAAGCTGTAAATCGGTCAAATTTGACCTGAACACAACAGGAAGGATAGAGCACTGAAATGGGAGAGTGTGGCGGTCCTGGCACCATTGCTCGAAGGCTCGCCATTTGTAAGCATACAAGCCTCTAGTAGATGGGGCCCTAGCGCTCTGAATTGTTGCTACTAGGTGGCAGAACCTTAGCAATCAAGTTTGACCTCTCAGGAGGTAAGCATGAAGGTGCACAGATCACGCCACAGGCGTGGATGAACCACTTCTCCTCCTGCCTGAGCGAGGAGGTCCCTGCGGATTGGAATCTGCCAAGGACTCGCTGCTAGCAGGCTGATTATCTCTTCATACCATGACCTTGTGGACACCAAGGGGCCACTAGAATCAGAGAGAGAGACTGCCGACACACTGTCTCTAGAACTGGAGATATCATTTCCACTGGGGGGAAATGCATACAGGAGCATGTCTGGCCATTGGTACAACAATGAAAAACAGCGGCGACACTTAATGTGGTCACCTGAACATTTAACACACCTGAACAGGGAGTTACAACCTGAGGCATTTTGTGTGCAGGGGGTTTGTGCTTGGAGAGAACTTAAGTGGCACCTTTTGGGCGGCAACAGAGGGGTTAAAGTAGCGTCTTCCTGCTGCTGGACCCCTTCTCCACTCGGAACCACAGCTAGGAGGGCTGAGGCTTCTTCCTTCTGGGCGTTGGGTTCCACCGGGGGCTCCAGACCGATTGGCGTGGAGCTCGGACTGGAGGATGTGCTCCTGCTGGCAGCACACCCACTGCGGCAGTAGGTGCTGGTCTCTTGCCAGTCGGCAAAGGAGTGGCGGGCCTGTGAGGGGTAGCTGCAGGCTTGGGCCTCGCCTGACGTCAGGGGATGATGTCGCGCAGAGCTTGAATGTCCGAATAACCCAGCCGCAGACACAGATATAAAACCCTGTCCATATCCAGGACGTCAGAGAGGGTCAGCCACACCTCTGTGCCACTACTGTTGAAGCCCAGGGAGAGCGCTGCACAGCAGGATGCACGGAGGATGTAATCCGTGGCGACTCTGACCTTGTTAAGAAAAGGTGCCAGCGGGCTGTCATCAGGAACCAGAGATCCGAGCTCCGCCAGGCACATCGCCTGGCATGTCTGGAGCATAGTGACGGAGCTCATGGCACAGTGCCGGCCTGAGGGATTTTGGCCATTGCGGGCTCCGTTCGGAGGAAAAAACCTGTGAACTGCGACGGCTTCTGAGCTAGCAGAGGAGAGGGCCAATCGGTCTGCAGCTTCTCAGCAGCACGGTGAAAAAGGGAAAAAAGAGAGGCGTCATCGTGGCCAACCGGTGCAGCAGTAGCGGCACACTGGGCAGACAATGAGCTCTCCTGCTCATCCTCCGACAAACCATGGATGTCCAGGCCGATGTCCAGCATGTCATCATCTTCCTGGGAAGCGCTGGAGGGCTTCAACCCAAGCTGAAGTCCATTAGCGCTCCTCCATGGTTCCGGCTCATCATCGGCTAACCCAGACCTTCCCAAAGTGTCCGGTTATCCACCACTGAGGAAGCATTGCAAATCAAAAGGGAGGAGTAATCAGTATCATGATCCAAAGGAGCCGTTTTACGGACAGTGGACCCCTGCATGCCAGAAAGCATTTGAGGCTATCATTGACAAGCTAACATCGCCTCCAGTCCTGGCCTTTGCTGACCCAAAGCTGCCTTACATCCTTCATACAGATGCGAGCACTAGGGGCCTTGGAGCAGCCTTATACCAGGAGCAGGAGGGACAGCTGCGGGTTATCGCCTACGCGAGTTGAGGTTCATCGTGTAGTGAGTCCCGCTATCCAGCACATAAGCTCGAGTTTTTGACTTTAAAGTGGGCTGTAACAGAGAAGCTGAGTGACTACCTCTATGGCAATCAGTTCACCGTTGTCACAGTTTCAAACCCTCTGACCTACATCCTCACCTCAGCAAAACTCGATGCAACCAGCTACAGGTGGTTGGCGGCCCTCTCTACATTCAATTTCAGACTCCAGTATCGTTCTGGAAAACAAAATGGAGATGCCGATGGACTCTCGCGTCGTCCTCATGGCAAGCTACCTGATGACCTTACATCTCAAAAAGAGAGTTCGCAAAATAACATCTGTCAGATCCAGACAATATTGACTCAGTCCATCAGGATGTTGTTCATGCTATCTGTGAGAAACAGTTTGTTTATCATTCAACCACCTCTGAAGCTTTGGGTGATGATGCAGGTATATCCCTTGTCAAAAGTCTTGCCATTTCTGAAGATGCTGTACCTGACAGTTTTGAGCACGAAGAGACGTTGGGAGGCCTATAAGTCATTCCCAAACTCTCACAGGCAGATCTCAGAGACAGCCAGAGATCTGATCGGTGCATCAGACATATTATCACCCAGATGGAGAGTGGGAAGAAACCCCCTCCCACATTGAGGAAAGAACTTCCAGACGTAGTCCTATTGCTGAGAGAGTTGAACAGGTTCGAGCTGTGCAATGACATTCTCTACAGAACACGCCATGAAGGTGGTAGTAAACATTATCAGTTGGTCTTACCTGAAGACCTGCGAGAGTCTGTGTTGACAAGCCTACATGACAACATGGGTCATATGGGAATAGAGTGCACACTCGATCTGGTCAGAGCAAGGTTCTATTGGCCGAGAATGTCCTCAGATGTGGAGAAAAAGATAAAGACCTACCACAGGTGTGTGCGCAGGAAAACGTTACCTGAGAAGGCTGCACCTTTGGTGAATATCAAGACCCCTTGAGTTAGTCTGCATGGATTTCCTATCCATTGAACCAGACAGCAGTAATGTGAAAGATGTTCTTGTCATCACAGATCATTTTACTAAATATGCAGTCGCTATCCCAACATCGAACCAAAAAGCTCAGACTGTCGCAAAGTGTCTGTGGGACCATTTCATAGTACACTATGGCATTCCTGAAAAATTATACAGCGATCAAGGGCCTGATTTTGAGTCTCAGCTGATCAAGGGGCTGTGTGAAGTAATAGGCGTACAGAAGATTCGGACTACGCCGTACCACCCCAGGGGCAACCCGGTGGAGCGTTTTAACCGAACACTCTTAAGTATGCTTGGAACTCTGGAGAACAAAGACAAGTCACGTTGGAAGGATTTTGTAAAGCCTTTAGTTCATGCATACAACTGTACCAAGAACGAGGTGACTGGATTCACACCGTATGAGCTGATGTTTGGGCGTCAGCCACGGTTACCTGTCGACTTAGCATTTGGTTTACCTGTGAGAGAACAATGAAAAAAGTCACACTTCCAATATGTTAAGGACCTCAAATTCCATCTCGAGGAGAGCTATAAAATAGCTACACGGAGTGCTGCAAAGGTAGCCGAAAGGAACAAAACCAGATTTGACAAACATGTGACCACATCTACCTTGGAAATTGGGGACCGAGTGCTGGTCAGGAACCATAGCTGGACTGGCCATCGGGCATACCGGGCATTTGCCCAGTGGGCCACTGGCGATTTTTTGTTTTTATGGGCCGATGGATTTTTTGTTTTTTTTCAGGGTATATATAATGAAAGGTGTTGGATTGGCCAATTGGTCATGATCGACTCTGGGCTGGACCAATTACAGCCGAGGAGGCCGGATGCACCCGCCCCCTTGTTTAGCAATCACGTGATTTTCGCACATTGCATGCCGGGAACTCGTGGCAAAACAATCCAAGTACCGCATCAAATGCAAGCATTTGCAGCACCGCAAAACATTCATTCTCCGGTTTCAATACCTTCTTGTTTTTTCTTTGCCGCACAAAAAAGGAATGTACAAAACAAAATGAGAACAATGCCGGTCCGTACAAAGACAGACTCGACGAAAAGACAAAGAAAAGATACGAGGAAAAAATCAAAGGAGTGAAAGGGTCAGACCCTTACGAGCACACAGAGTGGACCAAAGACGTTAGCGTGCTGCCCAACTTTCACCACGCTCATATTTAGAATTATACGGTTCTTGGAGTGAGTGCATACACTCATGAAGTTTAGTAACTTCAGGTCACTGCAACAAGCCCAGGTACAGTTTACCGACGGATGGGTGCAGTACCTTGAAATGCACCGTGTAGAACGAAAGACCATCGTACGAACAAAGGTAAGTTTACCAGTCTCACAAATCGTCGTCATAAATACACATTCGTTAACCGTTTATTAATATAACCTTTGAGCTCAACCGTAATTAATTAGCAGTGGAAATAATTTCTGGTAGCATTACAGAAATGTAGCAGTGACAATAATATTGTATGCTGTAATCGTACTGGACAATTAGTGATACAAAACAACTGTTTTATCCTGTGAATAAAAGTATATGTTTTTGTCAATGTACCATGGTAACAACAGAAACGCAATATTGTGTCAGGACAATTCACTATTTATGCACAATAAATAAAGGAGCATAGCGCGATAATTTCTGTTCAGCGCCAGACTTGCTTGTAACCTATATCACCAATTATGTTAAGAAAAATGACGTATTAACTACTACAAAACTCTGACCTTTGTGGGAATGCTTGGAGCAGACTAACATGTGAGCTGGAGTGTTCTGAGACGTTATATTTGGCATATCCAGACCATCCGTCGGCTCTTACTTCGGAAACATGGCTTAAAAAAATTTCTCTTCAAGGACGTAATCCGATAAAAAAAAAAAAACGATCTCTTTACCCGTCGGCTTCCCGTGGCTGTCATGCGACCGGCTATTGCAGTTAATAATACAACAGCTTCTTGCCATTTTTTGGGTTTCTTATTATCGCTGTGTAACTGAGCTCAATTGAAAGCCTGCGTGCGCTAGTACCTCTTGCCACAAGTTCCCAGAATCCTTTGCGGTTTTACCCCTGAATGACGTCACATTTTCAATCTTTATCCTGGTGGGCCGGTCTCTAGTCAAAATGCCCGGGCCGATTTTTTGTCCCAGTCCAGCCTTGTCAGGAACATATGCATTCGAGGGAAGCACAAACTCGCCGATAAATGGGAGCAGACCGTCTACGTGGTGGTGAAACGAGCTGGAGACCTCCCCGTCTACACCGTTATACCAGAGGGCGGGGATGGCCCCTTACGCACCCTACACAGAGACCTCTTACTCCCTTGTGGGTTCCTCTCTGCAGCCAAGGAAGTGAAACCTGAAGAACCAAAACCAAAGAAAAGGCCCAGAACTCAACAGACCACTCACAAAGACAATGAAAGAGCAGATCACCCTGATACTGTTTCAATCCACTGGTTTGCAGATAGATCAGTGCCAAATGACTCGGCGTACATTGTCAAGCGAGATGTTCTGCTGACTCATAAATCAAGTCTTGGTCAAGATAATGTGACTGCAGATCAAGACAAGTTGGCTGGTAATACTCCAGCTTGTGCAGACACCATATCCGATGTTGTTCCAGCCAGTCATGCTGACCACAACCAACCTTATGACAATCAGATCACAAGTTATAGAGAAGCCTCGTATGAAGAAGACTTACCTGAAACGGAAAGAGACTTACCTGGAAATGATGAATCTGAAAAGGAAAAAGACTTACCTTCTACGGATTGCCCTGACATGAGGGATGAACAAATCCTACTTCCCCCAGACATGTTAGGGAGTGATGAGGAAGGAGGGGACTTGATATTTGACAGAGAAACAGTAAACAAGGAGAGAGATGAACAAACAAGCAAAGAAATTCCTGTCCGACGATCTGAAAGAAGTTGCCAGCCACCAAAAAGGCTAGACTACCCTGAATTGGGAAATCCCCTTGTCACTGTGGTCAAATCATTATTTCAGGGCTTAACCACAGCTTTCATTGAATCTTTAAATGCTAAAGCGGAATTATTGTTCTTAGATGATGCAGTTCGCAGTAGGCATGCAAAGGGACTTGCATGAATTCAAGAGGGGAGGGTGTAACCCAGGGGAGGGTGTAACCCAGTTCCTAAAGGCTACTCAAGTATTGTGAAACCGCTGAACGATCTAACGTCCGGTGTAAACGTCCGGTGGCAGTGTAAACGCTGGAGAGAGCTCTTACATGGTATTTTACACCGGGCTTCCCTTCAACTTCATGGCAAAAGATCAGTTAAGGCATCAATGGAGTTACCACTTCGGTACTCAACGATCAGATTTTTGAAAAATTCGGAGTTTGGAGTCTACAACTGGGACGGCTCTAAAGGTACCATACTGCTTCAAAAAGTCAAGAACCTCTTCATCATCCGATGAATTGAGTATACCACTAACAATTACTGCATTGGGGACTTTGATACCTGAGCTCAATACAAAATCCATCTTGTGGCAA
Organism: Diplotaxodon limnothrissa; assembly: GCF_057381915.1. Lineage (NCBI taxonomy): Eukaryota > Metazoa > Chordata > Actinopteri > Cichliformes > Cichlidae > Diplotaxodon > Diplotaxodon limnothrissa. The sequence continues at coordinate 36,828,982 of NC_140596.1, forward strand.
TAGCAAAAGATGTTTAAATGAAAATACACACTTTAAGGAGGTTTCACTGCTGATATTCATGCACCAAAGAGCTCCTGGCTGGCTCGCCACTTTTGTAGCACGTGGAGTTATATAAAGTACCAATGGATAATTACCAAGGTAATAAGTAATTTGGGCTAGCATCAGAAGATTAAGAACGACTCTTAGAGCTCTGGTACACGAATGGCAGAGAAACCAGACAAACACAGTTGTGTGGCTTCAAAAGTACTTTAGTGATGTTAAGCCTTGTAAAATAAATTTGTAAACAACACAGTATTTCAACAGGTTTTAACAGAATGTCAAGTATAAAAATTTCCCCCAAAGTAGCAAAAAAAATAGAATAAAATAAAATTGTGCACAAGTAAAAGAATTAGTCTTTTTTTAAGTCCAAATGGTACCGGTGGGGCCCATGACAAACGGGTGTATTCCAATAGAATTCGTCCGACAAGGAGTGTGTGTGTGATTGTCTGTCCTACCGTAGTACTTGTACAGTAGAGGATTGTAGTCCATCAATGTGCAAATGAGTGTGCATGTATATGTATATCGTCTCCTAGGATCTTGGGTTGGCTCGCCATTCAGTGAACAGTGGAACACTCTGGGTTCTGGAATCGCTGACCTGGTCTTTGGATTCGTCCCATATAAAAACCTGATCGCCGTCGAGTGGATGCTCAGCGTTTACGTGAAGCCACAGCTCAGTAAACCTTCCGGTTTCGCTCTGCCCGATAACAAAGTTTTAGTCCGCCTGCTCTGTTCGGCTTTACGATCAAGAGAGTGAAAACTTGGGAGCTGGTACTAAGGAGGGACAAGAGCTGCCTAGAGCTTCACCGATTGGCTGACATGCGAGGAGTGGAGTAAAACAATAGGCTCTCATCAGAGCTCATCAACCCTCTGAGAAAACTTAACCCTTGTTTGACCAGAGCATATCATATATAATCTGCGTCCCATCTACACTCAACAAAAATATAAACGCAACACCTTTGTTACTGCTCCCATTCCCCATGGGATGGACGTAGAGACCTAAAATTCATTCCAGATACACAATATAACCATCCCTCCCAAACAGTGGTCACAAATCAGTCCAAATGTGTGGTAGTGGGCACATCTGCTATATTGAGATAATCCATCCCACCTCACAGGTGTGCCACATCAGGATGCTGATCTGACATAATGAGTAGTGCACAGGTGTACCTCAGACTGCCCACAACAAAAGGCCACCCTGGAATGTGCAGTTTTGTCTCACAGCAAAATGCCACAGATGCCACAAGCAATGAGGGAGCGTGCAATTGGCATGCTGACAGCAGGAATGTCAACCAGATCTGTCGCCCGTGCATTGAATGTTCATTTCTCAACCATAAGCCGTCTCCACAGGCGTTTCAGAGAATATGGCAGCACATCCAACCGGCCTAACAACCGCAGACCTCGTGTAACCACACCAGCCCAGGACCTCCACATCCAGCAGGTTCACCTCCAAGATCGTCTGAGACCAGCCACCCAGACAGCTGCTGGAACAATTGGTTTGCACAACCAAACAATTTCTGCACAAACTGTCAGAAACCGTCTCAGGGACGCTCAACTGCATGCCCGTCGTCCTCATCGGGGTCTTGACCTGACTCCAGCTCGTCGCCGTAACAGACTTGTGTGGGCAAATGCTCACATTCGATGGCGTCTGGCACGTTGGAGAGGTGTGCGCTTCACGGATGAATCATGGTTCACATTGTTCAGGGCAGATGGCAGCTGAGAATGTCCCAGTTCTTGCATGGCCAGCATACTCACCGGACATGTCACCCATTGAGCATGTTCAGGATGTGCTTGACCGGCGTATACGACAGCGTGTACCAGTTCCCACGAATATCCAACAACCTCGCGCAGCCATTGAAGTGGAGTGGACCAACATTCCACAGGCCACAATTGACAATCTGATAGACTCCATGCGACGATGTGTTGCACTGCATGAGGCAAATGGTGGTCACACCAGATACTGACCGGTTCTGGGTCCCCAGACCCCCAATAGCGCAAAAAACTGCACATTCCAGGGTGGCCTTTTGTTGTGGGCAGTCTGAGGTACACCTGTGCACTACTCATGATGTCAGATCAGCATTCTGATGTGGCACACCTGTGAGGTGGGATGGATTATCTCAATATAGCAGATGTGCCCACTACCACACATTTGGACTGATTTGTGACCACTGTTTGGGAGGGATGGTTATATTGTGTATCTGGAATGAATTTTAGGTCTCTACGTCCATCCCATGGGGAATGGGAGCAGTAACAAAGGTGTTGCGTTTATATTTTTGTTGAGTGTATGTTTAAATAAATATTTTGATCTCGTTTCACTTTCATTAAACAAGGACAGTAAGAACAGAAACAATGAACATTAAATGTTTTGCTTTTTCTTCTCTTTTGTTTGAGATGATTTTAGGAACTGGGTTACATTAAGCTGCTGAAATTGCCCACTCAAAGCTCTGAGCTCAACCGTATTGAAAGTTTGTTTTAAAAGCCAGATCAGTGCCAAGAAATCAACAATTTTAAATGAGCTCTACCAGTTCTGCCAGGCCCTGGTAGAGTTTAAATATTGAGACAAATATATAGCAAGAAGTATGACAACCACTTGGATCTAATGACTTCTAAAACCACCCCGGCAAGATGTGAGTTATTGAGGGAGATTTAACCAAAAAATAGTGGGGGTATATAATTATTTGATCTCGTCTGTATACCTTTGACCCTTTGTAGAACTTGTGCACCAATTCTTGTTTAGTGAAGTCATTAAATGCTTAAATGCTTTGCAAAGTGGAAAAAGTTCAAGGAAATCATTAAAAGCTCAAATTACCATGACATTCATATCTACACTCTGTTATGGTTCCCAAATCTGCACTTTGGTTGCCCAATCATTTACACTAATAATGCTCTACATAATGATTGTTAGGGAAATTGCTCTGCAAGCACAGGAGGAATTTAAGTATGTTTATTATTACCTGTAGTGATTTTTAATCATAACTTGTAACCTAGGGGTTTATGTGGGGAAACAGTAAATAATTCTAATAAATAATTATTGCAATGCTAAGAAAAAATGCATGGTCTGATGTAAACATCTTTTGCACACTCTTGGTATATAGCATTAATTTATTAAAGATGTTGTGTTCCCTTCTCTGCATTTGACTTCTTATAGACCTCGAATGACAAAAAGGAAGTCAGGACATCTTACAGCTCATCGGTCTTCTTGGCACACGACACAAGGTTGCAGCACACAACCTGCCGGCCAGCAGATATGACATCGTATTTGGCAGCAGGAACAATGAAGCCACGATATGCTCCCTACTCACTGTTAGTTTTTTTTTCCTTGTTCTTTTTTTTTAATGTCTTGCTGTGCCCAATCTAGGTAATAGACACACAGCATTACTCATCTTCTCTAATTCTTAAACACAAAAAGCTACAAATAAAATATAACATAGCATGTTGCTATATTGTATTTGGGTTGACAAAATAATTAAATAATAATAATGAAAAAAGAATTAGAAGTGAGCTTGCTTAACAAAAGGAATGAAATAAAACTTTATTTGATGAAAATATAGGAAAATAAATAAGTCACAGTCATGAAAATTGTGGGTTATCTTGTTGCAATAATACAAAATTATATTTTGGTGGTGATATTTTGCAAATGCCTGCTTTAAAAAAGTGTTGCGTAGTTTCTGTAGGAAGCCAGGCAGATGTTTTAGGAAAAGTAATATGTTTTTTTTTACTTTTCTTCAACATTTTCTTTTCTTTTTTCCTGCAGTTGTAAAATGTAACATAATTGCTATATTTTTAAGAAAACGTTAGGGAAAGATGATATCATGTGAGGTGAAATCATACAGTATGACTGTCAGCCTCTACTACACCCTGCTCATTTTGCTCAAGTACAGTACTTAAGTGATTTTACATTTTGAAATGCAGTCATTTGTGTAGGTTATGTAGAGTTTTTTTCTTTGTTGTTTTCCCCAAGGTTTTTACTTGTGGTAATGTGTCTGGATCACAACATTTTGGTCAGTTCAATGTAATTATCTTTTCCACAGTGAAGAAGCCTGCAGGGTGAAGGGGGAGGTGGAGGTGCAAAAGGAACAGGAGGAGAAGAATGAGAATAACAAGCATGAGCAGGAGAGAGAAGAAGAAGAGGTGCAGCCAACTCTGCAGAAAGAGAGGAGGCCGACAGAAAGCAGACAGACTCCAAGAGATGATGAACAGGAGGAAGAGGTGGACTTCACACATGAAGTGAAGGAAGACCTCCACCACATAAGGGTGTGGCGACACAGGGATGACAAGAATGAGGCGAGGGAGGACAATGAAGAAGAAAGAACACTGCAAAACAAGGTTTGCTTTGTACAGATTGTAAGGAAATCTATGGATTTACACACACACACACACACACACACACACACACACACACACACACACACACATGTATATATATTATATATAGAGAGAATTAATTAAAAATATATTTATTATATATTACATATAAAATATATTTAAAATATATATATTTAAATTTACTTAGGTAACTGTCCTTTTTGCACAATAAGATCAATGTAGAGCAATCTTGAGAATAAGATCATACTTTCATGTAAGATTTGCAAAATGCTACCTCAGAAAATGTCAGGAGGTTTGTGAGTCTATCAATAAAGGCAGACTGAAGATCCATTTTCAATAAAACACTGTTGACATAGATGTCATGCAGCAAGCACACAGGTTCCAAATCAACTAGAATTACACTCTTCTGGAAACAATTTTGAAATTTTATATTTGGCTATGTCATTTATAATCCATCGTGTGCACATAAAAACAATGAATCTCATGAAATCTTCATGAGATAATAACATCAAGGACAAACTAACTTCAGTTTTGCCTCCATGATTCAATCTCTCACACAATTTGTCAAATGTGTCCAACAGTTTCACATGTTAAGAAGTTGGGATTTAGGCATTTCATTTTGTTATTCAGACATCTACAAAGCAGCTATGTCAGTACTTTACTGACATAGCTCCAGAAAAATGTCCTGTTTCCCCTAGTGTTTCATAAAAAGTGTTTCATGAAGTACACGCAAGCTTTTTAAACAACTCCAATTTCATAGAATTTGGCTCCAGATCTGAAGCAATAAAGTGAAAGAATGCTGCTTTGGCTTAGAGGGTGTCAAAATGAAGCACCAATGATGTAAGGCGCTGTGGAAATTCCAGTTTTTATCACCAGCAGTGGGCTAGGTATTCATTAGGCTTTTGCCACCAACTAATGCAGTTTGAGCGAACAGTGAAAACAAGTTTTAAAAGTTTCACACTTTAAAATTGGGCGATATTGGGGAAAAGTGTCAAAATTATGCATCAACACCCAGCCCCGCCAACATTTGAAAGGGGTGCACTCTAAAAGTACCAAACGCCAGCTACACTTTCAGAGAGGTATATTGTTGTACCATTAATCCTACGACAGCTTATGTCTGGAGTGTTATTGTTTAAGATGCTGTCATTGTGTCTTTGATGGGGGGTAGTTATTTGTTACAATTGTGGTTTGTGCTTTATGGAAACAAACCTTGATCCTCTTAGGAAATTTTTCTGCCATAATGTACAAAGGCTGCGATACCAAAACTAGCAACATCTGGTTTTATTTTACTTTTCCCCACCCAAGGGTGAAGTGGATACTAATGTGCCTTAAAGAAATAAGAAAGCTTATTAATTTAAATCATCTTAAACTCGAAAAAAAAAACAATGCAAATATGTGCTTTATACTGCTTTGAGGCATATATTTACCTTGCCTTCAGTGTATACAAATTAAGGACAGAAAGTACTTTTACTGCACATCTGTCTATCAAATACAAATGTTCTGTTTTTCTTTTTTTTTTCCTAGCGACTGACAGACAGCAGAGACCAGTGGAGCGAGCTGGAAAACAGAAGCTCTGCCATTTCTCTCTGCAACAGCAGTGAAGGCGAAGAGTCATTAAACTGCTACGGTCCCATGAGTCCAACATTCAAGGTAACTTGTAAAACCGAGGGTGATCTGTAGGACTTCTTTTGGTATTTACTGGGTCTCCATAATCATATGGTGTCTAGTGTAAACCTCCTTACAGAAAAGGTAACATCTACTATGCTCCGGTACAAAATTTGATGTATTGTACTCAATGTTCCCTCTAAGCTGCGCACGTGCGCAATTGCGCACTGCTGGCATGGTCTCTGCGCACAAAAAAAAAATCTAACCTGAAGTGAAATTAAAATTAAAACTTTAACAATTCTGTTTTGCAGTGCTAGTCAGTAATGTTGTGTTGGGCTCTTTTAATAAAACTCCTCGTTTAGGCAATAATGTGGAACCCCACCATGTTTATTCCAGCTCACTCTATATCCATCACATAGCATCCTTCCTGTCTAGAAGGGTAAGTACTGCCGCCTAGTGGCGCATGATATTCACCAATATAGATTACACCACATCCCCCTTACTGAAGTCAGACTGGTACATTCTTTTGTTCTTCAAACAAAACATAACTGCATATAGTTTTTTTCAATACAGGCATACCCCAACATTTCAGGAAACATAAAGTCAGTATTGTCATAAACACTTTCTATTTTCCTCCTGTAACAGAATAATCACTTTCTCTTTTCTTTTCCACCCGTAACAGAATAAACACTTTTTTTCTTTTCAACCTGTAACAGAGTAAACACATTTTTTTCTTTTCAACATGCTACCCTCAAAACCACAACTCAGCATTTGAAACACACTTTTCCGTTTTCAAACAATCAGCTTCACAGATCAAGTCTTTTGGGTTTAATCACCTCCCTACCAGACCGGGTTCTAACCACACCTGGTGTATGGGGTGCGCTTGGCTCAGAAACTTTCTCTGTAGGAGTAGCTTGGATCTGTGTGGCTTCGGTTTGAGCCTCTGTTTGCGGGATCGGCACAAGATGACTGCGGTTTCTTCTAATTGTCCCTTGGGGCCCACTGATGACGTACGATCGTGGAGTCGGGTGGACTGCTGTCACTGTGCCCTGTGCTCTTGCATCCGTGATCCAGACTGGTTGTCCTGGCACCAATTTATCCAGTTCTCTCGTTCTATGTCTCTTGTTAAAACTTTCGGTTTGTCTCAGCCGTTTCTCTCTCTCCGAACAACTAACCTGCTGAAAATCAGGCAGACAGGACTGTAAGGTTTCAGGAAGCATTGGCAAGGTAGTACGAAGCCTGCGCCCCATGAGAAGTTGAGCCGGGCTGTAGCCATTTGCCAGTGCTGTTGTTCTGTATGCCAGCAACGCCTTGTATGGATCGCTAGCCTTTTTGAGGAGATTCTTGACGGTCTGGACGCCTCTCTCCGCTTCGCCGTTGCTCTGCGGGTACCTGGGACTACTGGTGACATGCTCAAAACAGTAGTCCTTTGCAAAGTCTCTCATTTCTTGACATGCAAATTGTGGCCCATTATCGGTGAGCAATACTTCAGGGATTCCATGGCGTGCAAATATTGACTTTAAATGCACAATCACATTGGCTGAACGAGTTGGACTGAGTTGAGCAATCTTGACATATCTCGAGAAGTAATCCACTACTAACAGATAGTTTTTGTCTTTTAGTGTGAACAGATCAGCTCCTAAGTTCTGCCATGGCCTCTCAGGTAAACGTGTGGGCATAAGAGGTTCCCTCACATTAACTCTCTCCTGAATGCACAGCCTGCACTTAAGGACAAGTTCACCGATCTGGTTACTCAGGCCTGGCCACCACACTGCTTGTCACGCACGTTCTCTACACTTGACTACTCCTTGGTGTCCCTCGTGTATTTTGTCCAGAACTGCGTTTCGCATGTTTGCAGGTATGACCAACCTTGTACCTCTCAGTAGTAGTCCATTGTGTACACTCAAAACTGCTCTTTCAGACCAGTAGTGCTTCACCACTCCCTGCAGCTGGTTCCTGTCCGGCCAGCCCTCTGCACAGTACTTCATGACTTGCGAACAGACGCTGTCAGACTGCAGCTGCTCACGGAGATCTGAAAGGTATTTGCTGCTAGTAGGAAGGCCCTCCAGCACTGTGTCAACGTAGATATCAGTGTCCTCCATAAGGTCATTGTCTCTGGGAATCACGTTGCCTGCCAACGGCAACCGTGACAGCGTGTCGGCTGTGGTGAGGCTTTTGCCTGGAATGTGCCTTATAGTGTAAGAATACCTCATCAGGCGCATGCGGAATCTCTGTATCCGTGGTGGAAGCAAATCCAGGGCTTGTCCTCCGAGTAGGCTCACTAGTGGCTTATGGTCGGTCTCAAGCTCAAAGTGTAGCCCTAGAATAAAGTCACTGAATCTTTCGCTGGCCCAGGTGAGCGCTAGCGCTTCTTTTTCCAGCTGAGCGTAGCGCTGCTCTGTGGCTGTCAATGATCGCGAGGCATACGCGACAGGTGACCACACATCATTGTCTTTCTGTAGTAAGACTGCCCCCAACCCGTATGAAGAGGCATCTGCTGAGATCTTCTGGGGTTTGTTTGAGTTGTAGAGCTGTAGCACTGGTGCAGATGACAGTTCTTGTTTTAAACTGTTAAAGGCGTTTTGTTGCTCATGCCCCCAGTACCACATGTTTTTAGTTGAAAGCAAGTCTCTCAGTGGTTTGTCTTTCTCAGAAAGGTTTGGGATGAATTTCCCCAGCTGGTTCACCATTCCTAAGAAGCTCCTAAGCTCACTCACAGTGCTTGGCTCTTTCATCTTCTGCACCGCGCTAGTTTTGTCAGGGTCGGGACTCATGCCTTCAGATGACACAATGAATCCTAAGAATTTCACCGCTCATCTGCCAAACTCACATTTTGACATGTTCAGGGTGACGCCTGCCTTCTCTGCACGGTCGAGGACAGCGTGGAGTCTCATGTCGTGCTCCTCTCTCGTAGATCCCCAGACCAGGATGTCGTCCATGTGGCATACGACTCCCGCGAGGCCGGCTGTCACTTCTGTCACCATCATGTTTTGGAAATGCTCTGGTGCACTGGAAATACCAAATGGCAGACGGTTGAAATGGTACCTACCAAATGGCGTAATAAACGTGGTGAGGAGAGCAGATTCTTTGGATAGCGGCATTTGCCAAAAGCCCATGTTAGCATCGAGCTTGGAGAAATACTGCGCCCCTGTGAGCATGCCTAGTGTTTGGTCGACAGAGGGAAGGATATATCTTTCGTGGCACACCGACCCATTTAAAGGTGTCATGTCCACGCAGATGCGGACTGTCTCTTTGTCCTTTTTAGGGGCTACGACCATGCCGCAACACCAGTCTGTGGGCCCCTCCAACTGTTCCATCCTCTGTAGCTCTGCTTTGACTTTGCCCAGTAGTGGGAGCAGAACACGCCTGGGCACTTTCAGTGAATAAGGTTTAGCGTCGGGCTTCAGCTTAATCGTGTACGGTTTTTGAACAAGCCCGAGCCCATCCCATAGCTTCGGGTACGCTTTCTTCACTGTCTCAAGGTCAACATTGTCCATTCGGGCAATTAATTTCAGTCTCACAGAAGCTGTCCTGCTTAAGAGAGCTACACGCAGATTTCTGACTACATAGATTGTCTCTGCAGTGCTCCTGTCACTGTAGGAAATGTCCTCCTTTGTGGACCCAGGCATGGTCAGTGCTGCACCTCCTGGTCCATACAGTGGCTTTTCAGCTTTTTGCAGATGCTCATTTGGCTGCTTAATGTCTTTGAATGTCTCTTCTGAGATAGCTGTGACATCTGCCCCCGAGTCTAATTTGAAGGTCATGCTTTTGCCTCTCACGCAGATGTTAGCAAGCCACGGGTCTTCTCCTGAATCCAGTTCACCTAGGAGGAGTCCATCTGCACAGTCTGCCACCACATGCACAGCTGTAGACCTACAAACTCTCCCGTAGTGTCCACGTTTCCCGCAGTTGTGGCATTCTGCATTTTTAGCTGGGCACTGTGCTGCTGGGTGCATCTGTGTTTTTCCACATTTAAAACACGTTTTATTCTCTTGTTTTGTTATTTGTGGTTTTCGTGGCTTGAACTGCGTTTGCTCTCTGCTTCTGAATTTATTGGGCTGTGACTTTCTGACATGCACGGCATCCATGGCTGTTTTGCCTGTGCTGCTGTCGCCTCTGAGGTCAGTTTGCTGTCTTTTTATTTCCTCAGATTGTCTCGCCATTGTGATAGCTTTGGTTAGCGTCAAATCTTTGTTGAGCTGCATTCTCTCCGACAGTGATGAATCTTTAAGACCCACAACGAGCCTATCCCTCAAAAGTTCATCGTGGAGTTCACCATATTCACAGTTTTCGGCGAGAGCATATAGAGCTGTTATGAAGGAGTCAACTGTTTCCGCTGGCTGTTGTACTCGCTTATTAAACTTTGCTCTTTCATAAATCACATTCTTTCTGGGGACAAAATGTCTGTCAAATGCGTTTCTGACCGCATCGTACTGCTGGCGCTGCCCGTCTGTTAGGTCTAGTCCCCTTAGCACGTCGTCAGCCTCGTCTCCCATGCAGTATACTAATGTGTTCACTTGGTTAGCATCAGTTGAACCATTCAGATTACTTGCCATTCTGAAACGCTCGAAACGTCTGATCCACTTCTCCCATTCTTGGGGCTTTGCGAAGTCGAACGGTTCCGGTGGCTTGATGGTGAAAGTAGCCGCTCGTGGAGCTGCCGTAACCGGGCCAGGAGTCGCCGGTAACGCTGCTGCTTGCTCCGTCATTTTCGTCACTAGCCGTTCGCCAAGCTGACGGTTATTTTTTCCACTGTCTCTCTTCGCCGCCTAGAGCGAGTGCACTTCTGACACCATGTTGTGTTGGGCTCTTTTAATAAAACTCCTCGTTTAGGCGATAACGTGGAATCCCACCATGTTTATTCCAGCTCACTCTATATCCATCACATAGCATCCTTCCTGTCTAGAAGGGTAAGTACTGCCGCCTAGTGGCGCATGATATTCACCAATATAGATTACACCACAAGTAAGTGACTGGCTGCTCCCGTATGGGATTAGAACGATGCCACCTTATCCCATAGTCCAGCCAATAATGGGATTCACATTCGTATATACGCAGCTAATCCACGTCGTCGGCAGGCTATGACAGCGTCCTTATGTGCTGACACCGGTGTTTTAGCTAGCAAAGCGGCGTGGCTGATGTGGAGTGAAGCCACGTTAATGACAACGTGTACAACCATTGGAGATGTGAGCAGGACAGACGGAACAATTGACGGAAAAAGTGTGGACTTTATACCAGTTTTTAAATTGTGTTGATAGGCCACATTAAACCAGAGTTATGATTAAAAAATATGTGCAATGTTTGGTTTTCTTCCTGAATACTATCGTTGTTTATATTTACTGCGGGAAGAAACGTTCTATAAGAAAAAACGCTCGAAAGCACTCTCCGCCTGTGAGCAAAAACAAAACCAAAAACACCCCCACCCTTTCCTATTGGTCGAAAAAAGTACCATGTCGACCAATCAAAAAATGATATGGCAAGTTGTTAAGAAACGGGGGGAAGTTTTAGGAGTGACGACGGTGTTTTGAGATGTGAGAGATTTGCGACGTTCAGCACAAATCTTGTGTACTTAGTGTGTAGTGTAGTCAATAGTTTTGTTGTGTGTGTCAGAACAATGAGGCGACTGCTGAATGTTACAGGTGTTACAGGAGTGATACATCTCCTGTTGTCAGGCCTGCAGGTATCAGGCTATTGTTCTCCTTTATGTGGACAGAAATTATTTTTGGAGTGGCACAAATAATTTGTGTGGCATCATATTTGATGCAGAACAGCTGATTGTGCTGTAAATAGTTTGAAATGTTTATTTAAAAAAACACCTTGGCTTCATTTGAAAAAAAAAAACAGCTGTAAAAATCTTTGTTGTTTGCCAAACTGAGTTACTTTTTTGAAGAAGTAACTATATAATTAATTGCCCAACATTGGTCTTTATATACTGTATTTTGCAGACAGAGAGTTACAGGACTCTCTCCCAGACCACAGACTCATACTCATAATCAGTGTTGGTCAAGTTACTTGAAAAAAGTAATCAGTAACTAATTACTGATTACTTCCCCCAAAAAGTAATCCCGTTACTTTACTGATTACTTATTTTCAAAAGTAATTAATTACTTAGTTACTTAGTTACTTTTTGAAAACAAAAATTTACAACCTGAAGAGGTGATAAAGCGATAGATCTTTCAGCCCAATTCTACTTTTTCTACATAATCCATCATACAAAATGTAATCAAATGGAAAAGTCTCTTTTTTTAAACTTGTTTTATCAGTTTTAATCTTTTAACTTTATGCATCAAGCAAAAATTTAATTATATGCAACATTCTCTGACTTGAATAAATTAGTTTAACATTTAAACCTATTTTCGACACATTCCAGCACATAAAATAAAATATTTTTTGTGTTTACACTCACTCTTTCAAATAGATGCAAGTAAAACACAGCAGAAAATAAATAAAGTCAAAGACTCAGCGGTCCTGCTGTATTGCTCTATTTTCACCTGTAAAGCAGGACTGCGGTAGGCGGAGGTTTACCCTGGTGCAGGTGTGCCGCAGTCAGTGCCGCGGTCAGTGCCTAATCTAATTACCGTTTTTGCAATAGTAATCCCTTACTTTACTCGTTACTTGAAAAAAGTAATCAGATTACATATACGTATATGTCTCGCTTTTAAAAAATAATAATCTGAATCTTACAATCTTACAATCTTACAACAAACGTTTTCATCTAATGTAAAATGTATAGAAATCCATTATGGTACATAGTAATTTTTTTTAGGGTCCCATCATAATTTCTTCAGAAGTAGCCAAGTGATGATGCCAAGTGATATGATGCCAGTATTTACCCACATTTTCTAGATACTGTACCAGTACTGTGTGTAAAATGCCATCAAAAAGTCAATTAAGTTTTATTCTTTCTCACCTGTCTTTCTATCTCCTATCGCTTTTTAAAGGTTGCCATGTTAGAAAAAATGTTTTGCCCTGCCATGCTGTTTATTGATGTGGCAAATGAATGGTTTATGAAAATATATCTAAATCTGTCATCAGTAATCAGTAATGATCATGTCTCCCCTCTAGTCTTCTCAGTCTTAATTTCAGGTTTTCACCATGGGTTGTAGATAGTTCAGGAGGTTAACTCGACCAAGCAGTCTACTTTCGGGTACTGTTTAGAATACCAGAATAGGGAGGATGATGTATTAGACTGATACATATATACCAACAAGACAGTGTACATCACTGTGACAACAGCATTTGTTTTCATTCAAAGGCTTTATGGTTTTTCCTCTGGTGGGCCGGTCTCTAGTCAAAATGCCTGGGCCGATTTTTTGTCCCAGTCCAGCCCTGGTGTTCACTCAGACACATGGAAAATTAGAGGGAACATTGATTGTACTGTTCCTGCATTGACATATTGTTCAATCAGAATACAGAAAACAACTAAAGCTAAAGTTCAATGCAAAGTTTTCATGTGATATGTTATGTGCAAGTGAATTTTGATTACTTTACAGATTTTATAAGTGTTTCCTTCAAAAATTAAATTTCTTGTAAAATTCCCTTGGTTCTGTTTGAGGATGTTGCAACTCATCTGAGATGGACTAGTTCCTTCTTCATTTTTTAACAATGAAGCAGGTGTGTACCACGTGGATCGGTCTGGGTCAGCTTCAGTTGCACCCAGCACTTTTTACCTATGATGATGTTAAATTGCTCAGATATAATGTAATGAACTTCTGATGATAAAGTCTTATTGTATGAGGTGCCGTAAGGGACATTATTACTGAAACGCTCTCACACACACTACTGAAATTTTACCTCTCACACACACTACTGAAACGCTCTCACACACACTACTGAAATTTTACCTCACACACACTACTGAAACGCTCTCACACACACACTACTGAAACGCTCTCACACACACTACTGAAATTTTACCTCTCACACACTACTGAAACGCTCTCACACACACTATTGAAATTTTTAGCTCTCACACACACAACTGAAATGCTCTCACACACACTACTGAAACGCTCTCACACACACTACTGAAAGGTACTCACACACTCCACTGAAACCAGAGGCATTTCCGCTGAACAGGAAGTTGTTTCCTGACAAGGAAACTGATGGAAAAAGCGATATATTTCAAAACACTACAAGGATGTCTACTCAGCGTCCTGCTAATACAGCGGTCCCCAACCTTTTTTGCGCCACGTATCATTTATGGCCGACAATAATTTCACGGACCGGCCTTTAAGTTGTCTTGGATAAATACAATAAAATAAAACCAGTACCGCTACCAAAAAAAGAAGATTTATTCATAACACACGGGAAAAGACCCAGGGAAACCGAGTTAACAATATAAACGATATAAAAAATTAAAAAAAAAACTATAAATACCCTGAAAACCATAAATTTCAAACTCAAGCCTCAACTCTTGCGACCTGGTACCAAACGACTCACAGACCGGTACTGGTCCAGGACCTGGGGGTTGGGGATGGCTGTGCTTGTAGCCTAAGTGAAGCAGCCGCATTACTTAACAATATTTTAGCTTCCTTGAATCCAGGAATGGATTCAAGGTGCAACAGGGAATTCGGCAAGTATGTCCTATTTCCCCTAAGCTTTTTATATTGGTATATATACAGTTGTTAACACTATTAATCAAAAATTCTAAAGACATACAAGGAATATCAATTTTTAATAAAGACTTCAAAATAAGTCACTTCGCAGATGATACATCTATTTTTTTGAAAGATAAATACGTGGTAGAGAAAACTAAATTTTTTCTAAAGCATCTCGTTTATCTCTCAGTATCAAAAAATGTGAACTACTACCGATTCATACAAGCTCTGACTCCTCAATAGCTTTGGTTAGAGTTGAATCTAAAGTTAAATATATAGTGCTGATAATTACGGAAGCGTAGAGCTGCCACCCAGGCAAAAGAAAAATACAAGTGTATCACGTTATAACGTGAAAAGTTTATTGTTCTAACAAGATACTTTTCCTGTTTGTACAATATACTTTTCACGTTTGAACAACATAATATCACGTTATTATAATATACATAATTATCACGTTCGTACAATATAATTATCACATTCGTACAATATAAATATCATATTGTACGAATGTGATCATATATTGTACAAACGTTAAAAAAAATACCATTACAATAACATTTTTTATTGTAAGAACGTAAAACGTGTTGCATTCGGAAACCCAAATCCATGGTAGTTGTGGAGAGCTCGCGCTCTTCAGAACTGGCACTTAACTTTGAATGCCCTGCTTTCAACATGGACACAAACACTGATAGCCCACTTCTGAGATTTCTTTGGAATCGTGGTGTACCTGAGGACTGTCTCTTACGAATGCTACAAGAACACGTAAGTGCTCTCTTGAGGGGGAAACTTGTAAAACTCGCTTTTTACGAAGTTACAGCGTCTAAAAATGTGACATATTGCTTAGTTAACAACCACAGCGGTTTTCGCTTCTCTCGCTTTGACTGCGTAAGGACGTAACGGTAGGCTGCATTGGTGTGGATCTATATGGAATGGAGAATGTAAAACAAATTAACCCACTGTATAAAACTGGGTCGTTGTATGACCACATGTTACTACTTAACCCGTATGCAGATTCCAGGTTTCTTAAATATATCGCTATATTATGTGATGCACAATGTTTCCTTGTTTATCTAAAAACAAATGAATTAAACTGTGTTTATATTGATATTTGGCTTCAATTTAAAAAAAAACACTGAATTCAACCCTTTGTGCTCTGTGCAACTGAAAGATACGTGAATACTAATTTACTTTTTCAAAGGTGGGCATTGTATATACTGTAATATTTCTATTAATAACATGTTAGAGAATCTCATTAATGTTGCTGGCATAGAGAGAGGAAAAGAATAAATGCTAAATATTGATGGCTGCCACTAAAATAATAACAGACAATTATCAAAACACATGTGAAATGTACATACATTTTTTTAGTGAGGTACCTCATGTGGTGTGGCAGCAGGCATACCTTGTACTTCTGTATAGTAATAAATATCTCTGTTATTACAGATTGATGCCACAGTGATTGATTTCATGGATGACAAGACCCTGTCTTGTTACATCCCAACATATGGTGACCGGATAGCTGCCAGACGGTTCTGCTTGGAAAACAGTGGTGCAAGTACTAAGGAATCAAGAAAAAACTCATTGCTCGAAAAATTGAAGGAAAAGATGGGAATCAATGAAAATGAGAAGAAATCTGATCATGAGGAGGCATTTGTTTCTAAGAGAAAAAGAACATATGCAAAAAACAACAAATGAGCTGAGAAAAAGACTCGAAAAATTGAGTTAGGGTGGATCCATGAAGGTAAGCAAGTGAGAAAGCACAGAGGAGGAGGAACAAGGACCTTTGATGTGCCCAAAGACTCCAAAAAAGCTGACATATTACAGTATGCAAAAGATCTTTTCTTTCCAAGTGGAAAAAGCAAATTTGGAAGATGGGAGGTGTTCAGTCATGACATATTAGACTATCAGGAAGAGGCCGTATTTGATGAAGATGTCACAGTTGGAGAACTCTATTCAGCACTTAAAATGGGAATGTTGAAATTTTACTTGTGCACAAGAAGATTTTCCAATGATGAAGATGATGAAGAAGTTTATGATAGAGGGAAAACACATGTAAACAATGTTACACAACTGACTGACTCACATCAAGGAGATGAAGAAGCTTCTCACACTGTTGTGATCTCATCATCAGAATCTAGGAATGCTGATGAAGATGTATTATTAGACACATCTGAGGTAATGATTGGACCCTACCTTGGAGAGCCTCTGCCTTGTCAACTTGATGACACTGTAATAGATGAACCATTCCTGCAGTTTGAGGAAGATGATCTGGTCATCACATCCATTACACTTCCTCCAACAAACACAGCAGTCAGTAGTCCAGATACATCTATAAGCAATGAAGCAATAAGCTCTGCAGGATCATATGATGTTGTCTGTGTTACCATCAAACTTCACAGGATTACTATTCTGGAGGAGATGATCAGCCAGTTCAAAGATCCAGCACTCCTCATACACCCTCTAAAATACACCTACATTGATGAAAAAGGAGCTGATGCAGATGGCATATCAAGAGATGTGTATGCTGCATTTTGGTCAGAGTTTGTGGACAACACAGCTGAAGGAGAGGAGTTCAGAGTGCCATCACTGTCTCCGAAATGGCAGGAAGAAGAGTGGAAATCCATGGGTAGAATTTTACTGAAGGGATTTCAAGACCATGGATATTTCCCTTGTCGCCTTGCTCCTGTTTTCACAGTGGCACTCATCTTCGGTGAGAATCAAGTATCAGATGATCTGCTGTTTGAAAGTCTTCTCTTTTACCTAAGTCAATCAGATAGGGATCTGATAACAAGGGCACTAAAAGAAGATCTTACAGATGAAGACAGGGATGAAGTGCTGGATCTCATGGATCGCCTGGATGTATCAGTGCTTCCAACCAAAGAGAACTTAAAAGGCCTTCTTCTGAAAGTCGCACACAAACAATTAATCCAAAAACCAGCATATGCCGCAGAGAAAATGTCCTTAGTTGCAAGCTACTTCCTAAAAGAAGCTTTTCAAAGCCCACAAGATGCCCTACAAATGTATGAGGATAAAAAGCCAACAACGAGAAAGCTTTTGAAGTTGCTTACTGTCTCTCCCACCACTCAAGCAGAGAAGCAGAGCTTCAGATTTCTGCACCAGTACATCAGAGGACTTGATGATACAGGGCTCAGAAGGATGTTCAAGTTTCTTACTGGGTCAGATGTCATCTGTGTTGACAAGGTTGAGGTACTGTTCACGCCTGTGGATGGACTGGCACGACGACCTGTGGCACACACATGTGGCCCTCTTCTGGAACTACCATGGACATACACGTCCTACCCAGAACTACGAAATGAACTGGACAATGTTTTGGCTGCTAAAAGCTCTTATGAGTTCAGCATAGCTTGATTAAAGTCCATCATGTTTAAACCAAAGAATGAAAGGTTTGCACTAACAATGACTGGCTATGAAGCTCTAAAGTTTGTTAAACCCACAAACAGGGAACACATCATTGTATAAAAAAAGAAAGAGCTTAAATTTCAGGGAAGTGTTTTATTTCATATTTGAATTTATTTTCAAAAATTGTGGACAACATCAATTTGTTTCCACCATGAAAAATGTAAATTTCAGTTTAAGTTTTCATACTTAAAGGTTTAACTAGTTTAAATGTTAACTAATTATGTTTAATAAGTTCATATGGTTAGCAGCAAGAGGTGAACTATGCTTATTATTAGTTCTTATCATGTGTCAAGGTCCTTTTCCACAGGTCTGTGGTGCAGTTTTGTAGGATACAAAATGTCTGCTATAGAGGGGATGTTTTGTTTAGTAATAATTCAAAAGACTTAATATTAATTATTTTCAAGTATATTTTTTTTACCTTTCCACCAGTCATTTGTTTAGAACATAGGCAATAGGAAGGCAATGTGTTTGATGCAATAGTTGACTGGAATAAAAGACAGAAAATTGGCACATAAGTTAAGTTTTGTAGTGTTTATCAAGAGTCCGTGTTTTCTTCTCCTTGAACACAAATAAAAGGGAGGTTAACATCTAACACTGTTTGTTAATTATTACATAATGCAGAATTTGTACATTTACCAGTTTACAAGAAACTGTTCGTGGATGAATAGCAGTTGCACAATGTGTTCAGTAAAATTGAAAACAATATTTCATGAATAATAATGTATAGGATCAGCAGTTTAAAAAATGTTTTTTCGACAGTCTTAAAACAGAAATCAGATATAATAGAAATTCAGTTAAAAAATAATTGGAAATGCCAAAAGGTTGGAGTACGAAGATTTGGTTAAATATATTTAGACATGCTTGCTTGCTACTATCTTGAACCGAAAATCCAAACAAAATAATAATGAATGTCTTTTCTATTGTTTATTGCACAAATAAAACATTGTACCCAAAAATATATGCGTAAAAATTCCCAAAGCCCAATTATATTTAGGTTTATAAGTCCTTCAGTATATAGGCTCTCAGGAAGAAATACAGTTCAATGGATTCATCTGCTGTGCTTGGTGGAAGTAAGAAGTTCTCTGACATTATAAGGCAACACAAGCTGAAAACGGTTTCATCACAGGTATAAGGTCCTCCTCTCTGTTGACATTCTTGCTTACAAGCATCCACTGCCTCCCGAGAAACCTCTTTCAGATGATCCTGTCCTCCAAAGAGATGAGGGATGGTGTACATGAGAATCGGACGTCCACTTGGAGCAACTGCATTTCTGCTTCTGCGTATTATGTGGGTGTTCCACATATGTGCAACTTGCTGCAGCTCTTCCTATTAAATATTAAAAATTTAAAAATCTCATATCAGTAAAAGAACACGCTGGCACGGCTGGCAGCCTTAACCCAATTTCCCTTGGGATGAATAAAGTACGATCAATCAATCAATCAATCAAAAGCAGTCGGAAAAACAGAGTTTATCAAAAATACTCAACAACAAGAATAACAGTGGTAGACACGTGATACTGTGGAAAATTTTAAGTAATTATTAAACGTGAATTGTTTTAGACAGTGCGATTTTATGTTTCTGGCCAGTGAAATATGCATTTTTTTCATATCCTGAACGGAGTGATAATAGGGATGGTGCGTGGGTGTTAAAGCAAACTTTTTATTCTCTCTCCGTGTCTCTCTTTCTCTCTAACACACGCACACACACACACACACACACACACATACACACACACACACACACACACACACACAATGACTCATTAAAAGAATATAAACATGGTTACATACCTCGATGACATTCAGGCACATAAACAATATGAGCTGCTTGTCCAAAAAACATCCAGAAAAGCAGTCATGGTCTTTTAGTTCCTGGAGACGATTTATCCAGTGCTGAGCATGATGTCGTCTCAGAAAGGCCCACCAGCCTTCAATACGCTGATTGTGATTGCTGGATCCAGTAATAAAACAGTTTCTGACGTTCGGATCCATAGTTCAGCGCAAGAATCGTTGCATCTCAGCCATTATGACATTTTCTGTTCCCAAATCAGAGCGAATCCTAGCAGGTGTTCCCATCCTCTTTTCAACTTCTGCTATGAAATATCCAGCAATGACTTTGGGATCATTGTTTGTTGAATAGGCATGAAGCCAAATCATAACTCTCGAAAAGCCATCAATAGCTCCATTTATACAGATTCCAAAAGGCTTCAGTTTGTCATAGGAGTCAACATGCCACATAAAATTTGGTCCAGGATTTACATGCGTGCGTCGCATTAGGCGATTTCTGCGTCGTTGCTCAACACCGTAAGGGTCAAGATATTTCAGTAAATGTCTCACAGTACTCTGCGTGACAACATAACCTGCCTGAATGCAGTTCAGGTGGTGTAGTTTGTATCCATGGAGCCTCCCATGTCCCTCCAGTTGATCAATAAGAAATCGTGCCACCTCAATCGGATCGGACTCATTCTTTCTCCTGTACAGTCCCATGTGTTTTAGGTTTCTTCTAAGTGTCCGCATGCTTATCACAATACTGTCCAAACTGCTCAATAACAGCAAAATCTCCCCATGCCTCAATCCAAGCATAAAATAGAACTTAATTAATTCCAATAAACGAGCCATTTTCTCGCACTCTGATCTGCACTGTCACCCACTTCACTATGTTTTACATTTCCGTATCTTTACGGCAATATATCATGCTCGACCAATAAAATATATGTTATAACGTGAAAACGTTATTGTTCAAACAATATAATTATCACGTTCGTACAATATGATATTTATATTGTACGAACGTGATAATTATGTATATTGTAATAACGTGATATTATGTTGTTCAAACGTGAAAAGTATATTGTACAAACAGGAAAAGTATCTTGTTAGAACAATAAACTTTTCACGTTATAACGTGATACACTTGTATTTTTCTTTTGCCTGGGTGGCAGCTCTACGCTTCCGTAGATAATATCTAAAAAAAAAAAAAAAAAAAAACAATTAGCAGAGAAGACACTAATATTTCTAACTGTATCATGGAGATGAAGAAATCACTTAGCCATTGGTTAACCAGAGACCTCACTATTTTTGGCAGAAACATCCTATCTAAAGCTGAAGGCATCTCCAAATTGATTTATCCTTGTCATTCTCTATATATCTCCTCTAAAAGCATTAATAAGGCTAACACAGTTATTTTCGAATTTTTGTGGAGGAATAAAACCCTTTACATTGAAAATCTCAGCTTGTGAAGGAATACAATAAAGGTGGTATCAAAACTCCAGAATTAGAATTTATGGTTGGCACCCTTAGAATTAAATGGTTAAAATCTGAGATAATGAGTTATACCCACAACTTCTCCCCATAATTAAACCTTATGAAATCATAGGGTAATAACACTTAATCAAAAATCAATTTTCGAGAGCGACTGGTTTAAACAAGCTTATATTCATAACAGATTTGTTGGATGATAACGGTGTCATTCTAAGTTACACAGACTTTTCAGAAAAATATTGTCTAAACTGTTCTCAAAGAGAATATAACAAATTGTGTGAACTGGTCCCACTGCCTCTGCTTCATTTGATTAAAAATGTTATAATATACAATAATTTCTCATCAGTGCTCCCAAATTTATTGCTAGGGCAATGTCAGCTGTTTGATAAAAATGCAATAATAAATTTATTAGTAGTTTCTTCAAAGACAAAATATTTCATAGTTACAACAGAATGGTTACATTGCATGGTTCTAATTTAGTTATTTCATATACACTGGATAAAGCCTACTAAAAATTTATGAAATAGCCTATACCTAAAGTTAAAGAAACACACTTTAAAGTAATAAACAAAATTAATCCTGTGGCAGAATTTCTAAAAAAAGAGATTTGGCTTTGAGGTGGATCAGTGTTCTTTTTGTACTGATGAAAATGAAACCCTAGAACATCTTTTTTTTCTATGCCCTATCACACAATGCATTTGGTGCAACTTAAAAAATTGGATTTCCCTAAATATTAATGACGTGCCACTATTTGAATTACATCATAAATTTTTTACATGGATCATCTAGCATTGGGTGTCTCAGACATCATTAACATCATCATACTTTTGAGTAAATATCATATCCATTGTGCTAAATGGAGGAACACTAAGCCTTCTCTCCCTGGTTTTATTAATAATTTTAAGATATTTTTTTCTTTGCTAAAAAAGACAAAAAGCACATATGCCAAAAAAAATTAACCAGGATAATGCGTGTCTGCTATTCAAAATTTTGACTTATGCTGAGGCTTATATATTAAGTAATGCAGCTGCTTCTCTTAGGCTACTAGCAGGTTGCTGAGTAGACATCTGTGTAGTGGTTTGTTTGAAATCTACCACTTTTTTCAGTTTCCTTGTCAAGAAACAACTTCCTGTTTAACTGAAACGCCTTCCTGTTTAACTGAAATGACTTCTTGTTCAACTTAAATGCCTTCCTTTTTAACTGAAATGCCTTCCTGTTTAACTGAAACACCTTCCTGTTCAAGTGAAATGCCTTGGTTTTTCAGTAGTGTGTGTGAGAGCGTTTCAGTTGTGTGTGAGAGAGCGTTTCAGTAATAATGTTCCTTATGGCACCTCATATTATTATGTTACATTGTATTAATCATGTCTAAACCCATTGTCTCTTTAATGCCTCCTGATGTCCCAAAAGAAACTCCTCATACAGTTTTACCCAGTAAGTAACCTGCATGTGTCAGCTGACCTATTGTGCAGCAATGGAAGAGAGTCATTTGTCAAACTTAAGGTTTGATTGCACTGATTAAAGAGCAGCCATGAACTGCATGACACAGTTTTATTGGTAGGATTTTTAAATGGTGAGAAAACCTGTTATTGTTGGTTAAAAAAACCTCTTTGAAATTTGAAGTTTATACCACCCTAACATTAACCCTCAGTGGTTTGGTGACCTGATGGATGTTAAAAAGTTCAGAACAGGGAAAGGGTAAAATGAACTCTGAACCACAGAGATATATATTTTTTTATTTTGCAGTGTCTTTTGGTGCAGTGTCACTGACTTCTATAGGAATTTGTGTCTCAGCTTACTCTGTCTCTTTACAGGATGAAGTGAGCAGCCGCATCACAGCAGATGGTAAATTCAAGGTGAGTCAGGATGAAAAACAGCAGGCCTACTCTCAAGCAAACTCAAGCAAACACACCCTGATACACCCCGAATCTGGCAGCACTGCTATTAGAAAGACTGCAAAACTACTGATAATTTGACCTGCTACAAGAGGAAAAACCTACAGCTGCAAAGTGAAATCTGTCTCGGTAATAAAAGTATTAGGTAACTTAACCCCCTGAAGTCATGACATATGACTAACCCGATATTTTGAAGAATGTCAAAAGAGACGTTTTTCTAAACAAATGTAAATAGGAGTCATGCGTGTCAATTAGAATAATCCTTGTTCCCTGATAGTCAAGACTTGGAAAAACAATTCAATAAAAACAAAAATGACATATAAGGCTAGGGCTAGGGTTAAAGTTAGGGTTGGGTTTGGGAGTTGTTAAGGATGACTTTGGCCTCAGAAAGTTAAGGATTTCTATCAGAGGGTAAAAACAAGGCATAAAACACCTTTGTTTTCTGATAACAAATTGCCTGCAGTGTTTTGCAAAAGGTCTAACAGGTCAAGTATTGAACAACTCTTATTAGAAACATTATAGGATCAAGGTTTATCCTGTTAAACTGAACCTGGTTGAAGAGGGAACATTTACTATCTTTGTTGCATGGACCTGAGATGAGGACTTGAGAAGGAAGACAGAGAATTTATCAGAGTAATGTTTTGGACTGTCATGAAGACAGGAATTATGTAATTGTTAGTAGAATATTATTTGACAGCTGATTTCCTTTGTGAAAGAACATTGAAGTTTTTGTGTCTCCTTTTTGTTTGGTTTTTTACTCCTGTTTAAATTGTTGATCTGCGAAATGCAAATTAATAAACAGAAAATTTCCATTCCTCAGATCACAGAGCGAACAGAGTCTCTGAGGAGAAGGTAGGCCTACCAATAAAAAACACACACAAGAATGATCAAAATCGAACACGTGCAGGAAGCTTTCTTTCAGTGTGATATGATGTCCATCACCATTTACACGTAGAAACACCAAACTTTCCTCTGGAAGGACATAAAGAGTTTGTACCACATGCTAAAATCAGACAGAATTACACTTTTGCCATGACTGATTCAGTTGTTTATGCATTCTTCTAAAGCACCAGCAACATAAAGAAGACACTGCCACCGCTTCCTGTTTCCAAGATCGACAAGAGACTGGAACAATATACACACGCCCTGGAGGTAAAACTGCAGAGTGTTTTTCTTCTCAACCAGTAAGAGGATATTCGTGGGATAATTTTTTGTAATCATTAACAGATTCCGCAGACTAATCACTTGAAATCTCAGAGGATACTTTAGACCAGCGGTTCCCAACCCCCGGGCCTCGGACCGGTACCGGTCCGTGAGTCGTTTGGTACCGGGCCGCGAGAGTTGAGCCTCAGGTGTGAAATGTATGGTTTTCAGGGTTTTTATCGGTTTTCAGGTTATTTTGTTATCGCTTTTATCGTTAACTCAGTTTTCCTGGGTCTTTTCAGGTGTGTTATGAATAAATCTTCTTTTTTCGGTACCGGTACTAGATTTATTTTGATGTATTTATCCGCGACATCTTAAAGGCCGGTCCGTGAAAATATTGTCGGGCATAAACTGGTCCGCGGCGCAAAAAAGGTTGGGGACCGCTGCTTTAGACTGCTATAATTTTTTTTTTAGTAGCAGCGGTTGGTTGATCCTCCCTGAGGATCCCTCCCTCCCTCCCTGATCCTCCTTCCTTCTGCTGGAGGTTTCTTCCTGTAAAAATGCAGTTCTTCCTTGTTCTTCTTTTTAACATTGTGAGGTCTTTGTTAAAATAAACATATTTTAACCTGAGTGTGAAAAAGATGGTGTGGTCTTGGCTCGTTTGAAAATACGGCTATCATTGATCACAGGGAAAAAGTGTTTCTGGGTATTTATCCAAATAAAAAGAATTCTAAAATTAACGAAAAGGTGATGGTGTTTAATAAAACATAAAGAAAGTGGAGAAAAAACAGTTACATCTATTCAATTTGCCTGTGACTGGCAACAATTATTGCATTAAAAACATTTTTTAAATAAACTGGTTTACATTGTCTTGTGAATCACACATCATTATTGCTATATATATATATATATATATATATATATATATATATATATATATATATATATATATATATATAGCAATAATAGGTAAAGTATTAAAGTGAAGGATGTAAAATCAAGAATTCAAATTCAAATTTTATTTGTCATGTACACAGTCATACACAGTACAATATGTAGTGAAATGCTTGGACAACTGCTCGTGACCTAAAGAAAACAAAAAAGGAAAAGGCTATGAATAAGATAGGAAATAAATATGAAAAATTAAAAAGGGTAAATTTAACTAGGAAGGAATAAAATATAAATTAAGGTTAAAAATGAAATAACTGTACAACACAAATTAGAATGAAGGGTAAATTTAACTGGGAAAGAATAAGATAAAATATATAAAATAACTGTATAAAATAACTGTACAACAAAATACACAATATAGAACTATATAAGAATGTATGAAGAAATATAAATAAATATATACACAATAACAGCAGCTGTACAAGTGATTTAAGTGATGAAGTGAAAACAATGTCCAGAATGTCCAGTGTGTGTGTAAGAACTATATGTGTGGGTCAGTACTGTGTGGTGGTGTGATTGAGAGACCGTATCGCCTGCGGGAAGAAGCTCCTCCTTAGTCTCTCTGTGTTGGTCTTCAGGGAGCGGAATCGCTTTCCTGACCTCAACAGAGAGAACAGTCTGTTGTTGGGATGGCTGAGGTCCTTCACAATCTTCCTGGCCTTGGTCCAGCACCGCCTGCTGTAGATTGAGTCAGGGAGCTCGGAGCGGATGGTGCGCTCAGCTGACCGCACAACCCTCTGTAGAGCTCGTCTGTCCTGCATGGTGCTGTTCCCGAACCAGGTTAAGATGTTTCTCGTCAGGATGCTCTCTATGGTGCACGAGTAAAAGTTCCTGAGCACCTTGGAGGGCAGTTGGAAGTCTCTCAAGCGTCTGAGGTGGTAGAGATGCTGTCGGGCCTTTTTCACCACGGTGTTGATGTGACAGGACCATGACAGGTCCTGCGTGATGTGAACTCCGAGGTATTTGAAGCTGTCCACTCTCTCCACTGGGCACTCGTTGATGACGGGGGTCTGGTAGTTCCTCTCCTGCTTAGTGCTGAAGTCCACTATCAGCTCCTTTGTCTTACTGACGTTTAGAAGGAGGTTGTTCCTCTGGCACCAGTTCTCCAGATTCCTAATCTCCTTCAGGTAGGCTGTCTCGTTGTTATCAGAGATCAGGCCCACCACGACGGTGTCGTCAGCAAACTTGATGATGGTGGTGGAGCTGGTAGTGGCCACACAGTCATGTGTACAAAGAGTACAGCAGGGGGCTCAGAACACACCCCTGGGGGGCTCCAGTGCTGAGAGTGGTGGAGGCTGAGCCCATCCTTACTGCCTGTGGTCTGCCAGTTAGGAAGTTGGAGATCCACTGACACATAGATGAGCTGAGTCCCAGATGCTCCAGCTTGGTGGTGAGTGTGGAGGGAATTATGGTGTTAAATGCAGAGCTGTAGTCTATGAAGAGCATTTTAACATAATTACCCCTTCTAGTGTCCAAGTGAGTGAGTGATGTTTGGAGGAGATGAGAGATGGCATCGTCTGTGGAACGATTTGGACGGTAAGCGAACTGTAGTGGGTCCAGTGTGTCTGGTAGTGAAGAAATGATGAAGTCTCTGACCAGGCGTTCAAAGCACTTCATCACTACTGAGGTGAGGGCTACAGGGCGATAGTCATTGAGAGGAGCAGGGTGGGGTTTCTTCGGGACAGGAACAATGATGGACTCTTTGAAGCATGTGGGGATCGCCGACTGAGATAAAGAGATGTTGAATATCTCAGTGAACACAGGAGCTAGCTGGTATGCGCAGTCTCTTAGGATACGACCTGGGATGCCGTCTGGTCCTGCTGCTTTCCTGGTGTTCACTCTTTTGAAGGCTCTCCTTACTTCATGCTCGGAGATGACGAGCACGTTTCCGGTGCTGGCAGTATCTTCCTGTCTGCAGCCGTTAGCGCCGCTAGCACTAGCATTGTTGGAGTCCTTAGCTGCAGCCTCGAAGCGAGCATAGAAAGTGTTCAGCTCGTCTGCCAGAGTCACGGCCGCGTTCGTCATACCGGTTGTTGGTGCTTTAGAGTCGGTTATTGTCCTTAGTCCCCGCCACAGGCTCCTAGAGTCACTCTGTTGGAGTTGTGACTCTAGTTTCCTCCCGTAGCGCTGCTTCGCCTCTTTCACCGCCCTCCGCACGCTTTGTACGGGTCCATGTCCCCCGTCGTGAGTCCCGTGTTGTAGAAGAAATTGGTCTGTTGTGCAAATGAGTTTTCATTTTTGTGTATGTGTAGAGTATCATCGTTTCACAATGAAGGCAAAAAAAATTCCACTAATATTTGGTTGCTTTACAAACTAGCACTCCTTTACTCGCTCACACAGTGACTCTCTCACTAGATTCTCAGAACTGACCTAAACCTTTCTACTTTTCTTTCTGTCATCTTATTTTTCTCAGCTCTCCTCAAAGGAAGGCAGATCAGGCTGCCAGACAGTGACTGATCTCACTGCTCCCACTGAACCAGTTGCATCCAAGAAGAACCTGTTTGAGGCCGGAGACGCCTGGAACCAAAATGCCACCTCGATCACAGCATCTAAGGTTTATGGAAACATAACTTGTGTGTGTGTGTGTGTGTGGGGGGGGGGGGTGTTGTTCCTTTATGTTTCCAATAATTTCCAAAATAATATATTTTAAACAGAAAACAGGAGGGAAGATTTCCTAGGGGAATGATTTTGATATTACTGTAATACATGATGTTTCTCACTTTCCTCTCAGGACGCAGATGCTCTAAAAGTGGGTGTTGCTGATCTCATCAACCAGTGGGTGAAAGGAAGTGAAGACGGAAGCAGATCTAGCTCCCCCTCCAAACCAGCCGTAAGTCATATCATTATTATTATTATTATTTCTACATGAATTACATTAAATTGATTACATCAGTTTTTAAACAGGTATTTTGCCCAGTCTTTATGTCTTTTTCCAACCAAAAATGGAAAGGCAACAACTACTTTAAAAATATACAAAACCAAAAGTTTAATTTATGATTTTAATGCATGCTGTTCATACGGTCGGTTTGGGTGGCTCAAAAGTCAACATTTACCAGGATGTCAGGATGATGTCCTCTGCTTCCATGTTTATTAATCCTCCCAGGAAGATTTCTATGGTTCTAAGAGCATGTTTTTGTTCAGATTTTGTCACATTTAAAAAAAAACAAAAAACCCACACACACAGCAAAAAGAAAAACTTCTTATTCAACAAGCTAGTGGTTAGTGCTTTGTACACAAAACTACTTCTTCTGCTTTAATGGATGTTTCTCTGAACATGAATATTTTCTTGCTTATAACACACTCTTTAAGTATCACACTGTTCACGGTGTCAGCTGCTATCAGCTTTTGTTTAAAGGGTACCCCATTGCTCATATTTTTTCATATTTCATATTTTTTGTCATTGTATATACTGCTATAGCAGTGGATGCTCAACTTAAACATACCCAAAGTATCATGAGGTCAGTGTAGTTTGTATAAATAAAACCAAAAGCTCAGACTTCAGACCTCTCTAAATCAGTAAATAAATAAGATTCATATAATGTGAATCCTTAAAGTGAATACAAAATAAAGTACAAAATAGTGAACCTTAAAAGAAGAAAAGTTTGATTTCAGAAGCAATGTTGAATTCTGCCATCTGCAAGGGAATGATGTCATGAGTATTTGGTGAAAGAGCAAATCAAACTTTGCCCCGCTCTTCATGTGTGTGTCATCTGCTTTCACTGCCAGGCTTTGCTATGCACATTGTTGTTTTTTCTACATTGATAGTGCTTGACATTAAGAGTGCTCAGCTATTCCCACATGGCAGTCTTTCATGCCAATATAATTTAAAAAGCCCATTTTTAAGATTTTTCGTCATCCTGTGACCTTAAAATGTCTTTTTTGTTGTTGTTCTTATTTATTTATTGTCAGATTCACAAAAATCTCTAAAATTAGCTATGATTCCGTTCCTATCATTATTTATTATTATTTTTATTATTATTGTCAGTTTCATACAGTTTCAGCTTTTTCCTCTATTCTCTAAATTTCTTACTATTTCTTATTCTTTAAAGTCTTTCAGTCCACATCATTCTCTGTTCTTTTCTACTTGAAGTTTTCGCTTCCCACTTTCTCTTCTGTCTGGTGTAAATCAGCCTCAGGTTTGCAGGCTAGGCAGTGAAAGTCTGCCCCCTCATGGCAACATCAGCAGCTTTTACATGTTGCTCTTTCAGACAGAGATACCAAAGTGTGGTTTGTTTACTGTTCCTGTTTTCAGGAAATCAACCCTGGTGGTGTTTTAAACAAGAAAAATTTATGGGAGAGCCTTGGAGACACGTTATCGTCTGGGAAAGAAGGAAAGGTACACGCTCACACGGAGGATAGCGGAACAGAAACTTTTAAACGTTTGTCTTGATCAATATTCTTTTATCGACTGAATTGCAGGAGAGCTCCACTGGCAAAAGATATAAATTTGTGGTGACAGGTCACGGCAAGTATGAGAAGGTTTCTGTTGACAGCGGATGCAGTGAGGACATAAACTGCCAGTCAGGTGAGAGAATCCTTTAACTAGTAATGCTAACATTAGATACGATGCACTATTGTAATGGAAAATGTTGGACACTTGTCATGTCGTAGCAGCCAGAATGTCAAAAATGACCCAGCTCAGTACAATTTTATGAAACAGCAAATAGCTTGGAAAAGTTAAAAATAAAAATAAATAAAAATAAAACAAGCAAAAAGGAGAAAGAAAAGGAGCTCAATAAAATACAAAATAGAAAATGATGAAGAGCTCAATAAAACACACAATAATCGAGAGATAGCTGATCAGGGAAAAAGTGATTAAATATTCTTATAGAGTCATAATAGAGCTGGGCGATATATCGAGTTTTTAAAAGATATCGATATATTTTTATACGAGATATAAGATGTGACAATATCCTTTATATCGATATAGTCTATGTTACGTTATAATTATAGTTGTGGAGCCGCAAGTTTGCCTCTCTTTCGTCCACTTTTGTCTCTACGCAACGTTACTCCGCCTCGCCTTCACTGAAGACAACTCCCCCTCCTCCCCCATCGCTTCACGTGCAGGCAGCGACAAGACGGACACGGCAAATCTCCGTTAACGAGTTACTGCGCATCGCCCCATGCGTGGGGCTGGACGGCGTCAACGTGTTAACGAGCTAAACATGCTAATGAGCTAACCGCGCTAACGAGCTAACCGCGCTAACCCTAAAATCCTTTCATTCTCTCAAAAGTTGATAGCGCGCCTTATGTATGAATTCTGGTTGTGCTTGATGGCCGCGAACCGATTTTATGTGGTACACGGCGCTCAGCAATCTGTCAAAAATGTTTGAGTACGACTTTGGTAAGCTGCACCGCTTGATAGATTGTCGGCGCATTACGGCTACCGAGGAGCTTCGCGGAGTGATACGTACTGTGCATCAACGTAATATTACCGTATTGTGTGTGTATAAGGACCATAAATGGCACCTGTAAGAGACGTGGTTATGAAGCGGATTTCAAACTCCAGGCTATCAGTCACACAGTAAAACTTGGGAACAGAGCAGCTGTGAAATCTGTCTGTCTTTGTTATTACGCTCAGCGTCTTTTAGTTTACATTTTGACTGCACAATTGTGAGCTCTTTGTTTAGCACAAAAACAACCTTGTTTTCTTTTATTTATGGAGCATTATTATTTAATGAATGCTCATAATTTAATTTTGAGTAATTTTTCATGTACATCTGTGCTGTATGTTAATAAAAGTGCCTGTGTGACATCTGGGAAACAGCTTTGACTAAGAACTCTCTTTTTGTTCTTACTTTATGGCTTAAAAAAAAATATCGAGATATATATCTTATATCGCCATCCAGCTAAAATATATCGAGATATGAATTTTGGGTCATATCGCCCAGCCCTAAGTCATAACATTGTGGGCGGGGCTCAAATGAGACAATCTATGTGTGGAATATTGATGGAAAATAATCTAGCTTAATTTTTGAGCAATGGGAGGAAGTACTTTTACAGTTAGTTTAACCATGGCTTTTCCACATACCAAAGCCTTACTTTTACTTTAAAATGTGAAATACTGGCTAAAGGTTTTACTGTATGAATCTTAAATGTAAGTTAGAATTAAAATTGGTTCAGTCTTGAACAATATTTACACTCAAATTTGGAAATTAAATTACTTAAACCCAATTGTCTGAGTAACAAATAAAAGATTTGTTGCTTTTGCTCAAATGCACACTGAAACTTTTTTTTAGCCCATTTCCAGAATTAATCACTTGACCATCAAATGTGAACTAATGTGTTATATTAGTCTGTCACATTTTCTCTATTTTTACCTGTTTGCATTTTTTTTCATCAAAACTGTCATCATCAGGAAACTGCCATCAGAAAAAAAAAAAGATCTTTCCCTGTTTTTGACCAAACGGGGAAGTCAAATGTTAAGACTTTGGAGGGGCTGAAAATAATAAGTATAACAGTGGAACATTCTAATGAGCTATCCTCTCTGATGTGCCGCCACTTGGAACTTTCACAGTATTTCCTCAGAGAAGGAAAAAAAAAAGAAAAATCCAACAGTTTCACAAAACTTTATATATTTTTAAAAATCACACAAAGATATATTAAGCATCAGCATAATAAATGGGTCTGTTTTTAGATTACGTGATTTAAGTCCCTTCAATGAAGAAATTCCACATCACAATGGTGATCTCAGAAAAAAACCCAAACTAAACAGATGTTGAATCCCAGTAATGTAAGAGAAAGATTTAAACAAAACAGCATCCCGTCCAGCACAATCCTATAGACAGACACGTGAAATATCACAAATCTACTCTTCACTCATTTTCCTTCAGTTTGTCTTCCTACATCAGCCATATTTACTGTCATCATCATTTACCAGTGGTTATATATATACATCCTTCTTGCAATTTAGTCAGAAGCCCTTAACAATTTGTAACAATGCAGAAAACTAATCCTCACCAATAAAACAGTTCATGTTGTTTTAACTATCACACTAGATGAAGATAGTTTATCATATCATCATTGTTTGGTGGAAACTATCATTCTCCAACATGCTCATACAGGAAAATATCTACTTTCATAGGTATCATTTTGTATTGTTGTATTATTGTAGGGGTTTTTTTACCTTAAAATAGAAAGCACATTGAGGCAACTGTTGGTGTAACTGACTTTGCTGACGGAGGAGCTAATCTTTACCATTATGAATTAAGAGTGATGGAAAAGGGATTTGATTCTGGGATGCCCCCAGCCTGAGCAATATATGATTAAGATATTAAAAAGAAAAAAGTTTTGAGCCATGCTAGCAGCTCTCTCAGACTGCACTGAGGCACAACAGTGTTTACGCTTTGATAACATTGTGACAAAGCTAGCACAAGTTTACCAGGCATAACACTTAACAGCCATAATCATTTTAGTCTAGTGTGTTCGCATGCTAGCATGCTATTGTTAATTAATAAGCCATTATGTATGGTACTTTGGTATCTGAGAACTGGACAAACTAAAGTTTGGACCTAATGAAGTCCCAGACTTGACCATGACTATTTGTGGCAGATAAAAACAACGATAATTTGGTTGTGTTCTAACAGGGGCATTGATATCAGTACAAAATATATTGCTTCTTTACGTAGAAGGTGAAGATATTAGGTCAAGAACACCCAACAGACCACCGTACCATTGGAAGAATGGTCTATCCACGTCCTAAAGTTGCTAGCATGGCTAAAACCATAAACATTGCTCCTGTAGTTAACACAATATTTTTTCATTAATGCCCACCTCTGCAGTATGCCAACCTATACACTGATTGTTGTTTCCTGCCTTGCTTGAAAACCAACACTTTTTTCTCATCAATATCTGACTTACAGAAACCTACATTTATTCTGACCACACGTTGAATCTTCATTTGTCTCAGGAAGTGTGCCTTCTTTCAAAATCCATCTGCCCTGTTGTTGCAGG